>NW_024042261.1:15770659-16308159 GCF_014851395.1 Micropterus salmoides | reverse complement strand
TTATAATATGGATAGTCAAAGGTGGGTTAGGGATGCAGAATATTGTGGAAAAATAAATAAATAAAATCACATCCAGATTATTTTGAAAGTTATTATGATTTACAATAAGATTCATGATATGTGGGAATGATCAATTTTTGCATCAAAATCATGATGATGTGACATTTGTTAGGGTCTATACCAAACACACCTGTTTATGTACATCTAGAGAACAAGATTTGTAGGCAGGGGCATCTCTGCAGCACTACAGAACTTCATTATCACGCTGTTATGTCACATTTTACCTTCTTCAAAACAAAACCAACATCTGCAACTTGAATATTACCTGACCATATTGCGATTTTGATAATACTTTGATTAATTGTGCAGCCCCAATCTCTATAAAATGAATCACTGTACAAACAAATAGCTACTGAGGTAACAACGGCAGTCTCACTGCTGTTTTATTGAGCATGGTACAACCTGATTGAACCTGATGTCTCTCAGAGCCTCTGTAATGTTAATTGCAAGTGAAGCCCGTTAGAGATCAGGGCACGTATGCAACTAAATACAGCATTTTAATGCTTCATACATTTCTGTGGGGGGTAGTACTGACACACACACACATACACACACACTGATTTATTAATAGATTTGATATAAAGTCAAGTACAGTCTCATGCCTCTTAATGCTTCCCTCTATCAATTATACCTAGCCCCTGCACATCCTCTCCCTTTTAAGTTGTACTCATCTCTTTCACATACACTATCTGTCCCTCTCTTACTTGCTCTTTCTATAAAGAAAACAAACATAGAAATAGAAATCCAACAAGGAGAAAACACAAAACACAATGCTGCTCCCATTTCAAATAATGGCATTCTAGGAACTAGGACTGATTCAGAGGCTCATTATCGCAACAGTGATGCAGTGAATTGACAGGGAGCAAGTTGCATACTAGTGGCTCAGTCTATCCAAGAGCATACTGTGTACAGTTTGAATCCTTTCATGAGAGCCATCTAAATCTACTGACTAACTGACTGATTGATGGAAATGTTGTTTACTGAGACTGGAAGTAAAGGAAATCGTTATCAATTGAATGAGCTCTCAACACAGTGCGCAAGTGTGACGGTTTTTGTAACAGAAAATAGCATAGTGATCCTTTTGTTTCAGAATGAAATGCTAAGTGTGGGCACGTAAACCCACCATAGTCCAGTATCTTATCACTGTATTCAGATGAACAGTGATGCATCCACCATCCTCAACCCTCCACACGAACCAAGCCTGCTCCTACTCTACTGATGTGCTGTGGCTAGAACTTATTAAAATTTAAGTGATTTCTACTCAGCCAAGCTCGCACAACACCAACAACAACATATGTAGCAACATATTTCATCAGTTGATAAGTCAATGTAAATCTGTTGATGCAGTAAAAGAATTCTGTGTACGCCTCGACACAACAAGACGGAGTGGAAGTTGAGAGCACCTAAAGGACCATCATCACAGACTCTCTGCCAACATTCACCTGCCTGATGGTTGTTACTATTAAGTAGAAACAAATACAAGCCCCAGGGTACTGTTACAGAAGTGCTTGACATTTTTATCTTTTGTTTTATAATTTCATTCATTATCATTTACGTCAGCCAGGTGACAGATTGACACTTTGTTTTTTTAACATGTGTTTATAGCAATAAATAGTTAAACAGCCTGATGTGTGTGCGTGTTTGTGTGTGTTATGTGGCCGTAAGCTGCTGTTAGAAGCGCATGAAATTAAACACACACGCACACACGAAGAAGCAAACACATCCTCACTTGTCACGCTTTCACCTACACAGCATTGCCAGAGCAGATGGTGAACACAACCCTGGGTTCACTTCCTGAAACAAAAGAGAAACAAAGCAAGAGAGGGATGGAGGAGGGGGTAGAAACTGTCTCTCTCATCCCATGCTGTCTGTCCGAAAGCATCACTGTCAGCAGAAGACAATGCAGCACTGAATGATTAGCGCACACACACACACACACACACACACACAGGTATCGTCACTCATCCCCTCTCTCTCTTTTCCTTTCCACCCTCCTCTTCTTTTCTGTCCATATTTTCTCCCATTGTTCCTATAGAGCTGTGAGGAGAAACTCTACCCTATCCTCATCTATTGTCAGAAGCAATTTTCACCATCCTCTGCCTACTGAACTTATAATGACAAACTGACAGGAAGACTGCGCTGGCATATTGTTTGGCATCCTATAGAGAAAGCTCTGTGTGTGTGTGTGTGTGTGTGTGTGTGTGTGTGTGTGTGTGTGTGTGTGTGTGTGTCACGCGCGCACGGTTTCTTTTGGCAGATCCAATTCGGCACCCACTCTTTTACATTTTCCAAGAAGGGGATTCAATCAATCAGTTCAATTTATTTATTTCTGGACACAGAGTCTACAGAATGAAAAGATGGTGGGGAAAAACATGAAATAAAGAGTGTCACTCTCAATAACCCATTCTCAAAGGTGACACCAGTCACCACAAGTGTACAGCCTCTAATGGGATTAACTCATGCGTTAAATATGCTGTCCTATACATTAGTCTGTACATATGTAATTATCTAAACTGTACTGTACTGAATACTTAGTGCAAACATTCCTTATCTCTGCCTGACACGTGGGTACTGTACATTTGTGCTGACGAACATATGACTAACTACAAAATCCTGGCACAATAACAACAACACCCTCATGGGATCATTGTAAGTGACTGTATACTTTGTATACTGCTCTGGTAATTCATACATCACAGATAAGAGGTACACAATGGTATTCATTGTACAGCCAGCCAGAGTAACCAGCATTGTCAGCATATTTACTATCCATCAAATAAAACAATTATGATCTAGATTATTATTATTAATTATGATCATCTTTAGAGCTTCTCCACTTTAGGAGAACTGAGAAAATACAAAATGTTTTTATTTTTCTTCCATTACATTAAATCTAACCAATGTAGTAGCACTAACAATTCCACTCATGATTTGTTGCTGTGTAGCTGCGGAATCTAGCAGCTCGTAGCAGCAAACATCCCTGCAGGCCAAATTTCCCAGACATACATTTCAGCAACATCATTACACTCAGCTGTGACATGACATGAGGCAAATCTTTTTCAGGCTTCTGGCATGTTACTTCTCCAACCCAAGAGCTTCTTCAGATACACACACAATCTGTTGGCATCAAGATCAGAGGAAACACTGACCATCTTAGTCTTCACTTCTTATTCCACGTTTTCCAATAATACAATTATGTACAACAACTTTCATAATAGACTGAGATGTGTTTCAAGTGACACTGAAAAATCAAACACCATCAGGAGGTGTCATGAGATATCTCAGATGTCTGCTCCCCATTCATTTAAACATTGTGTTTTACTGCATGTGTTTATGTTATTATTTTATGTGGTCCATTATGAGGAAAAACAACCCTGTTAAATGTAAGGAGAGACCTCAAAGACTCCTTTTTGGATGCCTCTAGCTCTACGAAACTGAATCCATAGTAGTTAGGACATTTTGCTTTGAACTCAATGTCACCTGTCAGGTATATCTCTGTAAATTTCCCTTTTTGGTGCAGGCATGTTTACTCGCTGTCCCCACGATTCTGGGCTGTTTCCAACGCAGAGTGAGGTGGCACCTGGCCATGGCCTGTACGCTGCTCACCTGTCTGCCAGCTCTCATTACTAGTCAAGTTGCATCACAGCCCACTTATATTACATATCGTCTAGACTACTTCAGAGGCTGGATAATGTGTGATGCAAGTCTGTTCCACAACAAAGTGTTCGAGGTAAAATGTATAATACTTTATAAACCATATCAAAAGCTAAAAGACCATACATTTTTATACCACTCAGGCACACGTCTGAATCATTGTAGAAGACATGTTACATTATGTTGATATATTCAGTTTCTTTTAGTGTGTCCCTTGCTGTCCAAGTGGTCCAGACCACTTGTTTTTACAGTTATAGCACATGTAGTAGTAGAATGATCTGAGAAACAGCAAGTACTGTACTTTACTGTACCAATCCTGTAACAAACACAATTACTTAAACTAAAGAAATCCAGGCCAATAACACAAAATAATGTTTCTCAGCCTTGTCCAAATTAGCACCCAGTAAGTGCAGGTACATTTTGGATTTGGCATATACGACCCTCACTTTCCACCATACCTATTGTGTTGTCAGCAAATCAAATGAAAGCAGAACTAGATCTAATCGTGACTCTGAGGTTAGCTATGTTTCATCCCTCCACCCCACACAGTCAGACAGCAGCTGCTCATGGCTGATTAGCTCTGACTACTAATATTATATTAGTATATTCCTGCTACGCTGAGCGGTAGTCAGTCAGTCGGTGGTCGGTGTCTCCTTGCCCCCGTCAGACACTACGTAGTGAACGTAGTGAGCAGGGTTTTGAGAATAGGGGTGAGAAAGCCATGTCTGTGGATGAGGTGCTGGAACAATACGATTTAAACTGCGACAATGTATTTGATTGATAGTGTTATCTAATCATAAAAGTGATACTAAAGATGAGTTTGTAGACTACAAACTTGAGGTAATTATTTTTAGTCTTTCTCAGTTTACCTGCCATTGGCAGCTGAGCCAAACAGTACATTTTAGACCCTGTCTCTGAGATTTTAACTGATATCTACTGTTGTTTACGATAGACTCACTCGCACTTAGCATTAACTCTGTCATACCAAAAATAGGTAAACGTCATCCCTTCAAACAAGAGAAAAAATGTAATCTGGCCATTTTGCACTTTTCACTTTGGATGAAAAATGTATTTCCCTGCTAGTCTCGCAAAACAATTTTGCATTATTAACCTATTTTACCAGATGCAGGGCGACACAAGCACCCCCATTTTATCAGAGCTGTCTGCAGAGCTTTCAGTTGGCAACAGCCACAACACAGCCTAAAATGTAAAACTATTGTCAGATTGAGGCCAGATAGTGACATTAAGAGTTTTATAAAGTGTCTTTATTCAATATTAACACCATCAATTACAGGAGTGCTGAACAGTTAGTGCTACCTCCAGCCTGGTGTCTGACACCATCTCTATGCACACACCAAACATGTCTTCATACACACTGACACACACACACACACACACACACCAGTCTGGTTTCAGAGTGATCAGCAGAGCTTGGGAAGAAAGTAATGGCACTATATTTTATGTAAGATTCACAGCTGAGGCCACAAGAGTCAAACACACAAGTCAGCTCAGCAGCTGCACTGCTGAGGTCAAATCCGACTCAGACACTCTGCCCACACTGCAGAGCTGTCTCACCAAACCACAGAGAGAGGGGCAGAGAGAAGAGATAGAGGCAGAAAAAAAGTGTATAGGTGAGTGGGAGAGAAGCACAAGGGTCCTCTTCCATTCATGGCATTTCGAAAAGCATTAGAATTTGAACATCTGAGTATGTGTGAGCAAGACAGAAAAAGAGGCAGAGAGGTTTTAAATTTTTGTGAGACAGTATGTGTGAGAAACAGACAAAGTGTAAATGAACTGTGGGGAGAATGGAGACAGTGATCGAACAGACAAAAACTGTCTTTCACCAGGTAACAGACAGCATTTATTCATAAACGCTGTCAGGTTTGCTTGTGACATCCAGTGTGAATAAGCAGCTTCTGTATGACTTACTGATAAGTCTCGAGACTAAGGATCAAATTTGAAATGTGAAGCGCAAGCTCACTGAAAACATACTGCAGGCTTGGCAGAAGGTGCTTCAGATGGTGCTGGCAGGAATGGCTTTATGAAATGCCACAATATCACGGCAACAAAAGGCATTTTGTTGACGGGATTTTTAGGCAGAAAGGGGGAATGTTTTGGCTTTCAATAAAGCAGTGGGTTATCAACCGGATTTAAAGCTGCTTTCTTATATACATAAAATTACTCTTTAAAGCACTACGCAATACATTCTTCTGGGTTCAACATAAGTAGGGGCAATATGGTTGAAATCAGTGTTTAGATATTTTGATATGTATCATGATATGGCAAATGTGTTCAAACTCATATGAAAAATAATCATATTTAATGGAAATGACTTCTATTACATTGGAAAAAATGCTTCACATGTATAAAACAATGTAATTTTTTATTCCACTAAAAGTTGATTAACAAT
Source organism: Micropterus salmoides (assembly GCF_014851395.1). NCBI lineage: Eukaryota > Metazoa > Chordata > Actinopteri > Centrarchiformes > Centrarchidae > Micropterus > Micropterus salmoides. Next base: position 16,302,035 of record NW_024042261.1, on the reverse strand, counting down.
AATGATTTGGCCTGTTGCCAAGCCATCAATATATGGCTCTTTCTAGGTAGCGTGTACCTCTATTAGATTTTTATTTGTGTGTTCTTACCATCTTTACTAAACTTTGAAAGGAGTAAAATAATTACACAACAAAGGAACTGAGCTGCATCCAAAATCACAAATGTGTGGACAACTCAACTCTAATGAAAAATATAATCAGAAACACTACTAGCACAGCAACACATACAAACAAGTGGAGGAAAAAACTACACCTAGCCGAAGCTTCACTAAACCCTGCACATCATACACACACCATACACACACACACACCTGTACTTCATGCCAGTGTGTTTCCCCGTTGACTCCTTGAGTGAAATGTGGCGTGGAGTGAAGGAGCCGAAGCTGCGAGCAATGATGGCTACGGTGCGGAACTTGGCCCTGGCTTGGTTCACCACGTTGGGGCTGGTGGCGCTCTGCTTGCTGTGGTCCCCATTGCCCCTCTTCAGGTTGTGGTCCGTGCAGGCGATGGACACCTGCATGGCTGAGCTGTAGTCGAGGGAGCAGAGCTTGAGACGAAGAAGAAAAGTATAGATGGGACAGATTGAGTGGAAATGGAGAGACCGGCAGGGGCAACCTGAAGTCTCAAAGAGCTGATTCAGCGTCTCGTCCTCTTTTATTCGAAGTCAATTCTTTTGCAGTTCTTTTGTCTTTCTTTGCAAATGGATTAAGTCTTCAGTTGCTCACTTCCAAATACTGGGTAAAATAAAGCAAAATAAAGCTGCAAAACCTTTTACTCTCACAACAAGTCTTCCATTTTAAGTCTTCTCTTTGTAGAAGAGAGGCAGCGGAACAGGTCAACCATCAAAAGCCTGAAAAGAACAAAAGACTCCTCAGTTCTTTGAGGGACCCCCAATTTATTCCCCGACCGGTCTTTCCTTCTCCTGTGTCCTGCCTCTGATGCCGAGCTCAAGGAATTTTCTCACAGGGTTTCAGCTGCAGAATGACAATCGGAGGAGCCGAGGACAGTGCAGAGGGATGGCAGGGAGCGAAAGAGAGACAGACAGAGAGATGCAACCCAGCCGCTCCACTCTCCTTGGTCCGACTGTGGGAAGACAGAGAGAGAGCGAGAGAGAGAGAGAGGAGAGAAGGGTGAAGGAGGAGGGGACAGGGTCAGAGAGGAAGGAGGAAACAAGGGCAGGAGTCACTATCGGGTCCTGGCACCGTGCACCATCACACCTCTACCTCTGCCATCAGCACTTTCCCCCGCTCTTGTCGCTTCTTCTGCCCCTCTCCTCGCTCTTCTTCTCCTCCTCCCTTTGCTCCTGCTTGCCGATGTTAATGTGTATCACTAATGTGCTTGTGCCCCAGTTTCCCTCTCTTTCTCTCCTCTCCCATTCTATGATTCCCCCGCTCCCTGATATTTGTTCTCTATCCGATATTTGGATGCTCCGCTCTTTTTTCCTTTTTCCTGTTTTTTGTTTTTCTCAGCAGGGAGGCTACTTTGCCGTCAGCGCACCTACAGGGAACTGAGAGTCATGTGGTGCAACACAGTTCTATCTCTCTCTCGCTCTCTCAAACACACACCGTCTCTCTCTCTCTCTTTAGACTCCTACTCCCTCTCTCACTCACTCTCCCCGTTTTCTCACCTGACACCCATCTTTGAAGGTTCTTTCCTCCCCAATAATTAAGTTACCCTTTATTCCCTCTGCACTATACACAATATTCTCTCTATGGTGTTACTTCTTCTTCCCCTCTTTTTTTCCTCTAGTTTGTCTACACACGTAGTAAATATTTGCGTCCTTCAGCTGTTGTAGCACGATACATCCTGCTGCTATAACTGTGCCACTTTTTGGCAGACATTTACTTTAAAATTCACTATATATTGAAAGACAACATATATATACTGTAATTGGTGAATTGAATTAGTCTTGTTTAAGTTGCAACTTATTTTGTTCATTTTTCTGTATGTGTGCACATACAGTTTGTGCCAGTCAGAAAGATATATTTGCTGACAAAGTAATATCTTTCCCCCAAATCCCCTGACACACTGTACATACAACATACAATCGCCATAGGCAGCTACAGATCAAAGGGAACGAGAGAAGGATGGATGGACAAGAGGGGGGAGGTGTGCAGAGATTGGAATCATGTGAAAGAAAATGACTAAAAACAGCAGGCTGTGGTGTAACAGATGATAAGAGAAGGAATGATTGCATCTGTGTTTGATTACAAAGTCAAAAATGCGGTACCACAGACAATCTACAAGCAAGACAATGTGGTCGTAAATGCCGTAGAAATGTCATGCTAACCCCGGTGTTATCAGTCTGGTTTGTCTTTTAAAATCAACATCCAAACTGGAGGCAAGGACAAGGAATTAACTAGATTATTGCTTTACCGAAGAAACATAGGACACATAGGACAGCTGTAACGTCAGTGCACAACAATAGATATGGGTATTGTCTGAAAGTGCTGATACAATACTTTTTATGATACTTTACTTTGAGGACTATAATATGTTTTTATACAAAAATATGTACCTTTTTTAGCCACACTTCTGGCCACTGGTCGATCTTCCACTTTGGTTCACACTGAAATATCTGGATAGACTGCCATGAAATATTGTACAGATAGATGGTCCCTAGAGGATGAACGCTTAATGAATTTAGATAATCCCTTGAGTTTTCCCCGAGCACCACTATCTCTTTCTACGGTGGACATTTGTTGTTTGGAATTAAATGTCTCATCAACTATTGGACAGATTGCCATGAAATTTGGCACACACATCCATGCCACCATCAAGATGGATTGTAATAACTTTGATGATCCCTTAGCTTTACATCTAGCAGCACCATCAGGTCAATGTTTTAATTTGTCCAATACTTACAACTACCACACACTACATGCAAAACTAATAACACCCCCATCAGCATCAGATGTAGGCTACTTTGTTTAGTGCTAATTAGCAAGTGTTAGCATGCTAATGTGGCATATAGGACATTTATAGAAAAACGCCCACTTGTGTGTTATTTTATAGGTATGCACTGTATTGTGCATGTTTACAGACACCCCCCCCCCCTCCCCCTTTCAATTTTCAACAGTTCTATTTGCAGTTAAAAGGGCACACGATCACTGCGGGTATATAAGCTGTGGGTTGCGCTGCGTTCTTTAGTTGGCAGTTACCACAAGAAAAAAGTAAAAAAAACAGCTGAGGACCAGCCAACTCCTCACCTTCCATTTCATTTATTCTTTAAGAGCAAATCTTTTCTAAAATATGTTAACCCTTGAGTGAACTTGCACTCTATGGGTGTAACATATTTTTGGTGAGCCACAGCCAGGAAAGCTACGGCCAGCAGCGGTAGCACTCCAGTGAGACGATCCAGAATCTTCTAACTACCATTACCTTCACCACCAACAGTTACATTACATCTATGTTATTACAAGAAAGAACAACAAGAACAGAGGTATGGATCCTTTACTGACTGAAGTCACGGCCATCCTATACCAATTGGACCACTCACTCATTATTAAAGTATCTGAGTACACAAAATGTTTCATGCCTACTGAGGGAGGGGTTTCTCCAGCAAAACAAAGAGAGGGCCCATTAAGACCATACAAAGCAAGTTGGAGTAAAAGAAAAGTGATAAAGAACATGTGTGTGTATATACCTGAAAGGCCTAATCACATACATGGAAGCGATGAGAGAGGTGAGCAGAGGGCCAAGCAACACTGCACCTGATCAAAGCCACCTTTTCAGTCCCAAGCAGCAGGATGCCCCGTCAGCATGTGAGCATCATCCCCCAGCCACCATCCAACTGAGGAGATAAGAACCAGCACTCCACATTACATACATGTGCCTCAAGTCATGCTCCAGAGGGAATTTAAGATCATGGGAAGGAGGACAAAAAGACAAGCTGTCCTACACAAGTCTAGTCCACCAGATTGAAGCAGCCCAGGACACTGCCAACCATCTTATGTTGGAGCAGCTCGGATGTCTATGAGAGGAGACAAGTGTTCCTGGCAACCATGCAAGCAGCCATCTAGCACTCACAGAGACCATGCACCTCTCACCAGATCACTTATTAGCCAGCAGCGACATCAAGGCCAGACAACAGGCAGAGACCCAGGGGTTGCACAGCATGTCAGCAGGAACATAGAGGAGATCACTTTGACCACTGTTTCTGCTGTGGCAAGTCTGGCCATGTCTCATGCAGGGGTAGGAGGCCAAGGCAGATGGGAAACAAGAATGGGCTGCTGAGAGGGGACCACTAGTAGCTCGAGACCCCAGGTCCCACCATAAACCGACAAGAAAGAGACAGCATTTACCCCTACACATGTGCACCAAAACCCTTATATGTACTACATCAAGCCGCACCGAAAGACCAAGTTAGTGAGCCTCATTGGAAAACAGTGTCCGGTGAACTGCAGAATAGATGGTGTCGCAGTGGAAGGTCTGTGGGACAGTGGAGCGCAGGCCACTGTCATCCCTGAGGACTGGAAGGCTTAACGTCTCCCGCACACTATCCACAGGCCCCTCATAGAACTCCTGGGAGCAGAGACAGTGACCGGGTTAGCAGCTAACCAGACTGAAATTCCTTTAAGTGGCTGGGTAGAGGTGGAGTTTAAGTTGTGCAATAGAGAGAGAGAGAAACAGAAACCCTCGCTGTCCCCATCCTTGTGTCGGATGAACCCGGTGTGGCAGAGAGACCTTTAATAGGGTACAATGTCATCGAGGAGGTGGTTAAAGCTCAGAGCCCTGGTTCCATAGTAGACCATTTAATTATCCAGACTGTCAGTGCTTCCTTCTCCATCAGACCCAGGATAGCCAGGATGGTGGTGAAACTTATTCAGACCCCAGACCTACGTGAAAGTGTTGGAGTGGTGACAACTGGCCGCAGAAAAGTCAGCTTGTCTGATAATGAGGTGAGAACCATCTCTGTGCCAGCCATTCAGTCTGGCCACTACATGCAGAGGTAAAGGAGTATCTCCAGGACCTGCTGAACAAAGGTTGTATCACCCATTCTAGGCAAGGCAAGTTTATTTGTATAGCACATTTCAACAAGGTAAATCAAAGTGCTTTAAACAAAACATAAAAGCAACAGGGAAATATAAAAAAGTTTAAAAGCAACATCGGGAAATTGAACAAACAAATCACTAATAATAAAAGTTACAGTGCAGTGTACAATCTGGGTTAAAAGAGTTAAATGGAAAATAAAAACTGAGGGCTGGCTGAGGGGTTGAGCAAATTACGAGTTACAATTATTTTGAAAAGAGAATAAGCAGAGAGGTACAATTAATCGACTCTCTCTAGCTAGTCTGTACTCGGGTCCATAGCAATCTTTGGGTCCACTGAAACTCCAAAAACCCTCGGACACTACAGAGAAACCAGGACATGTCTGTCCGCAGGCCACTTTGATCCAGTTATACTCTGGACCCACTTGTGCGTTTACAGGTGGACAGAGGTTCCTGCAAATCACTCAGGCGTGAGATTTAAGACCACTTCCTTCACTCTGTTCAATCTCACTCCCATTATCTTTTCACTCAATTACCTACTCATTTCTCATCGTATAAATATTTAATTAAAAGCAATGTTGAAAAGCTAAAAACAAAGAACAAGAAAACAAGACAGTAAAAGTTACAATGCAGTGTGAGTTATCAATCTACTAGTTAAAGGCAGTGGTAAAAAGAAAAATCTCAAATATTTAATTAAAAGCAATGGTAAAAAGAAAAGCCTTAAGTCTTAATTTAAAAGAACTGACAGTTTCAGCAGACCTGCAGTCATCTGGGAGTTTGTTCCAGATATACGGAGCATAATAACTGAACGCTGCTTCTTCCGTGTTTAGTTTTGACTCTGGGGACAGAAAGCAAACCTGCCCCCCTAGTGCTTTATAAACTAACAGCAGGATTTTGAAATCAAGTCTTTGACATACAGGAAGCCAATGTAAAGATCTCAGAACTGGAGTGATGTGATCCACCTTTCTGGTCTTAGTGAGGACTCGAGCAACAGCGTTCTGAATCAGTTGCAGGTGTCTGATGGATTTCTTACGGAGCCCTGTAAGGACACTGTTACAGTAGTCGAGTCGACTGAAGATAAATGCAAGTTTTTCCAGGTCTTGCTGAGACATAAGTCCTTTAATCCTTGATATATTCTTCAGGTGATAGTAGGCTGACTTTGTAATTGTCTTAATGTGACCCCTCAAATTCAGGTCTGAGTCCATGACTACACCAAGATTTCTGGCTTGATTTGTGGTTCGTTCCTCCCTGGCTCCAAAATAACTTAAGTTTTATCTTTGTTTAATTGAAGAAAATTCTGGCACATCATTGACCTGCTCAATACAGTTACTCAGCACTTGTTTGGGATTATAGTCCCCTGGTAAAATGGTTATGTAAATCTGTGTGTCATCTGCATAATTATGGTACATATATATTTTGTTGTTTTTCATAATCTGAGGAAGCATGTAAATGGAAGCATGTAAATGTTAAACAAAAGAGGCCCCAGAATGGAGCCTTGGGGAACTCCACATCATTTTTGTCCTAGGAACGTAAGTTTGTACTATGGAGTTTAGGTAGATGGGTGCAGACCCAGTAGTCACTCTGTATGCAAGTATTAGTGACTTCAATCTGATTCTGGAGGCCACGAGGAGCCAGTGGAGTCACTAAGTAATGGAGTGACATGAGTCCTTTTGGGCTAATCAAAATCAGATACGCTGCTGCGTTCTGAACCATTTGTAAGGGTTTCACCACACAAGCTAGAAGATCTGCTAGGAGGGCATTGAAATAGTCGAGGCGAGAGATAACCATGGCCTGTACCAGAAGCTGGGTGGCATACTGAGTGAGGTAGGGCCTGATTTTTCTTGTGTTGTATAGAGCAAAGCAGCATGACCGAGAGACAGCAGCAACATGGTCTGAAAAGGACAGCTGGTCATCAGTCATGATACCCAAGTTTCTCACCACCCTGGTTGGAGTGATGGTAGAGGAGTCAATTTGTAGACTGATGTTATGGTGGATAGATTGCTTGGCTGGAATGACCAAGAGTTCAGTCTTAGAGAGGTTTAGTTGAAGGTGGCAAGCCTTCATCCATGCAGATATGTTCGAGAGACAGTCCGTGATCCACACCGAGACGGTGGGCTTGTCTGGCGGGAAGGATAGGTAGAGTTGCGTATCATCTGCGTAGCAGTGGTAAGAGAAGCCGTGAGAGCAAATGATCGGCCCCAGTGAGATGGTGTAGATTGAGAAGAGAAGGTGCCCTAACACTGAGCCTTGGGGAACCCCTGTGGAGAGGCAGTGGGAGGAGGATAATTGTCCTTGCCACAACACATTGTAGGAACGATCGAGAGGTAGGATTCAAACCACAGGAGTGCTTTACCCGAGATGCCCGTTGCTGAGTGCGTGGATAGCAGGATCCTGTGGTTGACTGTGTCAAAGGAAGATGATAGGTCAAGCAGGATAAGAACCGAGGATTGGGCTGCAGCTTTAGCTGACCTTAGGGCTTCTGTTACAGACAAAAGAGCCGTTTCAGTAGTGTTGGCACTCTTAAAACCAGACTGATATGGATCTAGGAGGTCATTCCGTGAGAGGAATTCTGAGACCTGTTTGAATACTGCCCGTTCGATAGTTTTGGATAAAAATGGTAGAAGAGACACTGGCTGACAGTTCTCAACTTGAGTTGGGTCAAGTGAGGGCTTTTTGAGCAAGGGTGTGACCCAAGCCCTTTTGAAAGTGGTTGGGAAGGTTCCTGAAGCCAGAGAAGTATTTATCACATGAGTGATTGCAGGGAATGTCAGGTTCCTGGGGAAATGGTTAGTGGAGAGGGTTATACAATGGACCCTAAGAATTTGGCTCCTATCCAGGCACTAAAGTAGATGAGACCAGCCACTGTAGGAAAGTTGAGACAGATCCTGGGTTTTGTCTCATATTACAGATCATACATAAAGGACTTCTCAAAGGTCGCAAAGCCCCTGTATGCCCTCCTCTCCTCAGACACATCAGGTTCAGACACACCCAACCCACCACCAGCCACAGTAGTCAAGGGAAAGAAGAAGAAAGATACCAGCCAAGAATTCCAGTCAAAAGCCCTCCCGCACCCCCATCAACTGGACACAGCTCCATCAGTCCATCTTGGATCAGCCGATAGACTGCCTGTCCTCTCCTCCTATTCTGGGGTATCCAGACATGACACAGCTCTTTGTTTTACACTGAAATGTTTCACAGGATGGACTTGGAGCTGTATCATGCCCCATCCATTGTTGTGTACACAGACAACAACCCCCTCACCTATGTCCTCACCACTGGAAAGCTGAACGCTACTATTCAATGCTGTGTAGCAGAGCTGGCCGAATTTAACTTCACCATCAAGTATCTGCCTGGCAAGTCCAACGCAGATGCAGATGGTTTATCATGCATGCCTCTGGATATCAACAGCTTCATGAGTCGGTGCACAGAGGAAATTCGCCCTAACACCATCAGTGCCACGATGACTGGAGTCACTGTGGGAAGAGAGAAACCTACATGGAAGAGTGTATGTGTCCAAGCACTGAGTCTAGTCCACAATGCCCCCTCCAATGCCTTAGGTTATCCTCTCACCCCTGAGGAGCTCAAGGAGGCCCAGGAGAAAGATCCAGTTGTTGGCAGAACTCTCTCGTACTTCAGCTATGATCAGAAGCCTTCGAGACATGAGCTACATGGAGTAGGCCCCAATGATTGCATCCTATTAAGACAGTGGCCGAAGCTATACCTCAGTAGTGAAGGAGTACTATACAGGAGAACAGTGAAGAAAGACTAACTGCCTGCCTCAAATTTTCCATCCCCTTGTCTTCCATGAGCTGCATCAGAAAAAGGGACATTTAGGAGTAGAGAGAACACTGAGCCTTCGAGACAGATGTTTCTGGCCGAGGATGCATATTGATGTCGAACATTTCGTCACCAAGAAATGTGAGAACCTCAAGAAGAAAAAACCTTTAAGTCCCAAGTCACTGTGATGAAAGTCAAGCCAGTCAAGTCATTGCTTGGGTTAAGCAAGTTACAAGTCAAGTCACATGAAATTCTTAGGAATTCAGTTTGATTAAACAGTTTAAGAGGTGGCAATTCAACTGTATGATCATTTTGGAAGATGCAGCGAGTGTTTCTGTTCTAACTATATTGAACTATACACAAAGGTGTTTCTATTATTTAGTCTACTATTGGCTTCACTGATTATTGAAAAGGGGTAGAAAAATAGAGTAATCGAAACGTGTCAGTAACAGTAAGCTCTTACCATTCCTGTAAAATTTGTTTTAAACGCCTATTCAAGGCATATCCAAAGTTAACTGAATGCAGTTCTTGAACCATTTGGAGTAAATGCATGGTTTGGGGGCTTCTCTGAAACACTCTGAAGTGTCTAACCCAAAAGTCAGAATCACTGTAAATGCTACTGGAAGTGATTAAAGGTTCAGTGTTTAAGTTTAAGTGGCATCTAGTGGGGAGAATCTCGAATTGCAGGAAAATGTAAGCCTCACTGTTTCTGCACCACAGTCCAGTATAAACCATATAATACATGAAGTTTACAAAGGCATTGGCTGGTGAGGATATTGGCTCGTCTCGCGTTGCTTAATTAATTAGATAAGCAATCTGCAAATCTTACCAAAATGTCTTTATTTTTTTAAAATACAACAGAAACACAAAGTAGTATTGATTGCCATAATTTCAGCTTGTGGTAAAACGGTGCATCATTTTTAATGGGCATTTAGCATGTGAAAGTACAAATTACACATTTGTGGAAAAAAAAACACTTTTTTTATGCGAATTCGGAAAGTATTCATTATTGCTCACTTGATAGACACATGGTTATGCTATGTGTCACTATTAGCAGTAAAATAAATACATGTTTTCCACCAGGGCAGTATTCAACAGAAGTTTAGCTGCTGATCTGAGCTTCCATGCTGTTACCGTTTTATTGCCTATAAAATTCATCAGTGGTTTGTCTCAGGAAGGTAAGGGCACATTTCTTTCCACGTTGCACAGCCATAACAGAGCGCTGTAGAATAACTACATTACATAATGGAGAGAGAGAGAGTCACTACATGAAATTAATCCAACTACACGTTTTACACCACAAGTCAAAGCACAGCGCTAGAGAATAACTACATGAAATTTATCCAACGACACGTTTTTTCTAGCAGAGCAGTAAAAGTTTAGCTGGCTGATGCTTCCATGCTGTAAGCTAACGTTTTATTGCCAATTACTGATCAGCTGACTGTCTCGCTAACATAACCGGAAAAGCCAAACCACAGCGCTGGAGAACAACAAGGCTACATGAAATTAATCCAACTACATATTTTACAGATGTGGACAGGAGAAACAGGCCAGGTCTGTCAGTGATTATGGCCAGCTTCTAGCTAAAGCCATCAAACAACTGCTTTCATTTGCATCGCTAAAATCCGACTAACTTAATTACCTGTCCAGCAGAAAACAGACAACTTCAGCTCTGCTTTGAAAACATCTGTCCCACATCAAAGCCTTCCACCTGGGAAAATCCACACCGATTGTATGTCCGTGATTTTTTGTCCGTTGTCGGCTATTGTCGAAACATGACGACACAATACTGCGACCTCCACAGAAGGGGGTGCTCGCGATTATGTAGATATTAATGGCTCATTATCAGGTCATAGAAACATAATAGTTCATTATGTAAGGTCTTTATACACCACTGAAAACATAGTTATGGATATTATATTGCATTTCTGTTCACAAATATTACACACTGAACCTTTAATATAAGTTTAAACACACTAAAAGTAATATATTTTTTGTTTCAATGCAGACAACTATACTGAGGCCACAGCATAAAGTCTTACCTAGTCCAATTAAAACTTTTATAGCAATACCATGAAAAATGATTATTTTACACAGGTTTTTCTAAGGATTTGTTTTAGCTTATTATTTTTAATAGCGTATTTTTTTCAACACCGCCCCTTGGCGGTAAGGGGCTGCTGCTGCATCATGCCGTAGATTAACGCTGATGTGGTTTTTGCTGGTAGATCATGAACTTCCTACTTAAAGCTGAATATCGTTATTTTCTGAATTTATTGGCTACATGAAGTGCCAGTCATCGGCACAATTGGTTGCAATTGGCTCGGCTTACCCACGAAAAAATGGGGGCTGGCCCTTCCTTACAGCACGGGCTCTCGTTGGCTGTTGTAGGCTGTGACTTGAATACAAGATATCGCATTTGTTTACATTCAAATCGGAGTTATTACGGTTATAATGACATACGAGCCACGTTTGTTTTTTTACTGAATTGGATCGTCTGGACCTTTGACAACGTAGCAAGACCATTTTTGTTGGAAAATAAATCGGTGGATTAAGTTACTATGACTCTTCAAAGGTGATTCGCGTCAATTTTGATTGTACTGGTTGGTCTGACAGAGGCGTTGATTGTACCCGCTGTGGTGATTGTATCTTGAAATGGTTTGCATTGGTTGAATCACGAGGATTTTAGCTTTCAAACGGTGTATCATATTAGCAGTTGTGGGCACATAACGAACGCTGCCATCAGGACCTGTTACCACCAGGAATCTTAAGATGTTTTCACATAAAGTTACAAACTGCAGCCAAACAACTGGGTGTAGCTTAAACTTAACACTATAGCTTTCTATGCATTCAACCAGCCTATAAGTTAAGTTAGCTAAAAAGGCCTCAGTCACGTAACATGATGTACCTTTCTTTATGGGTTCTGTAGAGACGGATGAAGTTGGATGTTGTGGTGGTCATGTGACTGATTTCTGAGCTGCAAACCTCGCACACCGCTGTTCTTTTCTTCCAGCGACAACATAATCCTTGAATGTCTGTGTTGTACTACACGTAAACTTTTTTTCTACGCCGGTGGTTACAGAGATCCGGACCGCTAACGTTATGTGAAGGACACATGGTTGCAGGGTTATGTGCAAATGTTGGAATGACTGAATGCAAGCTTTAATTTAAAAAAATCAAGTCATTTTCAAGTTACCAAGTCAAACTCAAGTCGAGTCTTTTGTCTATTTTAGTTAAGCAAGTCTCAAGTCTTCAAATTTGCGACTCAAGTCTGACTCAAGTCAAGTCATGTGACTCGAGCCCCCCACCTCTGCCTGGTTGTAATGGACCACTTCACCCGAGGCTGTTCGGATAAAAGAGGCTTAGACTGTTGCAGATAAATTATTCAACAACGTCATCCTCCAATTTGGCTTTCCAGGTAAAATCCACCATGACAGGGGAAAGGAGTTTGACAACCAACTCCTTGGGAGGTTAAATGACAGGAAGAGAAGGCAGACTGGAAGACCTCTGTGGCTAAATTTGTTCATGCCTACAACTCCACCCACTCAGAGGCAACTGGCTATTCCCCCTATTTCCTACTGTTTGGCAGATCACCCAGGCTCCCCATCAACCTCCTGTTCAACCTGGGTGTCAGTGACAAACATGAAGGACATGCAGACTATGTGGTGAACTGGCAAAGAAGAATGAAAGAAGCCTATTCCATCGCCAGTTGCACAGCAACCAGTGAGGCTGCACGAGGAAAGATACACTATGACAAGAAAACATACAGTCATGTGTGTGTGTGAGTGTGGACGACCTGGAAAACTAAGATCCTACTGGGAGAACAAGGTGCACATTGTCATCCAGAGAAAGACTCCTGATAGCCATGTCTACGAGGTCAAAGCTGAAAATGGGAAAAGCCGCGAGAGTGTACTTCATTGCAACCTACTCTTACTCTGTGATTACTTACCTGTGGAGGAATCAGTCGAGTTTGCAGTCCCTGATCTGCGTCCTAAAAAAAAATAAAGAGCCAAACACTCCCCCTCACAAAAAGGCAGGCAGAACAAAGTGAAAGTGACTCTGAACAGTCAAACAGAGAGGAGAGGAGTTCTTATTGGACCCAGAGGCAGATCCCTTTGAACCTCATCCCACCCATACACTCTTCATTGCTTCAGAGCCCCTTCCATCTGAGCCCACTGCCCCTGGATCCATTCCCTTTCCTGCTCCTGAAACCCTACACCCTGTCCCCACAGTGGGGTTGGAGGGACACACGAGGGAGGCACAGGTACAGCAACACCTGTCCTTCACTGAAGTTGAAGACGTGCCATGTCACCCTTACCTCACCTGTAACCCTAAAGCTCATGATACACGGGGCAACTTTTTGAGCAATGTTGCTGGGCAATCTTGCTTGTGGCAAGTCCGACTGTTTTGAACGGATAGCGGCGGGACGGGTGACGGAGTGGTGGGGGAAGGGCATTACAGTAGTAATCTTTACTCATTACCACTGATGGCAACGTTGCCCTGCAACATTGCTCTAAAAGTTGCTCTGTGTATCATCAGCTTAAGACACCTAAAGCTGCAGTACGAGTGTGTTTAAAGTAACTGTGTAAACCAGAGGCAAAGTTGTTGTAAGCACACCGACATGTTTAAATCTTGAATTTTAAAAAGGAGTCACATGTCAGGAGACATTTTGAAATGTGGGAGGAGAGTGTGGCAGATAGGATATTTATAGGAAAATGCCCACATACTTACAGATCGTGCTACAGACAAAGTAGTGAAGTTCGATATATCTGACTGTGACTGATTTGGATCTGGCCCATTGTTTAAAACTTACTGATTTCATTTGAACAGCACAGAAGCTTGTGGTGCTTCACCTGCACTCAACCATTTAAACCAGTTCATCTGCATCTCGTGCTGTACCGAATGTAATTTTTTTTAAATCTGAAACTTTTATTGAGGTTTTCGAATGAATTGTCTGTCATCATATGTTATGACAGCATCACCTTTAAATAAAATCATCAATATGAATAAAGTGATTTATCTGATTAAATGACTTAGTGTTTTTTTGTTAAATCAACTTTCTTTAATTAATATAACTTGTCAGTTTTGTAAACATAAATACATGTAGGCAGCAGGCTAATCCCAAAATCTTTACAGTCTGATGCAGTTTGGTGTGACCCATACTCACTTGTTGTGCAAAGGATGGGAAGGGAGGAGACAGTAATTGAACAGACAAAGAAACTGTAGGAACTGTCAGTTGGCTCTCACCAGGAAGGTTTGCTTGTGACATCCAGCGCAAATGAGCAGCTTCTGTATGACTTGACTGATAAGACTCAGGACTAAAAATCAGATTTGAAATGTGAAGCGCAAGCTCACTGAAAACATACTGCAGGCTTGGCAGAAGGTGTTTCAGATGGTGCTGGCAGGAATAGCTTTATGAAATGTCACAATATGACGGCAACAAAAGGCATTTTGTAGGTAACAATGTCACAGACTACTAGAGCTGAAATAACTTTTTTGTTATTGCGGTTATATAAATGTAATTTATGGTGCTGTTAGGTTGCTGCTAGACCACCCCATTAATACAAGTGCGTGCCCTCCTTTTGTGTGCGGCAAGCGGGAGAACTGTTTTTTGCAGTTTCACGGAGAAAACTTTTGCTAGATAAATAATAATGTAAATTTTATCTTAATTTTATTTTATTTATCTACCTTTTTTAAATAAAGTTTAACTTTTGGACATTTTCAGAAACCATACTTCGAGGGGAAATAATTATATACAGAGGTCTAAAACACACACACACACACACACACACACACACACACACACACACACACACACACACGAACAGGACCTTTACACATGCATTAAGGGATGAGAGATGGAGTGAAGGGGCAGTCGGCGCCCCAAGCAGTTAGGGGTTCAGGGCCTCGCTCAAAGGCACCTTTGGCAGTGCCAAGGAGGTGAACACTCTTCAGCTGCCAGTCTATATTCTGTATGTTCGTGATGGACTCGATTCGGCGACCCTCCGGTTCCCAAGCAGAGTCCCCACAAACTGAACTACTGCCGCCCCCTTTACAACGCTCTGGAGTTATTGGAAATGTTTGGATCATGAGTCAGAAACAATCTTGAGTCGCAGCCACTCCTAAAATCTAATTCTACAAATAGTATAATGCTATTTATATTTGTTATGTTAGTCTAGCCTAGACTTTATCTGCAACTGTGCAGGAATACTGGGTTTAAATGGAATGAATAAAAAAGCTGTGCAACATTTGAATGTTGATTTAGAATTTGAATGTCGACGTTATGGCTCTTTGAGCTTTGAATTATTTGGTACAACCCTTTCTGCCTCCCCTCTGCCTTTAAACCACTCTATCTTTTCTCAGACTACATTTCTAAACATAGAAATAAAACAGAATCAGAATGTGTATCTGATTGTATGTAGTGCAATATGCATTGCATATTCTTAGTGTGTATCCTATATTATGTGTGCACAGCAGGTTTTTTTATTAAAAAAAAAAAAATCAAATTTCAGACCTTTAGAAATGAACTCTTCACATTATCTCCACCCCTCCTGTTCCATCTTACAGCCTAATGGAAAAGACGAAAAGCAGCTCATTCCAGATCGATCCCATCACACTCCTCGGGGGACTGGAAGATTCCCCATTCCACAAATGCAATTGGAGCTGGCTTAAATCCTCTTTCCTCTAATGAGGAGCACAAAAGTGCTGAGTGAAAGAGGACTGCAATGTGTCTTACTGTCCTGGAGCATGCAACACATCACTCTCCATCCATCACTGCCAAAACACCACAGCTGCTGGATGAAATTCATGTTACTGTAAACAAAAATGTGTTACATTTATTGCAGTACTGCACGTTTTTTTACCTACAGTTTGAAATAAAAAGGTTACTAAATATGTGTCCTTTATAAGTACAATGACTAATTTGATATTCAAACTATGAATCACTCCTGTGACGTGACATGGTCTAGTTAGTGAAGCAAAGCGAGGATAACCGAACAGAGTGAGAAAAACACCAGAAACAAACAAGACACGCTGCCTTCCTTTCAGAGCTACAATACCATGGATACGAGGTTTGACTCCTGCACTCAACAATCAATTTTTTTCCTTTTGTGTTTTTTATTACCCTCTTCAACAAAGTTGTAATAAAGAGATTCAAGGGAATCCAATCACACTTTTCTCGATGGCTATTTCAAAGGTTCTGAAATAGCCATCAGGAAGTGTGTAACGTTAAATGGATTCCCCTGAATGAGAAGCACAGAAATATCCTCTGCCTGGGAATGATGGGGAAATGTCCATAGGTTGATGGATGTGGACCAATCGCCGGGATGCATACAGTCCAGCACGTGCTTTATTTTGAGCATGTAAAACAACAGTCTCTTCATAAGAACTTTGTTGAAGAGGACAAACAAAAGTTGGTCTTCCATGAGGATAAGACCCACAACTCCAAGAGAAGGAGTCAGGTGCCCTACCGACTGAGCTTACCAATGACACTGGTATTCACAATGAAATGACCATTAAACCACTGGTTCACTGTTAAACTCTTGCTTTGTTACCTCGAGATCACAAGAAAATTATCACCTTATAACGGGGATAATATTTGAATGGACGGCTGCTTAGGGCTTCCGTAGGTAATATGGAGATATAGACTTTTTATATTTCAATACTTGAGTTCTCTTATCTGTCTTTTACCCTTTGTACATAATTGCATTGTTCAAATAGTAGGCCTATGTCACATATGTACACAATCAATTATGATGGAAATACATTATGACAGATGCAGTGTCTAAGAGTCTAAAATCAATATTCCTAGAATAACACAGGAAAAATGCACACAGTGTAAACACACTGCACATGGGATGTACAGCACGGCAGATTTTATTAAATTATCTGAAACACCACACAAGTACTGCTCTCTTTCCCTGTAAAGGAGGCTACATTTCAGCAGCAATCAATACAAGCATTATTAGAAGTTTTACAGCAGCTCTGCAGCTCAGAATGGAGAAGCAATGGCAAGCTCAGAGCAAGGGTCGCGTTAACCGAATATTCTCCGTCATGACAAAAACAACAATTATGGCCGTCCGTCATTTTGACAGACTAAGACCAAGTGTGATCTACCATGATGTTAAGTAATTCACATGAAACACTGTCAATAAGCACATGATGACCACCTGTAATAGACCCCCTGTCCAGTTGGTGGCAAGTGTGGCATATCAATTAGCTGTTGTCTGGTAGTAGCTCTTTAGAGAGCCCAATGTTTTGTGGTTAATAAATGAGGTGAAAAAGACAGACCGATGTGGTAGAGGGTGAAGGACAAGCAAGTAATACAGATATCATTTATCAGACAATGGCAGCTAATGTCCCGCGACCCTGTACGCAGGATAA
The DNA here is from genome assembly GCF_014851395.1 of Micropterus salmoides. Classification (NCBI taxonomy): domain Eukaryota; kingdom Metazoa; phylum Chordata; class Actinopteri; order Centrarchiformes; family Centrarchidae; genus Micropterus; species Micropterus salmoides. The sequence continues at coordinate 16,284,890 of NW_024042261.1, read as the reverse complement.
GCAGTTGACGATGGAAGGATGGATGGATGGCAGGTAATGTTTTGGGGGCAGCAAGTGGCAACAAGGAGATAAAAATCATTCATCTGCTTCGTGTATGAAAAGTGTCTCTGTTCATCTTTTCTCTCCATTCCCTCATAAATGCATAATCTGTAAATTATGTATATTAAACATTATCTATAGTATCTAGTTATTTTTGAAAGTTAATTGCCTTTAAATAGGTTATATCAGCATCTTGCTGATTGCGACAAGAACGTCACCACATCAGCGTATGCCACAGTTGCAATTACAAATGACAGAAATCCACAAAGTGGAACGCTTTATTATTTGCAAGTTTACCATGTAGACACCTGTTAGTTTTTTCGAGAACTTGAGGCGGAACCAAATTTGACGGAGGCGGCCGCCTTGTAATTCTCTACGCAGAAAAAATCCTGTCTCATTATCATTAGAAGATTTTAATTAAAATGACGGGTAATAATAGATTTTTACAACTGTCAAAATGACGGACAATGAGAGAGTCTAAGGCAACCTCTTGCTCAGAGAGCTACCAATTAACTATATTTGTTGAGAAGAATCTTAATGCCTATCTTAAAGGTCTGTTGATCTTTTAATCAGATGTTTGCATTCTGCAGTAGCTACTGCATCTTCTCAAATGTTTTGAGGTGTCACTCAGCATGTACAATGTGTGCTGTTTTTCTAAGGCTCAACTGCAACTAAAATAACATTTCCAAATGCAGCTTATCATGTGAAGTACAATTTAAGAAATTTAACATCTGTTGTACATTTAAACACAATACATAAACTACAAAATGTGGTATTTTCTTTCATTTCTTTCAACATGTGTTCTCACATTGACATTTTTCTCTTGATTGTGCCTGTGTGACTTCTTATTCTAGGCAAATTCTGGCAACTGCTTTCCTAATTCCTTTGGATGTTTGTGATCTCCAGCTCTTTTATCATTTTACAAATTAGCTGGAAATAATGTCCATAATTTATAATTACACACACAGATTATATCCTTTGAGTCAGATTTATAGATTGGTGTGAGAGACCCCGGTTCGAATCCACTATGAGACACCACTGTGTCCCTGAGCAAGACACTTAACCCCTGGATGCTCCAGAGGCATGCAACCTCTGACATATATAGCAACTGTAAGTCGCTTTGGATAAAAGCGTCAGCTAAATGAATAAACGTTACGTGTTGAGAAACACATGTTAAAAAGGTGGAAATCAGTTTTGCCTCCGAATATTATACTAGATCATTAGTCAGTATTTGAAGGTCACTTACTGCTGTTCTGTACCCCGAAATCTCCACCGCGATACCATGGGTCTGAATTAAAAATAAATGATATAGGTCTGTGTCTGTGTGCATGTGTGTGTCTGTGTGTGTTGCACTTCTCTATATACCTCTAAATTAACTCATTAACCCTCGGATCACCTTCTCAAAAGTCTTTGCAGCTGTGTGCCATAAATGTAAGCACTAAATATATCTGCGTTACATTTTTAGAACCGACCAACTAACCGACCATCACAGAGACAAACACTAGCAGCTGGTTGTTTCAAAAAAATATAATCTTGTGGGTTTACAATATGCCCCCATTTCTATGAGCTATTAGCCAGGTTGCCCTTATTTTAAGCCCTTTTCACCATTTCTCTGATTATCTTCCGTGTTCTGTTTTTGTTTTCCCTCGCAGCTGCCCCGTAAGCAGCAAGTGATGACACACGCATAACTCTCAGTGTAAGGCACTGATTGTGTCCTATTTGTGTGTGTGTGTGTGTGTGTGTGTGTGTGTGTGTGTGTGTTTTCTTCTTCACGTGGGATCATGAGCTTTGTCAGCAAAAGCCCACACACTAAATATTGAAATTCTCATGAGATACAACACGCTATGTGTGGGTGTATATAGTACCTGTGTATGTATGGGAGTATGTTTGTATGCATGTGCTTGTGTGTGTCAGGGCTACCTGACCTAACACTGATTTGAATATAATTTCTATGATACACATGAAGTTCACACTGCAGACAGATACATTTTTAAGTAGTGCATAGTGAACAAAACACACACATACATGTGTGCTGTATGTGTCCAAACACGCTGCAAATGTAAAAACAAGATTTAAAATTAATTGTAAACTGCTGAGTTATTGTTTGGAACAATCATAAAACCAATCCCAAATCAATCAGCATCAGTTAACAAAAACAAGAACTAACAAGAACCTGCACTAGGCTAGGCCATTGTACAACAAGACAATATCAAAGGACACTATTTTTGTTCATATAGATGTGCGCTGTGCACAAAATTATGAAAAACAAAAATGTAAAAGTAGAGCTGCTGGTGATAGAAGTCATTGCACCATGAATGAGATTGTCTGGCCTACAATGCTGTGTCTAATATGCAATTTGCCTACTTAGTGCTGCCGAATGTCATTTTTTACATTTGAGTCTGTCACCCTAAAATAAAAAGTCTTAAACAAAATTCCCAACTTCAATAAAGTGATTCATTGGATTACCTGAGTTAGTACTTTATTTATTAAATCAACTTTCTTTAATGAATATAACTGGTCAGTTATGGTGCTGTAAGGTACATGCCTTCCCTTGGTGTGCGGCAAGCGGGAGAGCAAACTGTATTTTGAACGCAGGAAAAAAAATATTTTTGAAAGGCTAAACACCAGAAAATATGAATTAAAGCAGAATATTTAGCCCGACAAAAACTTTTAGACTTGTGGACTTCACTCTGGAGTTATTGGAAATGTTTGGATCACCCGAGTCAGAAACAGTCCTACACAGCCACTGTGATTGGGCAATTGGACAAATACATATAGGCAAATAGAAACGGGGGAATACAGCAGATAGAGCCCGATGATTCTAACATGTAAATTTACACAGACACCTACTAAATATATGGGCAGTGGTCGGTTTTGGGCTGACTGTGTCCAGTTGGAAAATTTTAACATGTTGCTCAACCATAACCTCAATACAACATATAACATCATCTCCGTATAAGTTTAATATAAAGAGGAGCATCTGTATTTTTGACAGTACTGAAAATCATACCTTAGTGATTTCTAAATACCCTGGCCAAGAATATTGTAGACCTGCTGACTTGCTCAACCTAAATGCATTTGCTGGTTGGAGAGTGTTTAAAAGTATTTAATGTGTTATTTGCTATTACATTGTAGCTGCTGAACATATTTATCGAGCTTGTGCTGAGTAATGGACTATGACTTCAGACTATGTTTGTCCTTTAAAGAGGGGGTATTATGCTTTTTGGCTTTTCCCTCCTTTATGGAGTTAAATATCTTTTTTTGTGCATGTAATAGGTTTGCAAAGTGAAAAAGCCGAAAGTCCAAAACGCTGCTCTGAACTGTCTGAAAACTTCTCGTTTGTATTCCAGCCATTTCCCTTTCATCCCTGCGATGTCACAGGGATGAAAGGCAAATGCGCGCCATATAACGCTCGCCAAGCAGCTAGTCCGACATGCCCTCAAAAACACCGGTGGAAAAACACTGAGCTGCAGCACACACCTCCTCTCCCTTCCAAACACTAGCTACCCTCCAGGCAGTCAATGGACATAAAGTTGTTACTGTGATGTAGAGACAGAGCTCAGTTAAAACTTTATGGATGAAAGATACTTTTGTTACAGATTAATAACTCACCACTCTGAAACTCTTGTCTCCAGTCTATGTTGCCAAGCTAGTTGGCAATACAGCTGAACCAAAGCCCTTTTTACCGGCTTCTCATTGACCCGCCCTTCTTATTAGCTAGTAGTCCTTAACAAGGACCTGCGCATGTGCAACTCCCATCAAAGATCATTTAGAGACAAGATGTATCACTCCATAGCTACAACCAAGCGTTCAACACACAGGGTGAAAAGAGGTGCTGCGGCATTGTGCAGTATAACAAAAATATGGTGTTTTTTGAAAATAAAACATTTTCTGGTACAACCCCTAAATAGAATTTAACTGTTTTTTAAACAGCATACTGCATTGCACTGCTTCATTTTCATATATGAAAATAATAAAATGACAAAGTGCATTTCAATGTCAAAATATCAACATGTTATACAGCTGCTTTTGCTAGTTCAATAAAGGGTCTTTCCACAATATCACAAAACACATTTAATATGACTTTCCACAGCCTGTCCTCCCCAGAAAAACAACCATATAGGTTGTTTGTTCAAGCAGCAAATTACGAACCATACAACTGAACATACAATGCAAAAACATTTTCATATGACTCCACTAAACCCCACCCCCCAAATCCATTAGGAGGAGCCGGATGCCCTTTGAAACCTCATCGCACAAAGGGCTTGTTCTCCATGGACAGTCTCCTTCTGGCTCTGATTGGTTGTTTTGGCTCAGCCGAGGTGGATTCAAATGGCATTATGAGCAGTAGGAGGAGACAGAGGAACCTGATTAGTTCAGTTCAGTTCCATGTGCTTTATTGGCATGAATGTTTCAGTTAAACAGTGTTGTGAAAGCAGTTTGCAGCAAAATCAAAAAGTTTACATTTTAATTATCTGTCTCATGTACAACTGTCGGGATAGTGACAGTTTCAGCGAATAAGGCAAAAAGTTTTTTTTTTATAAAAAAGTTACCTACTGAACCTTTAAGGTCCGTACACCTGTCACTGGTATGGGAAACGTGTCCTTTTTGTAGGCATTGACAAATGACCCATTTTGTTGTTTAGGTATGAGGACATGTTGCTTTAGTAAAGAGGTCATATAATGCTAAATTTCTGATTCAGATCATTTTATTTGTGAATTGTACCAGAATAAGGTTACATAGTTTAATTTTCCAAAAACATTGTAACTTGCTGCAGCATCTCTTTTCACCCTGTATGTTGAACGCTCCATTTTAGCTACCAAGTGAAGAATGTCACTTCTGTTAGCTTAGCTGTTCTGTGAGCTTTGTTGAGAGTTGCAGTACCTAGGTTAGGACTACTAGCCAATCAGAAGCAGAGGAGGGTGGGTCCTGACAGGCAAGGTAGTGAGATTCAAAACAAAGCCACTTCAGCCGGTAACTTTGGCTTCGGTTCAGCCCTATTGTTCGAGACCAAGTCTGATCCCGAAACACAGGCAGTACAACCCTAACCAGCTTAGCAACCTTTAGCGGAGCAAGACGTTTGAGCGGGAAGTTATTCATTTGTATAAAATGTATCTTTCATACGTGACGTTTTAACTGTGCACTGTCTTTTCATCACAGTAACAACTTTATGTCCATTGACTGCCTGGAGGGTATCTAACCTTCGGCAGGAAGGATAGGAGTGAGGGGAGGAAGCAGGCGGATGTCTTGTCACTTGTGTTTTTCCACCAGTGTTTTTGAGGGCGGCACACACTAGCCGCTAACCATTATGATGCATGTTACAAAGTGATGCAGATAGGTTACGGAAGTAAAGGCTGGACTACAGACGAGCTCAGGCAGTTCAGAGCAGTGTTTTCTGTGGGAGATAGGTTTGCAAAGTGAAAAAGTCCTATTATATGCACAAAAAATATATATATAACTCAATAAAGGAAAGGTGAAAAGCCAAAAAGCATCTTTTTTTACAATATCTCCATTGTACTTTGTTTTGCAACATCCCAGTTAATAGACTGTTGCCAAACCAAAGTTCTCCGTGTACCGTAGGTCACAACATAAACAGACTCAGTACATTTTCTATACTAGTGCCTTTATCTAGAGCTCTGCCCAGAGTACCATGACTCAAGTTGACAGGGCAGCATCAGGGATGTCAGCCCTCTGTAAGCTCCTCATCTCCTGCCCATAGGACTGAGCTGTTCCCACTGCCATGGACTGAACTATTTTTGGCAGCTGTTTGGGGGTTGTTAACAGTGAGATTTGACGCTGCTGTTGAGCAAATCTGACTTGCCTGTGGCCTCATATTCCTATCAAAACTGTATGGTAAGCAAAACAAGAGAACACTCATTGTGCAACTAAGGAAAAAAAGTTTTCGGGGTTATAGCTTGTTTTTTAAACAATTTAACAACTTAATTTAATCTTCAAACTTTCAGAGTGCCACCCCTTGAAGAATCGGGTACTTTAATAAGCTTCTCCAGGTGTTAGAACTAGGTTGGAACCACTGTTTTTCCATAACATTTGCAGAAGATAATACATTGAAAAGAGCCCAGAATGAGGAAGTAAAGTGATTTCCCCTTTCCTAAAAGTAGCTAGTATCACATTTTGATCAACTAAAAACATTTTCCAGCATGCTGTTGTACTAAAAGACACTCTAAGGCAGTGGTTCTCAAAGTAGGGTCCAGGGACCCCCAGGGGCCCTTGATGAGGTTCCAGGGGGTCCCCAGCAAAAAGGGAAATCATTAATTTTCACTATAATTCCATCCATAAGTAACACAATGAACAACAGAACAAATGACTATTTTGGTCATGACTGTCACACTTTCACCTGTCATAGGGGAGATCCTGGGAAAAAATCTTATCAAATGGGGTTTAATTGTGTCAGTTTAGGGGTCTTTGAGGTGAAAAAGTTTGAAAACCAGTGCTTTAAGGAGTTGGCTGTTATTTTTTTTTCGGTAAATACATTGTTTTAAGCCTGTTTTTCACTGGCCAAATTATTTTCACAGCTAACGTAAATAACGAATGCACATAACCAAACTAGCTAGTTCCGCTGGCTACCATCTATGAACATGACTGATGACACAGTTGAAAGGGCAGAATGAAAAAAGAAAAGGGGAGTGCATGAATGTTTCATTTGTCAGTCATAACCTTTAAAATCTATAAAGACAGTATTTCAATTTCACCCCTGCATTGACCTCACTCTCAGTACAAATGGTAACACCATGAAGCTTTCACACCCAAATGACTCTGTGCTCAAGGCTGAACCAAGTAAATAGACAGCTTACAGTATATAGCAATATATTTTATGTAGTATCCTATTATTTATTTCCTATTATTAATAAGAGCATCAGAAGTAACAGTAAATAACCCGACACCCTTTTTGTCAGTTGAACTGTACCTCTTCATATCTTGTGCAAATACTCTTAAACATTATTCTGCAGAGTTTTCAAAATACCATCATGAGAATGTTAAAATGTTACAGTTATTGAGGCTTCATAATTCTTGATGAGTGCTCATGTGTGCTACTGGGAACAGAGCAAGATTTCATTTCCTTCGGAGTCATTTAATATTAGTGGGGCAACCTGGGTAATAAGTTTGAAATGCATGTACACACACTTGATGATACCAGCTGTCATACATTACTCCTGGGGATTTATTCCTGTATCGTTTGTATCATTTAAGTGTTTTACACATTGAATCGGGATAGATTATGGGTCAAGAATATTAAAGTCATAAGTGTATTACAGTGGAGTCTTGGCCCTGAGGTCATCCTCATGTCAATCATGGATCATACCATGAAGATACTGTGTTCTGGCTCGTCCCCTCTTCCATCTCCCCACAGTGGCAGAGCTGTGAGCATGTTTGCAGAGGAAGCGCATGTGAGCTTAAAATGGATTGTAATGTAACTTTAATGACCAATCACTGAGCCTTATAATTGCGTACCACACAAAGAATATTATATTGTTTTTAAATAGCCAGCTACTTCAAAATAGACCTGCGAGGAACCATGATGTGTATGCAGTTGTCGGCGAGCGAGTGCGAGAGAGAAAAGGGTCAACAATAAGCGCCAGTTTAGCTGGAAATTTACAGTGTAAGTTGAATGAATAGCGACTGCAGCACTGCAGCTTTTCAAGATTAAAGCGGAGCCACCATATCCCCCCTCCGGCTCGCAATCGGCATGCACAAAAACACACATGATTCGACTATAGGCATGACTTCACGATTCTGGTTCGACTATGTAAATCCTTAGTCAGGAACAGCCCTAAAGACAATTTTGTGTGCGCAGGTGATATTTAAGGAGATAAAATTGAATTGTTGTTGAATTGAGTTTTAGATCAACATAAGAAAAATAAAAGCCAATACAAACAAAAGTCAGTAGTTTTCATGATTGTATGTAAAGGCCTTCTCCTCATGAAACCTTCACTTAAAGAGAGAGTAAGTTTTTCTGCACAAAGATTGTTGATATTTGAACTCAACCGCCAAACAAACACACTTCCTTCAGTGCTGACTTGGAGGCTCCGTCCCCAAAATTTAAAATCTCTGACGTTGAAATGCCTCCACCCTTGCCTTGTCAAATAACTTCACTGTTTATTAGGGATGGGTACTGAAACCCAGTATTAGACCGGCCCCAGGACTAAATTATTAAAGACAGTAGTATCAATAAGAATCAAGAAATACAAATCTAATTTATAATAAGACGACAATTGTCCATGATGCTTTTTTGCTATTCCCAATCCAGAAGAGAGATCTCTCGTGAAGCCTGCGTGCTCTCTCTCTCTCTCACACGCTACAGCACACACACACGACCCTGCTCACTGAAACACAAGCAATTTGTCCAGAAATTTATCAAAAGGGCGTCATATACAAGCAGAGAAATGCAGTGTTCAACTGCCTAGCTCATAGTTCATCTCTCATTGCGCCATCTACATCAGGTATGTATGCTAGCAGCCTACAGCCCACAGACAGAGAAAAATATTGCTGTTTCTTTTGCTGTAAATAATTGTTCATTTATTTTACATTTCGGGAAAATAAAGCAATGTTAATTCTGGTCTTAATTTGTTAAATTTTTTTCTCAGGCACTAACGCCACATGTTGCTGATTGGCTGGAACAATTTTGTGGGGAAGAACCACACCACTTCCTTTGCTGTCCATTTACAGAACCAGGGCTGTGTTTGAAAACTGGATTTTTTTTTTTTCCAGAGCACACACAAAACGAAGGGCTAACAAACCGCGAGAAAATATTCGCTAAATTTAACAAAGTATTTGATTACAATCATTTACTTTCCCTTTAATGTAAGTTGTGAATTTGCATCATAAAAATTCATGTTAGCACGAAAAGCCGGGGAAACTATTTTACAAACATGATGGTGGATAAACTGGGTTGATTTATTCTTCAGCAGTGGCAAATGAGCAGAAGAACAATTCTCCACAAAACATCCCCACACAGTTTCCATTATCCAGTGGCTGAGCACTGAGGTGTGTCGCAGTAGAACGATGTCAGACCCTTTGCAGCTGCCACCTCTAACTCAGAGTATCAACAAAATTACCCCTGAAAATAAAACCTCCAGACCAAGAGGAGCTTATGTAACAGAGCGCTAAATAATTACTACACTGCATGATTCTTCTTAACCGTCATCCAGTTCACCTTTAGTAAGCTTATATCAAGAATGTATTGTAGTTCTGTTATACATTAGAATTGTGCGAAATGCATAATCACACTCAAACATGGACAATTTCTAATAATTTTTAGATACATTTAAACACTGACATGTAAATATACAGTACTTTACACAGATATACCTGTAAAGCATCCAATGATAAGCAGCAGGATGATGAAATTATATTTTTGAGTCTTTGGTTCTATTAGGAATTTAACATTAAATTACACGATGACATAACACCACCACATGTGAGAAAATCAAAAGACAGCTCAATAGCATAAGGCCTCTTATGGTATTCAGCTCTCTCTATTCTCTCTCACACACACACACACACACACACACACACACTGGTCACCACTGTGTCATAATCCTGCATATCCATTTAATGGCTGTTTTTGTTCTCAGAGGGGCATTAGACTACAGCTGGTGAAGATAAGAAGGGTCAAAGTGTCATGATCTTAAATCTAACTACAACCAGTCAACTCCATTCCTTGTACTGAAGACAGACTTACACGACACGTAATCAAATATATACCAGACCAAATACAGCATTACATATTGTAATTTGGAGAGCTAGATGTCATATGTTGTGTGTGTTTAAACATCATTCTATAATTATTCAAATCTAAACGTTAGTGGTTTAGATAACCTGGGTTGTTTACAACCTGTATGATCTAAGCAACTACATTTGTTTACTTTATCACAACATATATAATAGGCAAACAAATAAAAATAAGAACCAATAAATAAAATAAAAAATTGTACTTATCCTTCAAATACATATTAGTTTCATTCCATATTTGATTGTAGCTTCAGAGAGCTTCAGCAGTGCTGTGTTTCTACTACGAGTTGAATCTCTCCCCCTGTGTGTAGGTTAACACTTCCTCCCACTGCAGCTCAGGTCACTGCTGTATCCATCCAGGGTTACTGCTGTAAAATAAATGTGTTCCAAGCGGTTCCAAGGCAGCGATTTAAAAGAGGAAATAAAATCAATCTCTTTGTTTGCGCTTTGAAACTGCTTACACTGCAGGTATGAGAAAAGCCACCTGTACTAGGTTCCATTAAATCTTCAGCTTCTGAAATAATGCAATTCAAAATGTCACATCCTAAAATGAATGTGACTGAAATTCTACACAGTACATTTACAGGACAATATCTGAGAGCAAAATTGTAAAGCACAACTTTTTTGTAAACTTTCGTACATTGTACCTAAAAGCATGACATAAGGTTGTTCTCAAACTTGCAACATGTAATAAGCACATACTCCTACACTACCTGCACCACAATTAGCTGTTTGTTGCAGAGAGCAGCGATCCTGACTGCTAGAGAGTCTTCAGATATGAACACTTGATAGTGAAGAGTGGTAACAACAAGAGAAAACCGTCATCTCAGTAATAGCATTGCTATGGAAACAGTATGGAGGCGTTATGTGTGTGGGAAAAAGCAGCCATAAAATAACACCAGGGAAGAACGAAGATGCCAGATGGCAACCAGGCAGCATCTGGAGGAACGAAGGATACATTTATTCTGGTTACCTTGGAGAAGAAACTGTATACAGTAAGTAGGTTATTAAAAGAGGATGTTGAAGGCACTTTGATCTGCCATAGCAAGACTGCATTACATCGCTTTTTTTGTTTGTTTGTTTTTTTTACAACAAATAACATTTCAGTGAGCACATGTCAAGACAAAGGAAGATAATTGCAACAGGGAAAGAAGTTTGATTTATTAAATTATTTTTTCCTTTTAGGCATTTTTAACAGTAGGTGCCACAATCTTCCTTTTGTTTTGAGGGTTATCACAATGTAGGATTTGTTCCGAGAAAAACTCCTTAATTCTAACAGCTTCTGAACACCCACAAGTCAAACTTCGACAAAATACAGCAGAAGAAGAGAGCATCACTCATGCAGAGCCGACATCGAGAAACTAATCAATGTAACAAAAGCACCAAATCACATGCTGCACTTAACTCTAATCATGTGTTTCTGAAGTCATTTGAGTTGGGTAAAGAGTGTAGCATTTTAGCAGAGAAACACACACAGCCACACAAAGCAACATTCAAAGCAATGGTTATATACTGTACTTAGCTCTGGCTCTAAGAGTACTTCACGTGGGCTTCATGACATTTCACCTCAGTACACATGTCACAAACCCAGGCACCCCAGGCACATGTCACAAAAGAGACATGTACAGTACATTGCTCTTAGTATGTATTGTAAGGGTTCTTTAAACCCTGTAATATGTAAATTATTTGTACAATATATGTATGTGGCAACTACAGTATTGTATGGTTAAGATGAGGCCAATATTAATTTATGGTCCAAAACAGGACATAATCTCACTCTCAACACCTTTCTACCCTGAGTTTTTGCCCTGTTACATGGACAGCACACTACTTCATGCATTGGCACTACAGGTCGTCACTGGTCCAAAATGTTCCAGCCAATCCAAAACTGAACCATGGAATACCTCCCAAACCCTGACATGCATCCTTGCATTTGCAAAAAGACTCAAGGCCAATTGGACCCAATAGAAACATTTTGTTGTCCCAAACAGACCCAAACAGAGATAAAAGAACTGGCAGTTCATAAAGCGCCACACAATTAACAAGCAACTCTTTCTCTTTTTTGCCTTTTTTTCCCTCACTCATTGTTGGATTTGGATATTAATGGAGTTCTGCGGTTTTGTCCAATATGGCATCATTCCTAGGGAGACTTGGCTGCTCAGTAATGTTTCTCTTTCAGTTGCTAAATTAAAATTGGTGCGCAGTGGGGGTCACCGTACATAAACCACTGGAAAAAGACTCGTTTTGGTTGGTTGAGCAGGTACATGTACATTAAATTGAAGCGCAGAGCTCCACAGAAAGAAGCGCTCAAATCCAAAGAGCCTGTTAAAGGGCAAAACTTGTGTGAAACAGAAAATGGTAAGTTCATTTGAATGAGAATTATTCCTCATGTGACTCTCTCAATGCTAAGTATTTCCCTTCCAGGTAAAATCTTTTGAGAGAATTAAACAGATGCTGTGTCTGTTTGCGTCTGTATGTGTTTGTGCTTGCATTCACTCATTTGTGTAATCATGTACATGTGCTCTTAACATCAGCGTTTTAGTGTCTGTGAGAGGGAGAGAGAGCCAAACAGCTCAAGAGACAGTGATTACATGTGTCTCATCTACCAGCTCTGGTGAATTCATCACTTTGTTAATTGGATTATATCAAACACCTGTGTCTAGTCTAATGTGCATCTCCCTCTGCTTCAATTTCATGCTCCAATTACTTGATGATTACTAGTTGGGTCAGTAAAAATTAACTTTGTTTCATACTTTGCATTTATATAACTTTACACCTACATAAACACATTTCACTTTAGAGAAAAAAAGTTGCAAGCTCGGCTGTAGGTGTTGGCTGGTCTTGGCTTTCGTTTATTTGTGGATTTATTCTATTCATCTTGAAATATAGTTTGATTGTGATTATTTATGAAAAGCTATAACACTGTAAATTTAAAGCAACATTATGTAAGATCTGGTGTGATTTGGCGCTCCTACCATTTCAGAGTGTAGTTCACCGCTGTCATAAATAAGGCTGCACACGAGAATTTGTTATGAATACATTACTTATGGTCCTAACACAGCCAAACTTCGCCTCTGCCATTTGCTAACGTTATGTTCAAAGAGGCTACTGAGCCCAGTTACGTTGCCCACTCGCCCACGGTCTCAGGCTCTCACCCATAAGCAGCATAATGTTGCTTGAAACTTGGGTGTCTAGTGACACATAAGCACTTAGTATCGTTAACGATGTCCGAGTGTGTTATCTAGTAAGTTTGCTAAAATCAACACAAGATTTATAGCTAGCGGCTAAACTTCTGTATGTGAAACCTCTGGCTGATTTTGCTCAAGTCGATAACTTTGCTAACGCAGACAAACATCAAGCAAGCGCCACAACACAAGACAAAGCTAGCCAGCTAATAAGTTATTACTGCTATTGTCTATCAGAAAGAAGGGCAGCCTCTGTCCTACATCCTTTCAACAGTTTTAGCTCACGCCAACAAGTAAAAGCCAGTCCGATATTTACTCTTGTCCCGTCTCTTGCTTGCTTCCTCTGACAACACCTTCTCCAGTCTCTTCACAGCCTCTGCCATGCTCTACTAAGAATACCAAGTTAGCTTCTTCCAAAGAACTTACAGTATAATGTATAATGTACACTGTCCATTATTTACTTTTACTTCTTGTTGGTGTTGTAAAGTAGGGCTGCAGCCAACGATGATTTTAGTACTTGAAGCTTCTACAGATTATTTCATCAATTCATTGATGTGTCGTTTAAGGAGTACTTTTGCTTGGCGGCGCCCCCCCCCCACCCCGCTAGCGTGATCAGCTGTGTGCGTTGATAGATGATAGATATTTATTCGTCCTTTCTGAAATTCACAGTGTGTCATACAGCAAACATCAGACCAACAACCAGACAACTGCTTTACCAACACACACAAACATCACCTGAGTGCTGTACAAGTTAAACTAAGGTGCAGCTCCCCGACACCCAGTTAACTCATGAGTGTGACGTTACAACTCAGCCCAACCAGGAGAACAACAAACACGTGTGCATTTACATTTGGCTAGCCTTCAACTCAACAATCAATCATGATTTCAGTTAAATGCTAAAGTTGCTGTTATGGTTACCTTGTCTGTGGTCCGCTGGCAGAACAGCGGGTGCTTTCTGATCAGGTGCCGTCGCGCTGTTGGTAGGCGACATAAGTTTTGTTTTACAGTGGACGGACTGTGACATTACGGAGTTGTTGTTTTCTTTTAGCTTGAAATAATCCCATACTTTGGACACTTTCTTCTTCGTCCCTCGCTATTTTCTCTCTCTCCCTCCACTTTGCAAACAGCGGCATCATGGTCACGTCGCGTCCACACAGCGTATGTGTGACAGTAATAAATGTCTGTGCAAAACAGTGCGCTTTATAATTATATGGATTAAACGAAGTGTCATTGCAAAGAATTTTAGTTATCGATTTATCGATAAATTGTTTCAGCTCTACTGTAAAGCATTACGCTGCTGTCGTGATAAATGTCCTGTCCAGGATTCCATTGTTACATAGAGCAGTAGCAGGCACTGCAGTCCCAGAGTGGCAAAGAGAGAGACGCCATTCACGCTTTTACAAGTCAGTGTACCATCAAAATAATTTTGAAGCTGTTATTTTAAGATACATTGACTCAAAAATGTTGCTTTAAGTAAGCATATAATTAAGGACTTAACAGCCATTATGGTAAACCCAAGCAGGTGATTTCTTTTAGAAACTTGCTAATTAGACCACTTCTCAAGACTGAGCTTGATTGACATCTCCCTCATTCTCTTGTTACATTAGAGTCTCATTACAGTTACTTCCTAAGTCTGAAATCCTATCTTGTCTCAGTTTAGAGTGACATTTAGGATTTTTAGTAATACAGAAACATGTTTCCTAACTGCATTCAGTAAAAAAATCTTATCTTATGATAGGAATTTAGCTGTTACAGGATCTAACTGAAGAATTTCCTAAGTTGGGAATCCTAAGGTAGGATGGCATAGGCCCCTTCTATTTTCAAAATAACTGCCAAAATGGCAGCACCACTGTTGTTAGGTCTGTATGACAATTACAATGAAGATGGGGAACAACTTAAACACCAAAATATTATTATTTAAAGGCTACCCTAACTGTGTGATAACGCTTTAAATTTCCAGGCCCATGTATTAATGGCTATGTATTGATTGCCAAGACAATTCATTTTGAATGTGATAGATGTGCTATGGTACATTACATTACATTTATTCATTTAGCTGACGCTTTTTCATCCAAAACCACTTACAATTGCTATATATATGTCAGAGGTTGCACGCCTCTGGAGCAACTAGGGGTTAAGTGTCTTGCTCAGGGACACATTGGTGTCTCAGTGGATTCAAACTCGGGTCTCTCACAAAGGCTTGTGTCTTATCCACTGCCCCATCACCACCCACACTATGTCCATTCAAATCTTTATCCTGGGCCAATGATTTGGAAAAATACTTCCCAGAAAAGGTTTCCTCTCCTCTACCAACACGATTAAATCCTCCGACTCATCGAAGCTAAAATTGAAGCTGAAATGTAACACCCCTCTATTCTTGTTCATCATAGAAACTAGCTAGCCAGTGACAAGGTGAGAATGCAGTTGTTAAGAATGCGGGCAGTCTTGTGTACGTTCTAAACACAGATACAGGACTGACCGGACGAGTGTCAATTGAAGAATCGAGTTTACAGTTTGTGATGCGATTCAGATGTAACCCTACACTGAACAATAGAGGTCTCTGCAGTGTGTGAGCAGTATTTGTTTTAAGAGTAAAGCAAGGGGCTTCTGAGTAACGTTAGTTCGCTGTATGTTTTTAGCATCTAAAGCATGCTAGGTAAATAGTCTGTTCAACAATGTCTACAACTGTTAATAAACAGTAAAATTATAGCATGAGTCAGTGAACTTCATGACACAGTTCTAGTTAGATTTTTTAAGTTAAGATAAAGTCAGAGATAGGACAGCACACAACCATGAGTTGAGGAGTTGTTTCTGTGATAGAATAATAGGATTTTTCCTTTCTTTGAAACATAAGCTAAGACATGCAGTTAGGAAATGTTTCTGTTGTAATACATAGTGACATTTATGGACTATACAATAGGGCTGCATGAAATAATAAAAATTAAATTAAAAACTTTTTTAAAGTAGCTACTGGAGATATTAGAACCTTTTTTATAGTATAACCCTTATTCAGAAATTCCTCTCTTGTCCCACTTTGTCAAAAATGATCATTAGCAAAATTACTTAAACCATAAAAGTTCTGAAATGAAACCACTGAATGATAAAGGGAAGATGAAGCAGTCGCATGAAGGAGAGCTCAGACATCCTGCCAAACCACTTGGCTCTTCTGATAAGTGCTTTACTGTGGTGGTGGTGGTGGTGTTGTTAATGTGATTGGGCAGTCACACTGTGATTGAAACCCAAGTCCAAACTTAAAAAAGGAAGACCTAAAAATGTTAAATCATAAAGTAACGCAAAAATTATAATATTAGGGGATAGGCTTGGGCCGTAGCAAGGTATTATGGTATAGCTACCAGAGTTTTTAGAAATCCTGAAAGTATGTCTTTCAATTAAACTGATACGGAGATTCTGTATTGAGGAGATGTATTGTACACTATCAAATGTGTGCCAGAAAGGTATGAAAAAGTAGATACCGCCCAAGTCTGTTGGGAGATTTCTGACTGTGTAAGTTCTTCCCAAACTTTGTAAAAGCTTTTTTAAATATAAGGTTTACTGTGCAAGAAATAAAAAAAAACAACAACTGTAAACATATAGATGAATGCTTGTGTGTGTGTGTATTGATTTCTGCGTGCATGTGTGCATGTGTGCATGTGTGCGTGCGCACAAGACATAGCACTTGTGTCTAATGATCTACACTCAAGGGATTCCTCATCGCTCCTGTGTGCTTGACAGGGAATTTCTGCACCACATCACCATTTACCACCCGTGCAACATACAACTCATCAAGTAAGATTTATTGGCTACGTCTGTGTGAAACAATAAAGATTGTTTCCTATAGTATCTGTTCCTGCAGGGGAGATTAAATCATTATATATATATATATATATATATATATAGACCACAGAAACAACAGCGCAAATATACTAACATATACAAAGGTATACATTACTGTAAAGTTACATTAAGACATTACTATGTATCAGTGATAGAGGTTAGGCAAAGTAAGGCAAAACTTATTTATATAGCACGCTTTGTACAGAGGAGTAAAAGAAAGAAAGAAAGAAATTCACAACCTTTTGGACATAACAAGCACACAGGAAATGTACAAACACAAACTATTCAAAGACTAAGATAGAATACAAGTCATTGAAAGGCAACATAAAAAGAAATGTCTTGATGCTGCTTTTAAAAGAAATTAGAGTGTGAACACATCTCAAGTGCTCAGGGAGGCTTATCCAGCAGCTAGGAGCATAAAAACTAAAAGGCAGCTTTCCCGGATTTTCTATTGACACTCAGAACAGCAACAAAACTAGGGCTAGATGATCTGAGAGGTTTGGTTTATAGCTTTTAAGCATGTCACATACTGTGGAGCAAGGAGAGTCACAAGCAAGTTAACGTTTGCAGTGCAGTGATTTGAGGGCAGACATAGTGTACTTTCTTTTCTGCAGCATACTGAATGAACTGAAATCACTCAATCACAGCAGTAAATTTTACAAGTTACAAAAGCATACAAGTCAGAAGTCTCTTATTGCCCCCATTTACACTTGCCAGTAAAATGCATCACATATCCTGATTGTATCTAGATATGATTTTAACCTGGAAAAATTTACACCTGATATAAATAAGTGTCTCCAGTGTCCACACTAAGAGACAATCGCTCTATCCAGTTAAAACAACCAAATGTCACGTCCAAAACTCTCAAAGCTCTATAACTATAGACTGTACTATAGACCGATAGGTAATATCATTAGGAATCACAGTATAAATTTCCATTGTTATGCTGATGATACTCAGTTATACCTTTCTATCAGATCTGACAAAAACAACCAGTTAGCTAGGCTTAAAACGTACATTAAGGATGTGAAGACCTGGATGTAGAACTATGAAAAAACTGAGGTTGTAGTACCTGGACCCAAACACCTCTAAGACACATTGACTGCAGACATAGTTGCTCTGGATGGCATTGCCATGGCCTCCAGCACCACCATGAGGAATCTGGGAGTTATTTTTGATCAAGACATGTCTTAATTTACACATAAAGCAAACTACAAGCAGCGCCTATTTACACCTTCGCAATATTGCAAAAATTTTAAACCTTCTGCATCGAAATGATGCAGAGAAACTTGTCCATGCATTTGTTACCTCAAGGCTTGACTACTGTAACTCTGTGTTTTCAGGTTGCTCAAAAAAGTCTCTCTCAAGTCTCTCCAGTTAATACGAAACGCTGCTGCACGCACACTGACAAGAACCAGTAGGAGAGATCATATCACCCCTTTTTTAGCAACTTTGCACTGGCTCCCGGTAAAATCGAGAATTTATTTTAAAATACTTCTTCTTACATACAAAACCCTTAATGGTCAGGCACCATCTTATTTGAAAGAACCCCTGACACCATACTGCCCCACTAGAACACTGCACTCCCGAAATGCAGGGCTACATGTAATGCCTAGTGTCTCTAGATGTAGAATGGGCCATCCGGCACCTTGGCTGTGGAATCAGACCCCTGTCTGGGTTCGGGAAGCTACCAACATTTCCATGTTTAAGAGTACGCTAAAAATGTTTCTTTTTAGTAAAGCTTTTAGTTAGGGATTTCTTTTCTTTATTTTGTGAGAAGGCTTATAGTAAGGGCTAGGGTATTTTATGAATTTTTTTACATTTTTTTATTTTGTACTTGTTTTATAATTGTGTATTTTATTGTTTTTTAATGTGTGTATCTTGTTATATGTTCTCAGCCTTTTTATCCAATTCTGCAATCTTTGTGTCTCTGTTTTCTGTAAAGTGTACCGGGGCCACGCAGCTAGTTACTTTACAATAAATTTGACTTGACAAAAACTTTCTGAACCATTATTTATATACCCAGGTTTTCCTCTCCGCTCAGCCGGAAAGTGAAAGTTCCACCTGGCATTGTTTCCCAGCACAACCTTTCTTCATAATATTTAGTTGTTTATATTGAGTTTAATTCAACAGTACGTGACTTCACGTTCACAAACGGATACATCCAGTTCACCGTGCACCCAAATTAATGAGCACGTTCATGAATTATTTGCATTCATGTGCAACAATGTATGGATACACTGCCTGTCTGCACGTCAAACTTTTGATTTTATTTGTAGAAGAGTGCAATCAATACATATTTACACCCACTTAGTTGCTGTGGATTGATAACGCATTTGGATTTACACTTGTGTTCAGAGTGGTCACAATGCATCCCTGACCCCCTCGGGAGGTGGTTGGTCGACAGCATCACAATCTGTCCTCAATGCATCTTGGGTGCGTTTACACCTGTACTTTCATGAGGTCAAGCACCATCCGATTGCAATCCAATCACCCAAAACATATTTTAATACCAGGTGTAAAGGGTGCCATTTATGCAATGTTTTAAATGGTCACAAAGCTCCTCTTGTAACTGTTGGCAATATGGCCAAAAATGTTATCACAATGAAAAAATGTCATATCAGTCAATAGATAATTAACACGATAATTGTCAAAATCAATATTTCTTTCAACTTTACAGGCTATTTTTTGCTTCTGAGTCAAACTTGAAGAAACCAGATGGTTAATTGTGGTTCTATTTCATTCTTACTGACAGTCAGACGGCGGTGCTTTAGCACTGGATTTGGATGTCTCCATCTCACATTTGCGCAGGTCGAGTAATTATAACTATTATAAATCACCTGTGACCATGGGATGACGTAGGGCGCACGCACCAGTATAAAACCCTTGCGTCATCACGCAGTCTGTTCCTACAGAATCTTCTCATCTTCTTGCCCAGATTCTGAGTGACAGACAACTCTGGATGTCATCCAGAATTCATAGAACCTCAGATTTATTCGTAACTCTCGTTTTAAACTATTCTTTATGGTCAGACCCATCAAAAACACTTGCCAAAACAGTGGATCGTTTCACAAAACATTCCAAACAATTATAATGATAGATGAACAATGGTCAATCTTTTTTCAATATAAAAATATGCATGAATAAAGTCCTTCAACAAAATAAAGTTCCTCAACAAAATAAATATCTTGAGAAAAATGAAATGCTGATTTGTCTGTGATTCAAATGAATTAAATTGAACATTCATTGAACATTTGTTTGCATTTATATCGAGGGAAATTATATCACGATAATAATTGTTATCGTTTTATTGCCCAGCCCAATGTGTAAATACTCATGAAACTACACATTGAAATGGGAAACTGAAGTCACTGGCCACAGGTAGCTGCATCTTTGCTGCATTGCTGCACTGAAGCCACTAAAGCACTTAACTGTTTATTTATGGATTTGAATTTATGCAACTACTAGTCCAGTATTTGCACACAATGCAAAGAGTATTGTTGTGCATCACAATGTTTCCCTACACTTATTGCAGTATTGAACAGTGACAATACTGCAAGTCCCCCGGGTGGGTGGGTGTGTGTGTGTGTGTGTGTGTGTGTGTGTGTGTGTGTGTGTGTGTGTGTGTGTGTGTGTGTGTGTACACTTTAGTTTTATTATGCTGGCAATCTCTCATACCCCACTCGTTGTCCCCTGATCTCTCACCTCTCCCCTCCTAGGCCTTGGGGGAGACAGTGTATTACCTTTTCTTACAAAAGATAGCACTGCACCCGAGAGCACACATCCAGTCGCACACACAAACTGGCAAAGACTCAAGCTCCTCTCTTATACATTACAATCTCTGAAGATACACACACAGAAAAAACAAGAAAAGTGCTGATTCAAGGCAAGTACTAACTTTGCCTGCGTCAGTGTATCAGCTTAGTGCTGTAAAGTGGAGATATATGGTGACACTAAAACTGAACGGAGATGGAGGGATAACGCTAATGACTGGACTAAGGGAGGTTAGAAGAAACAAAGACTGAATGATAGAAAGAAGATTAAGGACATACACATGGGTAAAGTGAAATAGCATGGTAGCAACAGTAAGATAAAAAATGAGCTTAGAGAAAATTGGTTTAGTGGAAGAGGGAAGTGGGCAGGCAAAGGAGAGGTAACGTTAACTGTTTATTTGTTTGGGAGAGCTAGGTTGGATATTATATTGCCCCCTCTTGAGCTGAGGTTTGAAAGGTATCTCTGCAATTCACAGTAGGCAACAACTCATACTGCTTCCATCACTGAGCACTGCAGCACCTCTTAAAGCAATCCAGTATTTCACTTTGGTCAAACATTTCCTCATCTCTTGGCAAACACACCGGTGTGTATCTCTTAGGAACTCATGAACAACTGACTTTTAGATGTTCTGCTTCACTGCTATCAGCGGAGCACAAGCTTTTTGTTTTTCAGCTGTAAATGTAAGCTATAAATACAATTAGGAAATAGTGCCTTGACAAATATGAAACCATGACACATAAATTAAATATCAAGATCTCTGGTGCTACAGTTTGTATTTGTGCAGTAGTGTGACTTTAGTTTTTCAAAATGACACAAAGGAGGTAGGGGTGCAACAAATAATCGGCGTAGTTGACTAAAATCAATTATTAAATTAGTTGGCAACTAATTTAAAACCAACAGTCGATTATTTGTTTCAATAATCAATAGATTAATCGGACTGTCGTTAGTTGCAGGAAGTGGGAGTGATTGCACACACTCACTGCTGTTCAGTCTACTGCTGACAAGTATCATACACACAAACACTTGTATCCCCATGCTTTCATGTCTACTGTCAGGTCCACGGCTCCCCCTAGTGGTGACACCACCAATCAGCACTATTAAACAAATTACACTCTGGCTCTCTCTTTTGATCTCTCTCTGCATCCCCCAAGACTCTCTTTTTGTAACTAACCCACTGTGTCTCCTCAACCACCCACATGTGCCATGTAGCTGTTTCCACTTCCCCTCTAGGGGTTCTTCACATACCTACGCTCATACCCCTCATGTGCACTGCATCATCATTAAAAATGAGGTATTTAACTCTTATCGTGAAAGATCTAGAGTGGGTGAAAGAAAATGGTTCAGTTTCACATCCCATCCTTGTTACAAACACATGCACAAACCTATTAGTGAGTCCCTGTGGGGATTTCTAATTGAGTTACATGCCTGTGTGCTCAGACCTTGCAGGCTATCATTATGAGTTATGGTACTTTAGCTGTGGTCTGATTTGCCAAAGGCTACAGAGTCACCTTGAACATCAGTTCATAGATTTAAAGTAAAAGGATGAGTGTGAGTGCCGCAATGTTAAAGTTGGCACGGCTCCTTTCCTTTTAGGTGAAGCACAGTAAGATGATGCTCCACTGGGAAGTTATCCTCGAGCGACCTCAGTGAGACCGAAGGAGAGCAATGCCTCTTAAATAACCGCCTATCAGCCCTCATCAATAATGGACAAATACCAAGAGAGGGGATAAGAAAGGGAGCGAAACTTACAGACCAGAGCAAGAGAAACAAAAGACAAGAGATGGATCATTATTGAAGATGTTGTATCCTTATTTTGACAGCCTGTATCCAGTGAATGAGAAGATAAAACAATTTAAAAAAGCAAAGAAAGAGAGGAGAAGAGGGAATGTACCTCACCACTATCTGACAATACAAGAGTTTTCTCTGCCACTGCTCAAATTTCTGTCTCACTTTATGTCGGTCTCAGATTTAATGAAGTTTTGTTTCAAGATTGTTTTTCTAAACTGTTCGAGCACAGTGACCGTTGAGCCCGTCCCGACAGTCATCATCTGCTGTCTGGCACTCTCCTAAATGAGCATGTCAATAGGACAAACTGATGCCCTATTGATCTACTGCTGACAGAAGTCAAACACCAGAGGTCTGTGCCTGTGTGTGTGTTTGCAGAGACTGACAGTTACAGCGATGCGTGTGAGAGACAAGTAAACTATCCAAGCTGTAGAGTTGATTTATTAATGAGGGTCATGTGAAGAACATACACTGGCTAACTTAATAGCCGACTAATGTAGCTCAACACTAATGACATCTAAGAACCAATTTCAGTACATGTTCAGGTACAATAAGATTGCTTCTGCCCGTTTTGGGTTTATGTTAAGGCGTAGCCGAAACCCGATTAGAATAGGGTGATTAAATGTTAGTCAGTGAAATGTCTCTAAGTAACATTTAAACAAATGTGTCAATGTGTGTAAGTTTGGGAGGGAGCAGGCAGTACACAAAATCATTGATCAGTAAGATTGATAAAATACTAATTAACTTAAAGGGCTAGTTTGGGATTTTTGAAGTAGGACTGTGTTAGGTACTTATCCATAGTCAGTGTATTACCTGCAGTAGATGGCGGTCAATGTTAAACCAGTTTGGACATGCTTCTCACATTTAGAATTACAAAACATTGGTCATGCGATTGAAGAGCACCCAGTTTATACAACAATCCTGCAATAAATGCTCCCTTCCTGATGGTTATGCTGATCAGTTGAGGTACTGATTTCACTTTAAGGTAATTTTGGAGGATGTAGTTTGTGGTGGTATCAAATTGTGATCTAGGCCTTCTCAGTCTAATGTTGAGTTGAATCATTTACAAATGTCTCGTCACATAAAAACACTGATATCAGATACATGACTTACACAGAAATTCCTAATTAAAACTAACTACTCATTATGTGGCACAACTTAAAACCTAAAGATGGATGAAAACTAACAAGGGCATCACTTTGTGTTGAATAGTGGTGCGGACATAAGGGCTCAGATTAGGGGCACGATGATACAATTGGGTTAGGAGACCTGACTGACTATGCAGTAGAACAAGATAAGAAGTTTTTTGGCACTACTTTGAAGAAATATTTGATGATGAAATGAATGGGGGGATCTGGGGTGCTCCCCCAGAAGATTTTGAGCATTAAACTCGTAATTACCTGCATTCTGGAGACCTTTTTCTGCTCCAATTTAGGGTGTTTTTGTCTTTAGGGATACAAAAGGGTTATATTTAAATTGCATTGCATGTTTTCTTATTGTGCAAATAAACCTTTCTCAAAGCATTTTCATTTGTTAGTTAACATTTCTTGGTGCTAGCTATTTTTCTGAATTTTCTTTAGAAATGCTTTCAAAAAGTGATGGGGACAAAATCAGCCATTACAAAATGTGGTGGGCACATGTCCCAGCGTTCCCAGTGGATATGAAACCTATGAAAACTAATAACCAACTGCAGTTTGTCCAACTAACTATGTTCAACAAACAATCACACAGATAATAAGTGATAATTTACTAAAAATCCCAACTGGTACACTTCAGCGTTCAAGCAACTCAAGCAAATAACAGTTGGCTAACTTACACTTAACCAAACATCCTGGAATATTAGGTCTACTGCACAACAGAAGATGAACCTTACACAGCCACGGCGGGACATTTACCAGCCACAGAGAAAGTACAGACTGAGAGTGTTTTTAACTCACGTTATTTGAAGAGGCTAGTCTCCTTTTCTTTATTAATACTTGGTATTGTTTAATGCAAATCAAAGGATGTGAACTTCACCTGGCTTCCCCCGAGCATGCATTGACGTCACAGTCGTATCGGGGTGCGATATCATTTTTCACCACAAAGGCCATTACAATCCAGATGGGCGCTGTTTCACCTGTTCAAAGAAACTAAATGAAAACTGAGGAAGTGATGCCCGCGAACACAGTAAGACATTGTTGAATTAATCTTTTTAATTAATAAAGATAGATAGTGTTGTAGAGTAAACCTCACTGTCTTTGTGGGGGAAGAACCAAGGGAGTACAGGATGGTTAGTCCATGGAGTATGTTACTTTAACAGCGTAACTTCATTGAACTCACTGTACCTTAAAAACGATAAAGCCCTGGTTAAAGGGATTTTACAATCTATTAATTTCAAAATAATGCTGTCTTTCTCTCGGTACAAAGATATTTATTACTTGTGTGTAAAGCACATTACAGTTCAACAAGGTGTGTTTACTGTGATTGCTTTAAAGTATTCATATTTTTTTAAAGGCTCTGGTAGGGAGACTAATATTGCTAAATCTAAATACAGGTAGAAATAATAACACTTTGAATTATCCTGAAAGCGCTAACTGAGCAAATCAGTACTTTCTAGTGCTGGTGTTTCTTTGAGCAATTTAGGCACAGTGATGCAATAACTTTCAGAAGAAAGTCAGTTTTGTTGGTAGAAGCTGAGAATGCAATAAAACAAACAAACAAACACACACGTATAGTTCACCATTTGAAACTGCAGTGTAAGGACTTTCCTACAAATAAAAACGTGAAAAGATGGCAAGTTTCTAGTGCTATATATATAGTTGGACACATGCCTCAACACACACAAACATAAACATACACACACACGTTTCTGTGACCGCCTGACCAATTAAGTATTTAGTGAGGATACCAGCTCCTATGTTAAATATTCACTTGTTTTCCAAGATGAATAAAGGATGAGCAATTGACGCATTTATCTGCATGCGTATGTTTGTGTCTGATTGTGTGTGTGTGTGTGTGTGTGTGTGTGTGTGTGTGTGTGTTGTGTTTGTGTTTGTGTATCTACGACTCACTGGATGAGTGCACAATTTTGCTCACTGCTTCTCGAGTGTCGACTGGTTACAAACCACAGCTTCATTAGGCTCTGATTAAGAATCCAAACTGACACACAAACTACTGCACACACAGATAAACTGACACATAAAGATCACAACGTATCTGTCTCCATCTTCCTGTACTTAAGCATGAACACCACTTGCTTCCTTTAGAGTGTTACTGTTTATGTCATTATCTAATTTCTTCTATTCTTTTAGAAATAGACCTCTTTATGTGTTTTACAGCTTTGTTCCTCTCTCTCCACTCACTCCTCACCAAGTCTTCACTCTAGCTGTTTCTGTCTGTTTGGCAACATAAGTAAAGCCTGGACAGCTTCTCCTTACATAGGCAGATGCCAGAGTCTAAACACTTTCTGTGAACACGAGGGTCCAGTTCAGAGAGGACAGGCTTGTGATTGGATGTAGTCTATAAACATTCCCTGTTGCTCTATATTATTTGGGGTTCAAATATAGCACTATTATATTTGTTGTAATTTTCTTTTCCTACCTTAAAGCAAAGTGGAGCTAAAAACAGTCCCACAGAACAAAGTTTGGAGGACAGGTGTGAAATTACTCAGTCAATCAGATGGTGAGTCTATAGTAAACAACTGTAAATTTTAGCTGTACATCCATTTCAGATAAAGTGCTAGAGTTCATATAAAAACATTATATTTTTATAATGAGTAGATCAGTTTAAAGTGATTTGAAAATGTGTTTCCTGCTGCAGGATGACACTGCAGTTTATAATAAATTGTCTTCTTGTCAACAGAACAGCTCAGAATATGAGTGGTGATGCAAATGTATTTGATTATGCTGCAGATCAGCCTCCCTCACAATTTATCTAAATGATAATTAAAAACTGTGGAAACTAGCTTTTTGAAACTAATTTTCGCATGTTTTTAAAACCAGTGTTTGAAGGTAAGACAATGAATGATGTAAAAACAGAAAAATAAGAACATGACAAAGAACAAAAGCACAAAGGAAAAAGTGAGTGACAGAGGAGTGGAGAAACAACTGTGGGGATCCTGTAACTCAGTCACCTTCACAGCGCGGTCTATCAGCAGGCAGAGCTCATTTAATCGGATGGACTGACAAACATCCAGACTGTCTGCACACACACACACACACACACACACACACACACACACACACACACACACACACACACACACACTGGTACACTCATGTCCACATGGCAGATGCTTCATAACATGACCTTCTGCCCCTGGGGGGTCTAAATGCTCCCTTGCTGTCATTGCCTTACCCAGCATTCCTTGCTCTGTACCCAATATTATAATTTCCCCACAAGGCTGATTAAATTGATGTCTGCTTTAATTTGGTGTGTGTGATCAAAAATCAGCAGAGTGCATCTGCAGATTCTGTAACTACTCTGGCATTTAGGTTAAAAGGGGATGTACTAGATTTATGCTTTTGTTTTTGTTTTTTACAGGAATGGTTGATTGAACACAGTAATAATTTTTCAGCTTAATTTTCATTTAGTTACCGAAATGAAAACTTGCAATTTCCTTCCTGTCTGTAAGCAGCTAGCACCAGCTCAAATGGAACACCGGAAAACATGTCACAGAAAGTACAAAAACAGTGAACAAGAAAGTATTGCTGCAATGGCTTACTGTAATGCAGCGTTTTGTATGTGAAAAGAGCAATAGAAACTTGATAACAAAAGAGCAAACTGTGACCATTTGCAGGAAAACTATGTAGCTTATTCTGTGTCATTTCCTGCAAACTGTGCAGAGTTGATTTTTGGCACAAATAAAGTGTAATAACCAAAGCCGGAAGAAGACTTTCTCACATTGAAGTGATTCACAAATGCCAGATGGTGGAGGCTAACTGTAACAGCTGCACCCTCTTTAATACAATGCTAGAAGACTAGACTGAGAACGCAAAGAAAACAAAGAAGGAGAATGACAGAGCCGAGTGAAACACCAGAGTGAACCTGTGCCGGATGTTCATTCAGCGGTGAGGCGTTCAGGACCAACATGTGCACTGGCTGACTGTCAAAGTCATCTTCTAAAGCTTTTTCTTATCAAGTTTTTGTGGAACAATGTGGCTGATCTCTGCTTTTCTAACATGATTCACTAACATCGACACAGCAACAGTATCTGGCCATGACTAGATAATTAGCGTTAACATTCGCCACATTATCCCCGAGGAAATGTTGAATGCATATGTGCGGAATCTGAACACACTAAGTTGTCACCACGGCCTACATATTCAAGATGCCCAAGAACGATACAATGAACATGCACACAAGAAGCAGCAGTTGCTGTCTCACACACACACAGATGCTCCTTCACAACTGAAAACACACACCCACGCCCCACAGACACATGCACACACTCATGAATAATAAACTTTAGGGCATGTCAGGGCACTCTGTAAAGCTGAGGCGCATATGTGCTCATAGTTTGTCTCTTCTTCCCATCTTTGCGCTTTGCATAATTTTGAAAGACTTAACGGGGAAAAAATAGAAAACTACATTTTAGCTGGTCTTCACATTGGGAAGGACAATAAAATGGACTATATTTTACCAGTTTTAGGGTAGAATTGTGGTCCGGTGCTACATGTAGAAATGAAGCCTAAGGTTAAGCAAATTGATTTTAAATTTGAATTAATTTAAGGGATTGTAATCCGAGGTTAGGAATGTAGTTAGGACAGTGGTTCTTATGGGGTTGCGGTATGATTAACAATATAGGAAAGAAAAAACATATTCCTGCTACACAATCTTCATGATGAAGTTTTATAACTCTTCTCACATGTTTTTTTGTTGTTGCTGTGAAACACTGTACAGTTTTACCTTTTCAGACCCCTATAAAGTATTCAAAAGGAGAGGGGAAAAAATCACTCTTTGGTGGAGTAGTCATCACAGCCTTTGATGGGACGTCATAAGTAGACATTTCTTGGTTTCCAGGGGCCACAAGTCAACACAGACCTTTATCATGTCAAGACTCACCTCTCTGACCGGCCAGACCGACTTTAAAGAAAAACTTGTTGAAAGGGCACTGAGGAAATCTGTTCATTCATTCATATGTTAATAAAAGCATTTCACATTAATTTTTTGTAGCTGACTCTTTTTGTTTAGATGAAGTCATGGCTGTTTTTTGTGGGTTTTATAGTTACAGCTAGAGAAAGGAATTTACATTTCAGCAGTTGTAGGCTAGAGAAGTAATACTTCCTCAAACTAAAATATTCTTTTGCCCTGTTATAGTAATTATAGTGTAAGTATGTCTGTGGAACGAGTGCCCAGCACAGGTCTTGACCACTGATACACACTGACCTGGAAAAGAAAGTGGGCAGCCAGCTGTTTTATTCGGTTACCATGGCAATGAACACAAACTTTCAAACACACACACACATAGGGCCTTGTACACACATGTGCCAAGGTCCCAAGGCAAAATGCTAACAGCACATGGCCATATGAGCCAGGTCAACAGGGATACAGACTGCCATCACACTCATACTGCCCCTTTCTCCTT
This sequence comes from Micropterus salmoides, assembly GCF_014851395.1. Lineage (NCBI taxonomy): Eukaryota > Metazoa > Chordata > Actinopteri > Centrarchiformes > Centrarchidae > Micropterus > Micropterus salmoides. The sequence continues at coordinate 16,255,958 of NW_024042261.1, read as the reverse complement.
CTCCACTGCAGGACACAGACGAGGGATGGAAAAGTCACACTCCGTCCTGTCATTTCCTCTGTACCAACACCACAGCAGAATAAGTATAGGTCGTGTTATTATTACACAGATTTTAATATAGTCAAATACGTTTGCAGAATATAGCCACAGAATCTGTGATGAGACAGCCTGGGGAATGAACGGGCTGCTCAAATGACCAAAATACAGTTCATGGAAATGTTAAGACTCTCCAAATATAAAACTCACATGTACACCTCATTTCTAAACAAGACTGTGGAGCTTAGTATGGATATTCTCTGATTTTCCTAATAAAATTGAAAAATGCTTGTTATTTACAGGTGTATTTCCCAGTATTTTATCTATTGGAAATTTAGATTTATTTAGATTGTGAGTGTGAAGCAGGTGGTGTCTGTAAAAGAACATTCATGTTGAGGCAACCTTGACGGATAAATGAATATTAAAGATTAATCACAAGCTACAACCAACAACACAAAGTGATTTTCAGTACCTGAGAATTTCAATTCTTTATTCAAGATCATTCTTCTCCTTTCTGCTCCAGTGGAAACAGCAATACAGTGAAAGGCAAAGCAGCAACATGCTGCCTTCTAGCCTTAGGGCTGAGCAGTGATCCACAATGTCCAAATCACACTCACTCAGACCTCTCACCAACATGATGCTTTGGCAGAGATGACAAGACTAGAGAAAAACAACGAACACATGACAGCAGTGAGTCTCCACCAGTGTCTGAGAACACTTCAGTCATGAAGGGGATCATCTTCAAAACAAACAACTTTTAACATTTAACATGAGCCGGAGGATGAGTCAATCCATATTTCCATACTTCTCTTGTCATTCTTATTATGCACGACCCAGGTGAACTATTAACTTCTGTTACTGGCACATTACATGTTTTGAAACACATGCCCAGTTTAAAATGCTTTGGTTGTGCAGCAAACATGAACACAGATGTGAGCTGCTCCATACATTATAGAGTAAGCCTTAGTACCGGATATCCACAACACAAGTTAGAGTAAATATCAAGGGGAAAAAACATAATGCTGGTAAAAAGCATTAGTGGCAATCTAAATTGTGCTTTCACTTTAAGAACTACAATAAAACTACTACATAAATATGTACTCTAGGAGATGTTTTGGGCTCCATGTAGTTTGTTGACATTTTGAGGTATGAGGTATTTTATCCAGCATGTGACAAAACATGAAAAATGTTCTTTCTTTTTGTTTATTTTTAATGATTAATTTGTCAAGAAGTAACGGATCAGATCAGAGCTGCTGCATTCTTTCAATAAGCACTCACATAAAAATATACCCCTTCATAGAGCGACCAGTCAGCTGGTGGGCTTCACATTGAGATCAATAGTACCCATGGTTCAGTGGACATTGCATAATATAACACGGTGACCTTAAAATTGTTGGGAACAAAGATGGAGCATGTGGGCTCAGTGGGTGAATGGGCTGGTTTTCTAGTCTTGACTTGAGTTCAAAACGTTTTCCACACCTCAGCTCTCCACTGTGTCTTATTATTCCAATTACTGGTGTGTAAACTTCTCCAGTGAAACAAGAATGAAAAAAAAACTTCCAATCAGCAAACATCATTTTCAAACAAACAGTGGCCATATAACTACAAGACCAACCACCAACCATCATCCAACTAACCAGAGCAACAAATTCTTCACCCAGGACATGTAGGAAGTCAAGTCTGGAGCTTCAGACAGCTGATGATAAAGTAATAAAAATATCAACAAGGCAGAGGGGGTGGGCAGAGACAACGAGTTGGGATTGCCATGGCAACAAATTAGTCTGTGGTTGTGAGCCTTGCATACATAGGAGTGCTAGTCTGCAGGGAAGTCCTACTAACACACATGTGAGGTTACCTGTAGAGCATGCCTGTCTGGCTCTTGACCGTGTCGTGCAGCGACAGCGAGTGGAAGTTGAGAAACTCCTCCAGCTGTTTGAGCTCCACCACTCTGTTGGATTTGTTTGCCGTCCACAACATCATAGGAGCATAGGGTCGCGTCGCCATCCCAACGGATGTGTTCCTGCCTCCCCTCCCCTGGCCTGGGCCTTGGGCCTGGACCCCGCCCTGACCTCCTGCCTGGCCTCTGGGCCCCTTCTGCTTCGGGTTGGGGATCTCTGGGCATGTTGCTTTGTACAGGTACATCTTCTCACTTTCTTCTTCACTTTATCCTCTCTTTCAGTCTCTCCCGTCTTCTGTGAGTCTGTCCCGCAAACATGTACGCTCAGAGTAATCCAGGTAGGCTCCTCGCCCACGCAGCGCTACATGAAGCCGAGGACTATGTGTGTGAGTGTGTAATTAAAGCTCAAAGGAAAGGATAGAGCTCCACATAAAGCATATTCAAAAGAAAGAAGAAATGCAGAAAAATCCAACGTGAAGAGAGAAAAACAAGTCCAATCTGTCTGCAGGCTGCGTGTCCACACAGGAAAAACAGGACTTTTCTTTACATGTTCTGCGCCACTTATGTTCTCTGTACACATACACACATGCAGGTCGAAATAGAGAAACATACACACATATATGGCACTCTCTCTCTCTCTCCTCTGCTCTCTCTCACACAACACACACACTCATGCTGTCACTTTGCCCCTTGCTCAGCTAGTCTACATTATAAGCTCAGTTTGATTTTGCTCCCTATTAAATGGCATGGGAATCTGGGACATTTTTTTCCCGCCCTCCCTCTCCTCTCTCTCCCTCTCTCTCTCTCTCTCTCTCTCTCTCTCTCTCTCTCTCTCTCTCTCTCTCTCTCCTTTTACCCCTTTTCACTCCAAGTCCCTCTTATCCTCTCCCACTTTCACTTTCCCATCATCCCTCCTTTGTCTCTCAGTATTCCCTCTGTCACAAGCGCCTTCACTTACTCCTGATTTCCTCTCTTGTCTCTCTTCCAGCATTTATGTCTCCTGCCATTTCCTCAGTTTCCACCCATCAGTTGTTGTTTTGTTTTTTTATAGATACACACATTACATTTTGTATGTGTGCATGTTTTATGTTGCTTTGCTCACTTTCCCCATACCCAACCACCCCATTAATATTTCCTTTTAATCTATTTCATCTCGTTTGTATTTCTTTTCTTACCCTGCCCTCCCTTTCTCCTCTGTCTCTCTCTAAACAAAGTGTACCTTGGAGTTTTGCCCATAACAAACACCTAAAATAAACACACACTCTCTCTCTCACACACACACACACACGGAGACAGGCAACAGCATTTTATGCACAATTGCATACAGTCTGAGGGCAGTGTTTTTGTAATGTCGTGAACCACAAAATAAAATGGGGAAATCTCTTTTCAGGACTGTTTTCTCTCTTTCTCCCGCTCTCCATGCACACACACACACACACACACAGAGGACATCACATTGACTTACATTCATTTTCTGGAGACTAACCCAAACCCTAACCACTACTTGCCTAACCCTAAACAAACCTTTACCTAAACCTAACCTTACACTAACCATAAACCATAAAAGTCTTCTCCCTAAAATGTAATGATTTAAGTTATGGAGACTTGCGAGTCCCCACAACATGAGTAATACATGTCAACACACATCTGTCACCTCTGGCCTCCTCTTGGGAGTGTTCAATGACATCATGTCTGGTCCTCCAGTGGATTGTGGGAATCATGAGGAATGCCATTCTCCCATATCAGGAAATTTGAGTTTCGACACACACTGTCACTCTTTCTACAAACACACACACACACACACACACACACACACACACACACACACACACTCTCTCACACATAAACACACGGTTGTGTGTTTGGAGCTTCATCATTGGTATTCAACAAATCATTCTGGCATTTGTACTTGGCTACTTGGAACATACCTAAATGGGTCCAACATACACATGCACACAAAAACAAATGAACAATAATGATACATGGAAACATTAATTCTCTTAATTATGTCTGTAACCAGGGTGAATGTGCTGTTGATGCTCTTTATCGTGATATAAATCCATCCTCTAAGTTTAACTTTTCTGTTTCAAGTTTCTGTATTCTCTTCTGCAGGTATCAGGTACTGACTGCTTGACTGTCCTTTGTTTCTTAAACTTTGGGTCCAAACCCAACCTGTCCATAGACCTGGTTCTGGTGAGTGCTTCTGCGTGGGTTTATGTTTTATTGGTTTTGTTCTGTTTTAATCCTGGAATAAGGTGTTCTTAAAAATATTCTTTAACTGTGGCAGAAATTGATGTTGATGCAAAAACAACTGTGCACATGCACACACACCCCAATCACACAGAATTAGGGAGGACGGTTGGCAGTAAGGCAGCTGTGTCCATTGTCCGGCAGGATGGGTGGAAAAACTGATCCTGCCTGCATGGCAGCAAGAATGTCAGCTGAGCTCATGCAATGCCAGAGTGTGTTTAAGGTGTATTTATAGACACTAGCATCATACACATGGAGCATGTACATGCACACACATTTAATGCATATGCAGTAAACTTTAATATCAGTCCGACGAAGAATTAATGCTCTGTTCTGCAATAAAATTTACTATTCATTTCACAGTTGTGACACTTTTCTATCTTTGTTTTGTTTTTTTGTTTGTGCTATTTTCTTTAACTTTATTTTGGTCTCTAAGAACAGTGACATTCCCGTTTGAGCCGCTCAGCACGTGGGCAGGTGAGTCACTGACAAGAATACCAAAAACAGAGAGAGGATAGAGGGAGGAGGAAAGCACAGGGAGACAACAGTTTGGCGGGTCCAGTCGGGGGTTATTGCAGTGAGTATGAGAACCCTGGCTTATGACAAACCAAAGTACAACTTGGATAACAGGATGTCTCTGTTTATGTTTTTTTTCCTGCATGTCTGCCTTTTATGTTTTTACACCTTTCTCACTTACTCTCCCTTTAACTGTTTAACTATTTTTCATTCTGAACTTTTTTCCATCAGCCTCATGTTCCCTGAGACTAATTAGCCATCTTTTTCTGTCTCCTTTTTGCCCCCTCCACCCCCACATGTACTCCTTCCAGTGAGTGAATCCCTATGCAATGATTGAATACATCTGATAATTATCCAGTGTGCACAGCATGATAGAAACAGAACAAGCAGAGCCACATGCCAAAACACAACACTGTATATTATTTTTGTGGATGAATTTAAAAAAAGATTAGATGACTGAAGTTCATACCCACATTAGACCCTCTCTCTAACGATCTCAAGTGTGTGAAACAATAAATCAGTGTTGTTTACTTGAAAGAGGAAGTTCTTTCTATGCCATCTGACTCTATGGCAGCAATAATTATGTCAGTGATCAGTCTCCAGCCCTCAGGGATTGTCCTACTCCTGTTTAACACCAGTGTGTTGGCCTACATTCTCTACTAAATCCCATTGTCATTATCATTGAAAATGTAAACCAGCCTAATACTGTGCAAAACATATACTCAGTACATCAAGTATCCTAAGGCTCCTCTATTTATCTCATTGTTCTTTTAATCATCTAAAAGCTTTTAAAGGATAAACCAAGAAGAGAAAACACTATTCAACTGCATTTTGTGGTTTGGCTGCATCAGAATTAATGTTTCAATATTTAATCTCTTGAAGTATGAATACTTATAGCATGCTCCAGTGCAAGTGCAAAAGTGGCTTGTTGTGTAAATCAACCAACTAATCTTGGCAGCATCCCCGTGCTGCATCCATCAAGCTCTGCTGGAACATGTGTTTCTGTTCTCCATGCAACAGTATCATGTTGTCACACCTTTGTCTCCTGTGCCAAGGCTGTGAGAACATAAGAAAACAATACTGTTGGCTGTCATCGTTTCAAGCAATCAAGTTTCCTTACTTGCTGATGACGTTTGTAGAGGAAAAACACTTTCAATATTGTATTCCCGTGTTCCCGTGTCCCAATAGTATAACAGACACAAGGTCCGATACAGAAGATTAGGTCTGTTAGAGAAAACGCATCTACAACTACAAGCAAGAATCCTCGCTTTGTTGGCAACTTTCAGAGTTGATTTTTATTTATACATTTGCATTAGCCGCTACCAAGGTAGCAAACTACTCTTCCTGGGGTCCACACAAATAAACATTCCATCATAATGTAAAAAAACCTCAAAAACAAAACAATGAATCAACAACAGTAATAACTACTTATTGTAGCATGAAGGTGTTCTTAAGACGTCTCTAACACAACGGTGCTACTCCTTAAAAGATGACACATCTTGTTACTGACTGAGTGCTGAATCATTAGCAGCCATCTGAGAATGACAGTTTACCAGCAGAGTAACATAAATCTGAGTAACGTACTGTCCTGTACATTAAAATAGGTACTGTAAACAGTATGATCCCAATATACAGCACGAACATAGCAGGCCATATGTGCACATGATGTCACACAACATACAAGGGTTTCTACAAGCTGATTTGTGTTATTATTTGCCAGTGACAGAAAATTCCATACAGTTACATTGATCTAGTGAGGCAGAATACATTAATTTGACTTTCAATACCTGCACAAAGAGGATTAAGAGAAGGAATAGTTTAAATACTCTGTCTCTATCAAAAACACATTAGATTCATTTGTAGCAGGAAAAAAATTGCATATTTTAGGGGGAGAAATTGCTATTTTTAGCTCAGTTATAAAAGCCTGGGGTTTCTGTGGTGATATTCTGCCCCAGTTTTTATGCAGAATAACTGGAGAGTTAAAAATTGCAGCAATTGTTCTGATTCAAATGAGAGAAACAGATATCCAGCCATAGCATGCTGTTTGGCATCCATGTCAGCAGGGGCTCAAAGAGGAGAGCTGGCAGACAGTGTGTGTGTGTGTGTGTGTGCGCGGGAAGCACAGGTTGGCTGATCAGCAAGAACATGAATTTTGGAGGGCTTCATCTCATGATCACGCTTTTTCTAGGTCAGAGTCAATCATTAGTCCTTCTTTCAAGCAGAAGACTGACTCCCTATTGTGATAGTGGAGTCCCAATGATCAGACACTAATGATCAGTATTGATTCTCCACAGACAGTGAAATGTAAAATGTCCGTGTGTGTGATAGTGTGTGTAAGTGCGAAGGCCGTGCTAATCTTACAGTGATTCACACTGTGTAGTCCGTTTTATTGGTGATCCATCACTTTGGAAACATACCTATTAAACACACTCACACATGCACACACTCCTCGCACTCCACATGCACCTGTCAGTCTGTCTGTCAAGCCACAAGAGGCTCATATCATATCTTTATGAGCCTGTAAATAAAGAGCCTGTGAAGTGTGCAGCCACCAACATGTCACCAAGCCAACTTTCAAATAACATTAGAAGTTACATCTGAAATAACCACTTATGTAGTACTAACTAGGTAGTATTTGACGCGTGGGGACGTAACCTGATGAGTTACTATTAATAAAACATTTTATTTAAGACACGTAATAGTCAGCAGCGAATTACTTTTGAAGATAACCCCACATTTACATTGCATTCTGTTACCTCTGATATTCACAAGGCCAAAAAAAAGGGCTCAAACAGCACACTGTAGCTGCCAGAAATCTTACTTGAAGCTACATGAAACACATGTGACGAAAATATCTTTCTGCTTCTGTCAGTTCACAGCTGAGTATGTGCATGTAACCTTCTGCCAATTAGTTTTCTCTGAATGGAGAACAAACAAAAGTGGATTATAGAAGTCCTTTTGAATTACAAAATCTTCTGCTTTGTTGCTCTATGAAATAAATGGATCCATATAATATTTGGGAGACCTCAACATTTTGGCGCCACACTGGGCCCTTGGTTCTTAATCATTCTTGTCTCTTGTCTCGGCTCTGCTTTGCTTTTCTAAATTAGAGAGTGAACAGAGCCAAAACCTGCAGAGAGGCTGGAGAATAAAGACAGGGGGAAGAAGAGAGGAGAGTAGATAAGAGGAAAGAAGAAAGGCTGGACTACAGGCTGATGAATGTGGAGCTTTAGGCCTGAATGATTGGAATGGGACAGACGGATTAGACATTTAGTAACAAGAAAGGAGAGTAGAGCAATGAGAAGGAATAAATGGCAAGGGAAGGAGTGGGTAACCCAATACTGAAAATATCCATGTGTGAGAAAAACGAGAGGGGAGTGAGAAAGGGAGAAATGGGAAAACAAGATGACGACCACTTGCTGCACTAATATTCTAACTTCCAAAAGTGGAAATTGTTGTGCACGTCAATGCCTGGAAACCAACGCCAATGGTGCTTTCTGCCTGTCAGTCACACAGGCAAGAATCAAAACAGCCCCTCCATCCTCCATATGTTTTGTCACCATGGTGTTAGAAGATGTCAACACAGTCTAATGCAGCAAGACAGATGCGGGCTATTAGCATTACGGCCAGATCAGGTGACACAACTCTAAGCCAGGGGTCATTATGACCAGTGTGACTCCTGTGACACACAATGCTCGCAAATGAAATGATAGGACAGGAGGTGAACCACTTGTCATCAGATGGCGCTGAAGATCCAGCCCAAAAATAATTGAATAATTTATCAGTGTACATGGACACCATGTGTATTTACTGTATGTTGCAGTGTTAACGATGTGTAGAGAAGCAAATACTTCTGTGTGTGTGTGAGTGGGTAAGCACTTCTGAGATGAATCTGTCTATGGAGCCAAATGATTTTGTGAATGAATGCATTAATACATTAGGCCTTCAATCCGTTTGCACTGTATGACACCATGGGCACTATTTAAGCTAACTCTCTCTAACACACATACACACATACTCACACACTCTCAGGGCGTAACTGACCTGTAAGGCATGCCAGTCTTTTGTGCGACTGTGTCCTCTTTGCCCAGTCCAAACATTTTCAGGTACCAGTTGGTCTCCATCTCTCTGATCAGCGCCACCTTGTGTCTGTGCTGGGCTCCCTGCTTCCCAGATGAGGAACCGCGCTTGGCATCCTGGGAGTTGCTGCGGTGGGCTCTCGTCCCGCTGAGAGAGGCCACGGATTGTTTGCGGTGCATGTGGTGTGGGTGGTGTCCGCCAGGCCCCCCTACACCCCCTCCACTGCTCCGGGCAGCTAGCATGGCCCCGGAGGGTTCCCCCTCCCCTCAAGGGCAGAGTTCAGAGTGCAAGGTGAAGAGGAGCAGCTTCAGGTTTCCAAGTCTTTCCTCTGTCTCCTTTTTTGACTGGTCACTCCAGCTTCATGTCTTCATGTCTAAGGAAAGCTTGATTTGACCCTTGTCTCTCTAATTTTTGGCCATCTTCTGCGGTTCTCAGACGCTCCACATTTACTTCCTTATTTTTGTTTTCAAGCTTGTTTCCTATCTGTTTAATAGTATTATTACTTCTACTCTTTCTGTTTGTCTCTCACTCTCTGTCTGTCTGTCTGTGGAGTGCTCTCTGGTCTCTTATAGCCTCATCCAGCATGAAACAGGATCCTGGTTTCCTTGCCTCGTCACCGCCTGCCCTGGCCTAAAAGGAGGGAGCCAAACATGCCAGGGTGTCGACAATGCGTACACAACCAATGCGCACAATGCGCACAATCACACACACACACCCTGCATACATGATATGGGGATACACATAATGTCCAAGAGCTACAACAACATATAAGAACCTATATAAATAAACACACACACTACACACACACACACTGCATACAGGTGAGCACAGACATACAATGTACATTGACAAACTGTAAAGTTAGTAAAGTAAAAATAAAATATAAAAATGTGGATGTAGGCAATAAACACAGTGAAAAATAGTTTGAAGCAGAGCTAATGACAATTATTAACACACACCACATGTACACACAGATAGTGTCTTTTTATCTTCAGGGTTGGAACTAGTAACAGCTCTATATTTACACTCCTCCTGAACCATTTCAGAGTCTTGCTGTCTCAACACCATTCCTTGTGTCATAAGACTCTGCGCTGGTGTGAGAGAAACACAAATTTACATCTTTGCAAGGCAAAACAATGTGGACACACACATCAAAAAATGTGAGCACAGACACACACTATGTTAAATATTTGTAGTTTTTCAGACTTTCAGCTTCACCAGAACATAAAAACAGCGATAGCACAGCACTGCAGCCTAGCTTGAGTATATAATTACATTTAAATGTAAATGTGAGGTTCTGTGTTTTGTGTTTTACTGTGTTTCCATTTGTGTGTGTCTGTTCTGCTGGAAGTTCAAAGTTACACACAAACACCAAAGATACTTTATGGATTCCCTCCTGACAACTTCAAGGACTTTCAGGAAACTTCTCTGGCCACAGATGTGCACAAGCACGAATAAACTTTATTGAGAGAGGGACACAAAACAGCAAAGCACTATGCAATGAAAGTTTAAAAACTGAAGGTGAGTGGAAGGACCAGGAGAACGGAGGTGCACACGCTCAATCATCGTTTGTGTGGTGCAGAGGGATTGCATGCCGATGAGATGCTAATTCATGCCAGGTACTGCAGGAGAGCTGGGGGCTTATGTGGCCCTTAACCACCTGACTCAACTCAAGTTTAGTCAAATACACAGAGTTAAGTTCAAAGTCAGTCTGTTATAAAAGGAGGGTGGGTAAAAAAGAAAGGAAAGAGCCAGAGAGAGACTTTGGACCAAGTTAATTTATTATGGAAGTTGGCTAAGAAAGTGCTGGCTCACTTGTCCAAACCAAAGGAGGAGAGTGCGCTCTGTTGGAGGCGAGACAGGGAGCACTGCTCTTGAATTTCATTTAACCTTCATTGAAATGTTTGAACAGCTATATGAATTTAATATGACCGGATCAAATAAAGTTTGATTACACATTTGTAACAAAGATGAAAGAATTTCACTAAATTCACACAATGAATTTGGCGAATAAGAACATCCACGCAAAGTCTTGAACTCAGTCAAGATTCAGAAATCTTGACAGTAACCCTGCTTAATTTTTATTACTTATTTTAATTTACACCTGTCAGGCATAACGTTTTCAGCTTGCCTAATGCAATCTATGGTGATGATACTGGCAGATTTACCACTTGAACAGGAACTTAGATTTTAATCAGATGTTGCTGGCAAGCTAACAAAGCTAGCGTTAGTGCCATAATTGGTTGTCTCCTGCTGACTCCAGTGACACGCTTCAAGATGTGAATCTTGTTAAAAGGGGTCTTAAATGTGCATTTGATGACCATATTAGGCTGTGCTTACAATGAGTCAAAAGCTGCAGGCAAAAGGTCTGCAACATCACCAGCACATGAATAAAAGACAGAAATAAAGAAGAAGCATTGTTCTTTATTGTGATGTAGACCTAGTCTGCTTTTGTATGATAAGGAAACATTTAAGATTAGTCATTCAAACGTAACCGTATTTAGCTACTATAAGCTTTACTTGTTTGTAAACCATAACATGTTTTTAACATTACATGGCTTTAAGAAAGTTAACTATCCGTGGATTTGGCTAACATAACTATATCTAATGAGTTGGCTAAGGTCTCTGTGTAAACTTCCCCAAATCCAATAAAAAGCTAAAACTCTGATAGCGCCATTCACCAGCTTCCACACAGTGGGAAGATACTTTGAAGTGGATGTACTAGTAGTTAACGGGGCTTTTTTAGTGAGTTAGATTGAGCTAGATGTGTGTATACTCACCCATTAAATGGCTCCTTGTGGTCAAGTTGTGTGGTCTGAGAATCCTCCTGATATCAGAGATTCGTGTCCTCAGAGGTCAAGTGAATAGATCAGTGATGGAGTGTCAGCCCTGAATTATTCAGCTGGGTAATGAGACCCCGATGCCTCGCTGGACATGTCTGAGGGGCCTGGGGGGGAAAGGTCAGTACTGTACAGTTTATAGGGATGAGAACAGACCTCTGTCTGTGTCGTCAGCAGCTAATTTGTATTAGATATTCGCTGGAGTTCTGCAGTTTGCTGAAGGGTTGTGCACTGTATTTAGACCATATCACTCAAACAACATGATTGCACTTAAAGCTATTACTTGGGCAATATTACCTTGAAATTCTAGAAATATATCACCTGACAGAGATTTTGCCAAACCATTTATACCAAGGTGTCTCTTCAATATCTCTGTTTCTATTGGGCATTGCAGGCACTGTTGCACTTCAGTTTTGCCATAAACTGGGACGGCTTTTGGGATTTTAGAATCACTGTGATAGTGAACTGTGAGGTATTTAATTCAATGGAAAACAAAATCAAATTCTAACCATATTATTTTTATCTAATGTATAAAAGTTTCCCAAGAATTTACTACATTAAAATACACCGGTATCAATATGAAATTACATATGGGGTGATAGATACCATCGTATTATCCATATTGCCCATTCTTATTAAATGTGAGTCAAATGAGTAACATTATTATTATTAGTAGCAGTAGTAGTAATAGTTGTAGTAATAGTAGTAGTAGTAGTAGCAGCAGATGTAGCAGTAGTAGTATGTATTAGTTTGACAGGGTCTTGCACGCCTCAGAACTTAAATACTGTTAGGGGCTAATTTCCCACTTGGTCATATGCAGTGTACTGACTGTAGGTCTCTTCGGATTAAACAACATATGGCACATTTGACAGGTCTGCACAAAGCACTTCGACTGGATGGTCTGTTGTCCCTCAAGGTTGCTGCCTGAGAAGATTCGCCACACAAAGTGAATCCTATCTGTTACTTCTCTATAATGTCATTGTCACTAAGAGAGAAATTCTAGCAAGGACAAAATCAGTCATTCAGGTCCTTTATCCCTAACTCCTACTGAGACGCAAACTGATACAAACACAAACACACACACACATACACACACAGGCGTGCATGGTGCACCTGACTCTTTCTCTTAACATGTTCGCACTTCGATTAGTCTAATTATCACTGGCAGTTTGCCTGGTGTGGTGACAGCCTTTGTCTTTATCAGTAATGCAGCTATTATCACCACACTCACAGGTCAAGGCAGTGCAGTTGTGTTGTGCAGCACTACAGTAAAGTTGTACACAGAAGTGTACCTATTGTGGTATCTGATTGCATAATTTTCATGTACGAAAAGTCAATTTATGACACAGGTGTTAAGTGGTTTCTGCATGAAGTTATTATGGATTGTTCTAAAATAATCAGCTTTAAAGTTTACATCATTTACTTACTTAGTTACTTATTAGTATTAACTACTACCTTTTTTTGAGGTTACTAGTGGACAAATGGGTGCTTATGTGTGAGCGGTTTAAAACAAAACGTAGACTCTACCAGGGCAGGCCCGTGCCATAGGCGACATAGGCGGTTGCCTAGGGCACAAAATGTCAGGGGGCACTGCAAGAGAAGGTTTTCGATTCAGCGCGAATCAACTCTGCCAAGCTGATGCGACACCAGAAATTTGTGTGCACCTCGCGCTGTGAGTCCAGACAGTAATATAACTTGCTCTGTTTTTGACTGCGAGCTACATTTTATCAGAGCTGCTAAAGTTAATGTGTGGATTTATGGTGAGATTTCTGCCTTATCAGTAGTGTTTTTGGTTGGTTTCGGTTTCACATGCAGCATGCAGTCCCAAACTGTGTCGCTCTAACGGTCTGAAGGGGATATGCTATATAGGCCTACCAGTGGATCAATAACATAATGCACAGCAGAGAATAGGTCAGCTAGAATTAAAAATATTCTGAACTCTAATTAAATGATGACGTTGGTCTCGTAATATTTTTTCGGGACATGTCAGAGAACACTATGGGAGAGATTCTGAATGTGCAGAAAGTTTTGAACATGAGCAAAAAAACCAGCTGAAACACAGGAGCTATTAAAGTCCATGAGTTTATAACTAAATTCTCACCTCAATTAATTAATTTATCACTGAGGTGAAAAGGTCCCACGTAGGCTTATTAAAAGAGGTTATTTCTCCAAACAGAGACTCAAAAGAGAAGGGAAGGCTAAGCATGTGCACTGACTCAGCAGGGATTTTATTAAATTAGGAAAGTCTACAGGAGAAAACATATTTAAAAGCAATAGCTACAGAATGCCTGAAAGCCTGACTGCTTTATATTGTATTAAATTTTAACATTTTGTTCATTTTGTTCATCATATGTTTCGCTTTATATAGATGAAGATGAACCATAAATTGGTGAAGAAATATTCACCAGAATGCAGGAAATTAAGTCTTTAATGGGGGAGGACCCCCAGACCCGCCTCTTCTTTTTTCCCCTCCATTGTTTAAATTAAACCAATGCTTTTGTATTTCAGGAAAATTACCTCATAAATTTACTACAATATAAGAAAATGATCGGGGTTGAAACACATTATGTTGTGGGGACACATTCCCAGATCAGGTTTGGTTAGGATTGAGCACCCTATGCACTTGTAGGAATATGAATTCTCTTTATCACAGGTGAGAATGAATTTCCTACACTACACAAACACACACACAAAATGAAAAATTCCATGACACAGTAAAATATGAAACTCCCCGCCTCTATACCTGTTTGTGCTATCACTAGTAAAGCATGAGAAATCCCTATACAGGCATTTTTTATCTGTCCTTATTCTGCACACCCAATATGCAGTTTTCTTTTTCACAATACATATTTTATATATTGGATGTAGCATATTTTACTGCTGCACAAATTCTAGCAGCTGGGTGAAATTATGTCAGCCTTAAAACTTCCATGAAGAATTCCAACTTTTCTTTCTCATTTTTCTCACATGCTCATATTTGGATAATTGCCTGACAGGACGGTTAATCATTCATGAGCCCTTACTTACCTTTTATGAGCATAAATCTGTAGTGTTATCATGAAAATTTTATCTTTTTGAACTATGATGCTTCCTGTTTCTGTTTTCTTTAACTTAAAGCCATCAACTCTGGGAGGAATCTGTGCTGTATGTTTGCTGTTTTTCTCTGCTGCTGTTTACTTTGAGCACAAAAGAAAGGTTACAAAAAGAGGTAAACCAGAGGGTGATGGAAGAGGTTACAAATACTCAGCAGGGTTATAATTGGTGCAGATGCCAGAGAGAGAGGCAGTGAAGGAATGGTGAGAGGGCAATGAACGATAGAGATGAGAGTGGGAAATTTGGTGACATCAGAGAAGTAAAACATTTAGAGACACCCAGAGACGCCAAACTATATGGAGCAACAGCTGTTCCTTCCACTGTTAAATTAGGAGCAGCAAAGCCCCTGCACATCTCTTTAGAAAAAACATTTTTTTCCATTGTCTTGGGGTGGCAGGTAAAGTTTCATCTCTACAACATGTCAGTCAAGTTTCAAGTTCAAGTTATTTTTTTTTTTGAAATTATGTTTTGGTTGCAGGTGTTTCTTTTACTCCCCAGCAAAAAAGAAACCACCCTGAATTTGGTTACTGACAGTTTTTTCTTCCCCTCCAACTCTACGTCTCTGCGCTCTCAAGAACAGTACGGGGATCTTCTTTTTATCTCTTTTAAGTCAGATTAATACTAGCCTGCTATCACGGAAATCATATTTTTCATTAAGGACACAACAAGCTATTTATAAGAGAAAATGGAAAATAAACTTGTCTTCAGGGCAGATAATTTATCTGGTGAATCAGATGAAATGGCTGGAGAATAAAAGTCTTGTGATGTCCTCACGCACACACTTTGTGACTCATCAGGAGCTCAAAGCATCCATTACACTCTTGAGTTGCTGAGTGCAAGGTATAATTTTCACATGAAGAATAACAGAAACATCCCCTGGAAACTATTCATAAGTGGTCTGGGGATGATGAGAGGTCCTTGATAGTGTTTACTGTTTACAGCAGTCTGCCTGTGATGCTGTGGTTGACCTTAGCTGGAGCACTGTGGGTGTAATAAACAGGTGAAGACATATCTTTAAAAAGGGCCTTTTAAGGAAGCGGTTTTTTTTGCTATATGCACTTTTGTTCAATCATTTGACTTCACAATTTGGTGACAAATTAAAGGAAACGTAAATAAATGAGTGGAGAAACATAACAAATGCAGCTGCTCCTGCATGAGGTGCAAAGGTAAGTGAGTTGTTTGGTAAGTATGAAAATGTGAATCATGTGCTATGACCTTCACAGTCAACAGACCTCAACCCAGTTGAACTTCTGTGGGAGAGTTTGGTGTGACATGTTAGACAACGTCTCCAACTGCATCATTAAAACAGTTGGCAATATCTCTTACATGGGCCAGTGACGCTGCTTAGTGGAGCTGTAAAGTCCGATTCATTCTGCTGATTCAAATTATATCGTTCGGTTCAGTTCAAAGATTCATTGTCACTGACAATGTAGATCCTTCACTTATTTTCGTTACGCTATGTGGTCACATCACAGTTCAAAGGCCCCTCAGTACGTACATCAGTAAGTGAACACATCACCTTTCACACATTCTGCACTGATACTGCCTGGATGTTGCTGTTTCAAGCTGTTATGTAACTTTCAGATCAAATCTAGCCTATACAAGCACCATTTGTAAGGTTAATAATTCAGCAGCCTATTATTCACAAACAAAGATCTCGGCAGCAAAGATAAATATTTAAAATAGTTTATTGCATGTTATGGATGGAGGTGAGCTGAGATGATTTACGGTCCGGAGTTATGAATACAGGGATAGAGGGATGGGGGAGAAATCTGCTTTGCGGAATGTTAGATGGAGGAGAATGAAGAAGGCCTGTGTGGTGGCAGGAACACAGGTGGGAACCTGTGGGAATCAAGACTCTTAGTGGGGGAGCAGTCTCTTCGTAGATCCGACAGGTTCCTGTATACAGACAAAAGAGAGAGAAGGGAAAGAGGGGGTTGCGGAGGGAGGAATGCCAAAGGGACGTGAACTGAAAAGATGTACTTAAGTAGCCTACTTAAGATGCGGAAATGAGATGAGTTCAAGGCGTAGTCTTTTTTCCTGAATCTAGTTATGAACATTTTACAACCACTCATGATTATTACTTTGGTTTTTGTTGTCTTTTAATAGGTTAGGATCATGAAGTTTGTTCTGCAGGCTTGTGATTGCCAAACACCTCCCAAAGACACTATGTTGGTTTGTCCTTTCATTTTATGCTGATCTGTTAGTATGAGGCCCTAATGTGAAACATGCATCTCCCTCTGCTGGTATACACCCGATCAGCCAAAACATTATGACCACTGACAAGTGAAATGAATGACATTGATTGTCTCATTACCATGGCACCTGTCAGTGGGTGTGATATATTAGGCAGATGTGTTAGAAGCAGGAAAAAAGGGCAAGCATGAGGATTTGACCAACTTAGACAAAGGCTGAATTCTGATGGCTAGATGACTGGGTCAGAGCATGTCCAAAACTGCAGCTCTTGTGGGGTGTTCCCGGTCCACAGTGGTCAGTACCTATCAAAAGTGGTCCAAGGAAGGAAATATGGTTCCAACAGTCAAACTACTATAGATCAAATTGTTGAAAAAGTTAATGCTGGTTCTGATAGAAAGGTGTCAGAACACACATTGCATCACAGTTTGTTGTTGTCAGAACTGGACCATGGAGCAATGGAAGAAGGTGGCCTGGTCTGATGAATGTTTTCTTTTACATCAAAAGGATGGCCAGGTGTGTGTGCGTCACCTACCTGTGGAATACATGGCACCAGTATGCACTATGGGAAGAAGGCAAAGCACCAGAGGCATTGGGCAACATTGTGCTGGGAAACCTTGGGTCCTGCCATTCATGTAGATGTTACTTGACGAGTGCCGCCTATCTAAGCATTGTTGCAGACCATGTACACCCTTTCAGAGAAACGGGATTCCCTGATGGCAGTGGTCTCTTTCATCAGGATAATGCGCCCTGCCACAAAGCAACAATGTTTAAGAAATGGTTTGAGGAACACTTGGCCTCCGAATTCCCCAGATCTCAAGTCAATTGAGCATCTGTGGTTCGTGCTGGACAAGTCCTATCCATAGAGGCCCCTATCTCGCAACTTCCAGGATCTGCTGCTAACGTCTTGGTGCCAGATACCACAGCACACCTTCAGAGGTCTAGTGGAGTCCATGCCTCGACAGTTATCGGCTGTTTTTGCAGCAATAGGGAGACTCACACAATATTAGGTTGGTGGTCATAATGTTATGGCCTATCAGTGTATGTTGTACAATGATGTCTGGAAATTAAGCTTTAATACTTTTGTGAACACATGCACACAAACTATGCAGGGACACCTGAAAGGAGTTTCACCTTGTCTATAAATCATTTTGACTATCCCACACACCCACACACACATACGCACACTACAGTGATTAATAAGAAGACCAAGACCATCCCGCCTTGATAATTAGCGAGGATCCTCTCTGCATCTCTTGAGAGTTTCTGTCTCCAGCAATTGAAAGTTGATCAATTCTTCTCCTTCCGTTCAGTAGCGGTCAGTAAATAAACACATTTCACTCTAAGGATGTTAGCTGGCTGGGCATTTGGAAAAAGAAACAAATGACATTAGCTCTTTGGCTTATTTGAATCGTGTCACACTCACTTAGCTCTTTGTCAATCACATGGAGGCCAAAGAGAAATGGAAGATGTAAAGTCCTTGAGGCATGTTATGTGGATAAGTTACAAGAGTGGTCTAGAAGCAACGCAGAGCACATTTCACTATGTTGCACAAGGACCTGCAATATGAAACAAAGAAAAATAAAGATATCAAAACACAGATGCAGGTTAACATTAGTGCATGTGTGGAAACACACTCATACACAATGCAAATTAAAATGAACACACATGCAGTGATGAATGTGGGAACATTTAGTCTTGATTTAGCACTACTGTTACTGTCCACCCTCGTCAGCTGACGATAAATTATAATCACATTCCTTCACCTCTATGTCACAAGGAGAATGTATTACCGTCCACAGTGACAGCTTTGGTTGGACACAGTTCATAGCTTCCTGGAAAGCCACGTGCTCATGAGTGAGAGCACACACACACACACACACACACAGTGACCGTAGCTACAATACACAGACAGACTAGTAGCACACAAACACACACAGACATGGATAATAGATAATAGGGTCAACTGCCCACAAATGCAACATTTGTCCACATGTCAAAAAAACACAGGGAAATGATGAAAATATTATACATGATTGTTGTGGACCCCAAACTGCCAAAACCAACACATCAGCCTGTTCCTTGGAGTTTGATTAGGAGAGTGTTTAGCTGTCTGAATAGCTGAGTATAGGTTCGTGTGGACAACACTTTGCGAGGACAGAACAATGATGCATAAAACAACAAAATATTGTTTCATTATTGCTTCATTGCCTTTGCAAAATGAGGTTAACAAAGCTTGCCATGATTTATGAGACAGTCAGCACATTAATATCACCAGTCTCTGCCTTGTTCCGCACTTCTTCTCGTTTTATATGCTTGTTTTCATCTTGTCAACACCATCCATCACACACATCCCAGCATAATGAATTTCTCTTCAACTTAAAAGTAGTCTTATTTCAAATCTTCAAAGTTTCAGGGAGCATCATTTTCATACATTCCTCATCGCTTTCTACTGTCTGTTGCAAAAGTGTGGGAAGATAATCTTAATATTAAACGTCTCACCCACATTTAAAATGCAATTCAAAAAATATAAATAACAAGATCATGTGAATATTTCCTTCTATTAAATTATAATAATATTTCTGTAAAGTTTATCACAATCCATCTGTAAACTCACGATGGGTTGTGGTGGACTAAAAGGTTCCTTGAGCCCATTGTTGTGTGCGTTTCCACCATGGTCTAAAGACCTGTGAAGATTAGGCAAATTAACCAGCTGACATAGGCTGTAGGCCTGCACAACATACAAAGTGATGCACAGGCACTACTATCCATGAGCAAAATTTATAAATGAACATCAGATTTGACTGGAATATAATAAAAATCTTTAGGCTATGCTTGACCTTTAAAAACAGCCTTTTTTTGTGTGGAAGTATAATGAAGAGAGATGCGATAACGTTTGTTACATATATCATAACAAACTGGATAAAGCCATCAAGTTCTTAAAATAACTCCAGCACAGCCAAAGCAACACAAACATAAAGTTGCTTCCTCCAGCTCCCTCTGCTGGATCTCTCTTGCCACCTTGTCCTTGCTCATCTTCCCAGTCCACTGAACCTTCAACACCAACCAGAAACACCTCAGCAAGTTTCTATGTGGAGGAGCAGCACCTTTACTCTGAGATCCTCCTGTATTACTGACCTATTACTGATCATGTTTGGAGAATGAAGCCAGACTACTAGAACAAAAATGGAGCAGCAACCTCTCCTACTTGCCTCTAAACTAGGTCTGCAAGGCTAACCTACAGTATTAATATGCTAACTAGCACTGCTTGTCACAGCAATGTAACATGTGGCGTCACATTACATTTACACTAACTATTCTGTTGTTCCTGTTGGCATCCGTTTGTATTTTAGAGCCACATTAAATATTGCTAACTCATGTGTGTCATGTGGTGCTGAGAAGGTATCATTTGTCTTTTTAGCTGAAAACTATGGAACATCCATCCAAAGTGACAGAACTGAATGAAAGAATGAATAAATAAATGTGGAAATAAATGCAAGAAAGAATGAATGAATAAAAGAATAAATAAATAAATGCGGAAAAATATCAAAGAAAGAATGAATGAATAAAAGAATAAATAAATAAATAAATGCAGAAATATATCAAAGAAAGAATGAATGAATAAAAGAATAAATACATACATTTGGTTTTGCCTTTCCCCAAGGAGACCTATTGTCATTGCTTTTTCCTTCCCCCTTAATTGTCAATCAACTTGTTGTGGCCCGCCCACTAAGTCCAACTAATCACTCACAGAAGTATTTCTCTGCATGATCAGAGGTGTATAAAGGTCTGATACACACTCCATACCAGTTGGTGGCGGTAACGAACAACAACTGAACAACAATTTGTTGTTTGCCAACTGACAATAAAAGCACAAGGAAGAAGAAGAAGAAGAAGCTAATTTTAGACAGAACCAGCTCATGTCAATGTGATCTAAATGCAGAAGTCCATTTACCGGAGATAACTGTAAGAGGGAGAGGGAGAGGGAGAGGAACAGGGCGGAGAGGCAGAAGTGTTGGAGGTGCAGTCAGGGCAAGGAGAGGCAGAGGACCTACCTGGAGTGATGGCTCAATAGAGGACGAAGAAAGAGTGGAAGCCCTCCAAAGGAACCCGAGGGCTGTTACCGAGGTTTGTATTTATAAGGTTGTTGTAACGTTATTATATTCTGACCTGTTTGCACTTTATGACAAACCCCAGCACACAGTGATAACGTTATGTACATAGCAGCTCAGTGCACATGTACCCTGGTACTGTAATGGTAGATAGTAGTAACATGTCATTTACTGGGCAACAATGATTATATGAAGCCATATTATACAAGTTGAGCAAACACTGGCCAGCCTGCAAATCCTAATATGCAGTATCATGTTGCCAACATAATGTCATGCAACTTATAAAGCCTTATTTTAAAAGAATCACAAATTCTTTATTGATACCTGAGGGGAAATTCTTGGTCACAACTGCTAAGCTTGCATGTCAATTAAATATAAAAATTATAAAATCTAAATCTAAATAAAGGTAATGTGGACATGTAAAGTAATTTACAGCATCAACAGAAGTGTAATGATAAATAGTAGTAGTGCATTAAATATTAATAGTAATAATGAGTACCAGTATATTTCATTTGGAATGGATACAATCTTAAAAACAACATCGAGACAGAGTAACCAGAGTATTGAAGCAGAGAATATTGCATATTGAGTATTTTTCCCTGTGTCCTCTTTCTTCAGACTTCTTCAAGAGATGATCCTTGAAGAACACAGAGCTCTCCACCCTTCTGCTGGAGAGGCAGCCAGTCCTGGTCTTTGATGCCTTGATGATGCATCAGCGCAGACATGGTGCACCGGAGTGCCAGGAGTACCTTGGTGTACTTGTGGTAACTGTAGGGAAGCGAACAGTGTGAGCCTACTGCCACACTTCTCCCAGTACTGCCTTGAAGAAGGCTTTATTCGCATTCACAGGCAGTACCGGGAGGACATTATGGCATTAGGCAACATCAGGGAGCCTGGGGATGACAACAGGGAGGACCACAATGGTGCCTATAGACACTTCATCTATTGGCAACATGGACCTTTAGGCCAGGGAAACCAACTTGTCGTCCCTAGTTGTGTTTGGAGGATTAGAGACAAGTTCCCTGATCCTCAAGGACACTACACGGGTTTTATTCCTGGACTGTGAATTTCCTTCCAGGCTCTCTGGCATGGTCATACAGTTTCACACAAATACTCACAAACCTGCCTCAGCCTCATCAAGGAATCAAACAAATGTACATAGTTAACATTTGATTTATTATTACATTTCTATATATATTTATTCATATTTCTCTCCTCTTTATTTAAATTTGATGTATGTTGTATAGTTATATTGTGTTATAGTTGTTCAACTGCAGTTCTATGGCATCGAAAAAATAAAAAGGTAAGAAATAGAAGCACATGGTGTTTTTATTTTTATTATATACATTTGAACATGTGTTTAGAATTTCAAACTTTGCCATAACATTTCCAATACCAATTTTATTTATATTTACATAATAGGGGACAGCTGTAGCCTTACTTATCATTACTGTTCAAATTGTAAACTGTAATTTAGGCTACCTACTAAAAATAATATGCGCTGGCCACAGTGGACTTAGCAGAATAAGATGAAACGTGTACAAACTGGAAAAACATGAAATAACCACTGTAGGAGGGTAGGAACAGAATTTAATGTTAATAAATTTCTCTTTTTGAAGAGTAAAAGCTATGACTTTGTCAGTGAACTGAAGTTCTTTCCCTTGTGATCCTGACAAGTACCAGGACACATGCAAGGTGATCTCCTATGGGGATCCTTCCACATCAGATGCTGGTTGGAATAACAGTCCTGTTGAAGACAGTGCCATCAAACAGTTACAGACTGAATGATATTTACATTACAATATAGTGACATGTAATATGGTACAACATAGGCAACAAATCTGATGTGGCTGGTGCAGGTACGGTGGGCACCAAACCAAGCTGTCTGGGGTCATCTGGGAGAAGGCTCCTCAATCTAGGCATCCACCCTCCACTTGTGAGTCTGTTCTTCACAATCCTTCTTTGCAACTCGGTATGTATTTCAGATTTCAAAGCGTACCGTTCTTATAGAATCTTCTGAAACTGAAATTACACAAATTACAACCATCAGTTTGTAAGTAGAACAGGAGAAAACCTTGAGTGTAAAGACAATCAATTGCGTATAAAACATGGGCTGAATATTGTACTATGAATGGGAATATTATACAAGTGTAAAACGTACGTCTCTTTGCCGTCCAATGTTTTCATTGTTGGTCGGTTCCGGTGGAAATTGTAGTCCAAAGCAGCAAGCAGAACTCTTGCCTCATAAACTGGGGGGCTGAAAGCATAGCGCTTGCTGGCATACATCAGCATATGATTCTGTAATGACTCTAGGTCTGCAGTCGATCTGATAGAACAAACAAATACATACTTCTGTGTACATGAGCAGTAAGCATAAATATTACTAATATACACTCACCTAAAGGATTGTTAGGAACACCATACTAATACTGTGTTTGACCCCCTTTCGCCTTCAGAACTGCCTTAATTCTACGTGGCATTGATTCAACAAGGTGCTGAAAGCATTCTTTAGAAACGTTGGCCCATATTGATAGGATAGCATCTTGCAGTTGATGGAGATTTGTGGGATGCACATCCAGGGCACGAAGCTCCCGTTCCACCACATCCCAAAGATGCTCTATTGGGTTGAGATCTGGTGACTGTGGGGGCCATTTTAGTACAGTGAACTCATTGTCATGTTCAAGAAACCAATTTGAAATGATTCGAGCTTTGTGACATGGTGCATTATCCTGCTGGAAGTAGCCATCAGAGGATGGGTACATGGTGGCCATAAAGGGATGGACATGGTCAGAAACAATGCTCAGGTAGGCCGTGGCATTTAAACGATGCCCAATTGGCACTAAGGGGCCTAAAGTGTGCCAAGAAAACATCCCCCACACCATTACACCACCACCACCAGCCTGCACAGTGGTAACAAGGCATGATGGATCCATGTTCTGACTCTACCATCTGAATGTCTCAACAGAAATCGAGACTCATCAGACCAGGCAACATTTTTTCCTGTCTTCAACTGTCCAATTTTGGACAGTGGAGATGAGTGGTACCCGGTGAGGTCTTCTGCTGTTGTAGCCCATCTGCCTCAAGGTTGTGCGTGTTGTGGCTTCACAAATGCTTTGCTGCATACCTCGGTTGTAACGAGTGGTTATTTCAGTCAAAGTTGCTCTTCTATCAGCTTGAATCAGTCGGCCCATTCTCCTCTGACCTCTATCATCAACAAGGCATTTTCGCCCACAGGACTGCCGCATACTGGATGTTTTTCCCTTTTCACACCATTCTTTGTAAACCCTAGAAATGGTTGTGCGTGAAAATCCCAGTAACTGAGCAGATTGTGAAATACTCAGACCGGCCCGTCTGGCACCAACAACCATGCCACGCTCAGAATTGCTTAAATCACCTTTCTTTCCCATTCTGACATTCAGTTTGGAGTTCAGGAGATTGTCTTGACCAGGACCACACCCCTAAATGCATTGAAGCAACTGCCATGTGATTGGTTGATTAGATAATTGCATTAATGAGAAATTGAACAGGTGTTCCTAATAATCCTTTAGGTGAGTGTACATCAGTGTGAAAAAGTATAGCCACACTACCTGAATCGCAGATAGTTGTGAACATCTTTCTGCCACCTCTTATTGAGAACTATATCCACTAAAGCTTTGTGGCACTGGGAGTCTCTCTGGATCCACATCTTTCCCCGCATTTGATCCGATTCAAGGTGCCCGTGTTTGCAACTTCCCATAGTCCAGGTGTGAATGTTGCAGACATGGTGAAGGATGCCAACCCATAATGCCTGCAAAACATAAAAATGCACTATAAATATGTCCTTAATATAGCAATGAATGAAATTACTCAAAGATATAATAAAATTGTGTGCTTACAAGAAACTGCCCACGTGTGTCGGCAGTCTTGCAACACCACCGAAAATGGTTGACTATGTCCTTCAGCCAGTTGAAGAGGATGCACTCTCCTTTTATCTTTGCTGCCTTGAAAAAAGAAAAATAAATATTACTGTAAAATACAGGCATTCAACTATAGTCTGTGTGTAGAGGTGAAAGTGTAAATGTTCAACACCCCCCCCCCCCCAAAAAAGAAAACACTAAATGACTACACCAAATGTCTAGAATGAGTAACACATCTTCTGGCAGAGGAAAGTAAACAAAATGTTGTCTTTGAGTACAATGAAAACTTCCATACTGTCATCCATCAACTGCACATAGTTCAATAACCCTGATGTACAGAATAGTAACTTTATGGTTAATAATTGTTTCACAACATTAGCCAGTTATTACACTTACTGCTGCTATTTGTTTGGCAAGGTTCTTCGCACCATGCCATATGTCCAGACAGTGATGAATTCCAAGGGCCTTGTATTTGCCTTTGTCTGGGTCTATGAAGCGGTAAATAATGTCATGTTACTATAATATTTATATTGCTGTTATACACATGCATCCATACAATATATCACATGAATACTTACTCATAAGGGCACCAATCTGTGCATGAGCACCTGTGCAGATCTCCACTAGCTTTATTTCTGATGTAAGCTTGTCCAGTCTGGATGAAACTCCTTCTCCAAGACGACAGACTTCCATGATGTTTGCCACTTGTCTATGGTGGCAACATGAATGATCTCCTTGGTGTCATTCTCCATGGTGGTGTAGCTGCAGTATTGTGCACAGTGACCAGGAGAGTCATTTCTGCCATCTGTTGAAATTTTTTTAAATATAATTCAACAGAAAAACAGTTATTAGTTGTTTCCATACTGTCATTGCTTAGTGTATTCAATAGCTAGGTTACATAATACAGTATCAACTACACACCAAGGACAACAACATCTTTCCCTTGAAGGCAACAAAGAACCTCTGTCCTTCTCTCTTCCCAGAAGTCCTTTATTGTATTGACGCAATAAGTGTCCTGAATGGAGAAGAAGGTGTTCCTGTTCACCATCCCCATTTTCATGAATTTGAACAAGAGGGCAACCTTTGCGTAGTTGTTGCCAGACAACAAAATGTTGGTGGACAAGAAATCTCCAGCTTGCATCGCAAACTTCATCACAGGCTAGGAATTCCACCTCCACAAGCTGTGTCATTAGAACAGATCTAAAAGTCAGAGAGACGAAACATTTGCTTTTGTCATGTACAACACTGGCTTTTGGTATAACATTTCATTTTATACTAATTTAAAGTTGTGATATTCTGTGATTGTCTGGACTTACCCATTCAATAGTAGCTGCTGTGCTCTTGGTGGTGACGTTGATCTCAAAGGGTGCAACAGAGTAGCACGGCGCACCAGTCCTCAGAAGGCCAGTGCATTTATCCACAGGCAGGATCAGAAATGTAGCCAGTTGTCTTAAGCAGTTCTTGTACACTATGGAGGCTCTGACACCTATGATGTCATCTTCACAAAGGACATTCTGGTTCTGGGAAAACAGGGTCGTCCATCGATAGAGTGTGCTTTCTTCGGTGCTCCACCCATTCTAATGAGGCACAAAAATCTGTAGTAAACAAACACCACAAAACAATTGCAAATTGAGACTGACAAATAACACACCGTATAGAAATTGGTGGAAGATCCTCTTCATCAGAGCTGAAACCATTCTGTCCATCATCTCTTTCAAGGGAGTAAGATGAAGCTTTATATGCCCAATCAATTCTTTACATAATGACAACTTTCAGATAAAAACAAGTTCTCGAACAATATCAATGAAAAATAATACATGTATTTAGGAAGTACTACTTACACACTGTTCATTGGGTGATTGAAAACATTTTCCTCCAAGTCCTCCTCAACAATGCTCATGTCATGTAAGCTGCAAAAAACATATTACAAATATATATTATGAACATTTGGAGAAAAGCAATATAGGGCTAAAAGTTATGATGTGTACATATTACCTTTGTTCAAGGCCCTGAATTTCTGTGGCTTCTGGAATGACATCAAGATGCTCATCTCTGTAAAGAATAACCGGAGCAAGTTGTGTAAATCCCACATATGCTCATTCAACAGTAGATATAGACCAAAAATAAAATAACACACTATTACACACTAATCATAAAGTTCATGTTTCTAATTATGTATTAGGATAAAATTAATATATTGTATGCATGACTTACCGGTCTGTTCCACTAGAAGCACCAATGCTAGACAATGCTGGAGCTGGGACTTGCAAAGGTTTTCTCTCCAAGGGAGTCGATGTTGCAGGACCTGTCTCGTAGCTGGAGAAACAGCAGCAGCCTCAATAAATGAAGTGCTACATGACTGTAATACATTACTGTACTGTAATCCACAATGTGTTATATCTTGGTAGGGTTTGCTCATCTTGCCTAATAAATTGAACATCCCAAAAACTATCACATCTAGTGCAAGTATGATCACCGACAGACAACATGGAAAACGTAAGCCAAGAGTGTGTAAAAATGTCACTGTTTCTGTACCACAGTCCATTATAAACCACATCATGGGTAAGTTTACAAAGCCATAGTCAGGTGAGGATCAAGGGTGCTCTACAATATAATATAACACAAATAAATACTGACAGCCATAATTTGAGCTTGTGGTAACCTTTGCATGCACCGTAGAAGCAATACAAACAAATACGTTGTTTCTAATGTAAATTCTGACAATAAGCATAATTAGTCACTTGATAAGCACACAGTGTTGTTATCGTAATGCTGTTAGCAGTAAAAATAAATGTTTTCCACCAGGGCAGTAAACATTTAGCTTGCTAATCTGAGCCACCATGCTCCATGCAATGTTACGGTTTTTTAGCTAATTGTAATCATCAGGTGATTGTCTCAAAAACACAAAAGACACATTTCTGTTCACTAAACGAAGCCGAAGCTGGAGAAAAACCTTCAAAATAACAATCCAACTAACGTTACATATTTCTTCTAACAGGGTAGTAAAAGTTTAGCTGGCTAATATGAGCTGTTAGCTGTAGGCTAACTTACTGTTTTGAGGTCAGTAATACTAATTAGCTGATTGTCTCACGAACGTAACCAGCACATTTATCCCCACATAGCGAAGCCATAACACAGCGAGGAAGAAGAACCACATGAAACTATCCAACTACATATTTTACACCACTAACAAGGGAAAGTCACTTCTCACGGTGTCTATGGCTAGCTTCTGGCTAATGCTAACATTATCAAACAACAGTTTTCATTTGCAATGCTAAAGTTGGAATACTTCACCTATCCATCAGAAAACAGGCAACTTCGGTGTCGCTTTGAAAACATTTTTCCCTCATTAGACCATTCTATCTGGGAAAAGCCACACCGATGTTTACCCGTGATTTCTGCCTGCGTCGCTCCCGTATAAGTCTGGCTTCATCATGCTTTCGCTTCATCGAAGCAGATACACACTCCGTCGACTCTTGTGCTAAATAATAGCTGTGGTCCTCCATTTGTCCAAAATTCCACTACTAATAAAGGAGAGCTTCTACTACTACCTAGTAGTTAGAAACGTACAACTTCTTCTTGCTCTTGCTCTTGCTCTTGCTCCTACTTCTTCTGTTGCTTCTCTTTCATGGTAGTAACGAAACGCGCTCTGCAGTGCTGTTTGTTCGCTGTTTGCTACGGTAGAAACATGATGACACAATATGCCGACCTCCACAGCAGGGGGTGCCTTGTGTATGTAGATATAAATAGCTCATTCTAAGGTAATAAAAACATAAGGGGTCATTATGCAAGGTCTTTTATACACCACTGAAAACATAGTTATGGATAATATATTGCATTTCTGTCAATAGATCCTCAGATATATTACACACTGAACCTTTAACTAGTAACTATAGTCTATTTATGTTTTATTAAGTTGTTGCCGTTAAACTGCCATCCTTTTAATTAACACCTAAAACACTGCTGAGGGTGCAACTGTGTGTACACGTCACAGTTAGCCATGGTTTTCGTTCACTTTCGGTGTCATGCACCACCATGCACCTGGAACGCTTTGATGTGGGAAGCCGGAAGTTTCAACTGGGAAATATCCCAGTTCCGACCGGTCTTAAACGCAGCATAACTCCTTCTAAACTTTCTACCAATCATAACACTCTTCCAGGGACAGCACATCCACACTGAAGATAGTATCAGTCATCGGCTGCTCAACCTGACTTAGGGGGCGGGCCACAACACGTTGATTGACAGTTAAGGAAGAGGAAGGAAAAAGCAAAGACAATAGGGCTCCTTGGGGAAAGGCAAAAGCAAATGTATGTATTTATTATTTTATTAATTCATTCTTTCTTTGATATATTTCCCCATTTATTTATTTATTCTTTCATTCATTCCTTTTTTCTTTCATTTATTTCCCCATTTATTTATTTATTCTTTCATTCAGT
Source organism: Micropterus salmoides (assembly GCF_014851395.1). Classification (NCBI taxonomy): domain Eukaryota; kingdom Metazoa; phylum Chordata; class Actinopteri; order Centrarchiformes; family Centrarchidae; genus Micropterus; species Micropterus salmoides. The sequence continues at coordinate 16,226,609 of NW_024042261.1, read as the reverse complement.
TCTGTCACTTTGGATGTTCCATAGCTTAGCACTGCTCACTCTTTGTACTAGAGAATAACACTTGGGTATTGTTGATTCTTTCATTTTCATTTATCTGGTGTCCCTCAAAGGTAATAAGGAGGCATGGAAAAGTGGTGAGACAATATAACGAAGCAAGATCATTCTCTGCGATCCTGGCTAACTCTGAGAAGACAATAACTCAATTTCAGAGTTGACAGTTATGCAGTACAATTACCAGTATTTGACAGTCAGTAAAAGTACTGCCCCAAAACAAGCTTAAGACGAATTGATTGCTTTTACAAGAAAAACACGTATTATAGTGACTGAAAATAACATTTATTATATTTTGAGGAAATGTATTATGCTAACGGAGTTGCATTAATTTGTATCACATTGAGATGTTAGTGTAAACATTTTGATTGGAACAACATCAGCTAATGGGCTTGAATTTAAAAAATTGCCAGATGTGTTTGAAATTGATTTGCCACTAGATATACAACAGGACAAAATCTGAGGTAAATGTTGCCTTAATTTTAATTCCACTACCACAACTGAAACAACAGCAGCGTCTGACCTTGTTTAAATATCTGTTAGCAGGACTTACATACATCTAGTAAAGTGGGTAAAGTCAAAAGATCACCAGTTTTATTTTCTGAAATAGTAATGTTTTTGAAAATGCATTTTTGAGACATTTAGTAATCAAAAAAAGAGGTAGCAGATTTCTTCCCTCATGTATTTGCTTATTGCATTCAGCTCTAATGCATCTGAAGGTACACTTAACTTGACACACATTTGATCAGTGTAAATAAAAATATTTTGTAAATAATATACAGAAATCGCCTGTCTATTATTTATAGACCAAACAAGGTGATTATAAAATAAATGTGAATAGCAAGACTAGGAATCCTAATCAACTGGACCAGTAGCCCAATATAGCAGAGGCACATCTGCCATCTACATTATTTTATGGTTTCAGTATTGTGGATGGATTTAGTTCTTAGGACTGCTCCACTAATCATCAATAGCAGTGGATGCAATCGTATTATTGACGTCAGTAGCAGCTGTAGTGAATGAGGCTAAGGTCCCAGTCGAGGTCCCATCCCGCAGTTTGGCGCGGGGCCTCATCATCTCCTCTGTGTTGCGTTCAGGTTTGACCAAAAGGACGTAACACTTGGGCAGGAAGATGCAGGTCAGCAGGCCAAAGCTGGAAGCCAGGATGGCAAAAATCTGGACGGCAACCATGAACTTGCCACGTGTGCTGAGGTAAGCCGGGACAAAGGAGATCCACACGATGAAGAAGACCAGCATGCCGAAGGTCACACACTTCGCCTCACTGGAAGTAAGAAACGAGCATCAAAAGAAATGTTCATTGCCCCAAAACAAGAGAAGGATTAATTCCCGATATCTCAGAGGTTACAGTACAATTCTACTCTTACATTCATGTTTTCTAAAGTTAAATTCAAGATCAGTTTTAATATGGATTTACATATGGAATACATTAAAAATGTATGAGGTATATCTAAACTAGCCATGAAATGAATGTTATTACCTTCTTTATGAAATGTTTCCCTGTTTTTCCAGAAACCTTGCGTGTTTCCTACCTTAAGTGGTCCTCCAGTTTGCGGGCTATGAAGGCAAAGATGAAGGCCAGAAGAGCCAGCAGGATGTCATAGCCAAAGATACAACAGATGAAAACCACAGAGCCTTCATCACACTCAAGGATAATCTTAATATTCTGTGCAGAGGTGTTCTTGAATGGGTGCGGAGGAATGATGATGAGCCACACTGTGCACGCTATAGCCTGGGTAGAGGAATGATGAAGTCAGCAATATTACAGGATCAGGAAGATGAGCGGATCAAATATTATTAGGTGAGAGTAAGTTTTTTTTTTTCAAAATGTAAGTCGTTTTTGAATAACAGTGTTTGCCAAACGAGTAAATTTAACTGTAAATGCAATGTCTTTACCTGTATTAATGTTGCAGCAGCAGCTATCGCCCTCTGTTGTGCACACGTGAGCATGTCAACTTCACAAACAGTGGCGTCATTGTTGTTATTTGTGTTGGTTACAATGACATCAGGGTTGCCACTGCTAGCTGCTGCTTCAGCTGCAGCCTTTGCAGCTTTAGCAGCTGCTTTGTTTCTGACACGGGCTGCTTTCAGAGCCTGAGCTCTCATCATCAACACTGCAGCCTTACCTGAAGTAAAGACGCATCAAAATGTAAAATGCTCAAGTGAAGGTCCATTCTTTACTACTGGCAACTACAAAAGCCCAGATAGTACAGTAACAGGGTTCCTGTGCACCAAAAAGCACCACTACTATGTATTCAAAGAATACATACGAAGACAAATGCATGCAACAATACAGTAAAAGTATACCCACCCATGATAGAGGAAAGGCAGAGAGCAAAGCCCAGAGCCAGGGCTACTTGGCTGGTCATGCAGCTCCAGTTCTGAGGCTCTCCAAGGAAGACGATGGAGCTGAGGAAGGTCACCAGCAGTGAGAAGAGCAGCGAGAAACTCAACAGAGCATCATTGGCTTTCACCAGAGGGGTGCCAATGTGCACAACAAACACCACCTGAAAGGAAGAATAGTGAAACACACCATTTGATGTTTTAGCTCCTTACTCTCCACAACAAGGGATATGTTGGCATCACCAGGAGGTATGTTTTCCCTGCGTGGGTCTCACCGCAACAGCAATGGTGAGAAGAGCTCCGATGGCTGAGATGATGATGAGAGTGATCCCCAGTGGCTCTCCAAAGGCCAAGAACTCAATGATTTTTGGTACACAGGTATCATGAGCATCATTGGACCAGTCGTCTTCACTGCACAGGATACATTCGCGAGCATCTGTCAGAGAGTGAGGGGGCGATAAGAGGGCAGCAGAGTCGTGTTTATCTAAAGTTGTTTAGACTGATGCCGTGCACGAGACCCTTGAAACAGTCTCAGTGTCTACTGTGTGTTGGCACTGAAGAGAAAATGTCCTCTAAAACATGACAGGATTTAATAGCCCAAATAAGATAATCCTGATCTGGCACCATTTCAGTGTGACAACAGTAGAATAATAACTGTTTTTGCTTTTGTGGTGTGTGTTGTGTGCTCCCTGTGGTAATTGGCAGTTCTTTCAGTAATGCGGGTTAAAGCTTTATAAGATGTCGTTATCACCCTACTTTGTAATTATTTTAGGATCATAAATCTGCATTTTGGACAGATACCAGTATGCCACAGTTAAAATGAATTGAAGATAAAAAAAAGCTTCATGCTATTATGTAATTTTAAGTAGTCAAATAAAACTACTATACAGAAAACTGTCCATGTGTGTTGAATGTGAATGAATAAAGTTTGTTTAATTGAAATGGACTCACTTTATGCACGGAGGTTTATATTTCAGGAAAAGTTCAGACTTTTCTGGAAGATACTGTCATGTCTACAAGGTGCAGTTTGAAAGCTGTTTACTGACTAGTTGTGTTGCTGATCTCTCCATCGGCACACGGGATACAGTCAAAGCAGCAGACTGGCTCTCCCTGCCGGATCCCCTTCCTGGTGCCCGGCTGGCAGTTCTCACTGCACACTGACCGAGGAGGCTGCAACAAACGCACACACACACACACATAGGCTGCCTTCATACACAGACACATGTATAAACTATAAATCACAATCACTCACAGAGTGTGTGGATGGTCTTAATCCATATGCTGCTGACCTCCAACACTTCATTGTTCCACACAATGGAGTCATTCATTAATTTCATCCTGTCTTCTGGGGCTGCCGAGCCATTGTAGTGTCCCACAGTGATGTAGGATATCTCCCCGTTACTATTGAACTGCCAGTTTAAAATGTCATAGAAGCCCTCTACATCCCCTTCATCAAAGTAGATCTCTTCGCCCGTGTGCGGCACTTTGAAACGCACGTTCTTCATGTAGTACATCAGCTAAGGAAGAGACAGAGGGAGCCACATCTCAGTTAAACATATGCACACAGAAACAGTTGTAATCTCTCTCTCTCTCACACACACAGGCTTACCTGCCATGGCTCAAAGTTTGTTATGTCAGCACAGTCTTTCCCGTTGAATGGCCCCTGTCCCTGCTCACAGTGCTCCAGGTTGTGCAAGGCGTGGGCCACAGCGTACACAGCTTTGTACACACTATGGGGAGACATCATCATTATCAATCACACCATCATCCATCTGTATGATTTTATCATTAATGGGTTAGTTCTGCTGCTCCTTTATGGTGGTAGATAAGTACTATGTTCTTGCACTTAGTGGTGCATGTGCTAGGAGCTGTTGCAGTAGCGACATTACTAGAATCAGTAATACATGTAGTTGCAGCATGAGCAGTGAGAACTGACCTGTAAGTGATTCGTAACTGGGAGACATCAGAGTAGGTGTTATTGAGCTGTGCCAGAGACTCAGTTCCTCTACACAGCCCATCAGGGACCCCCTTGACTGCCCTGGAGAGCGTGCCGTTAACCTCCTTGGCCGTCAGTTTGGCCTGCCTCAAAGCTTTGCCATAGTCCAATGTGCAGTTAAACACCTATAACACAGAAAAAGGTCACATTTTCTCTAGATATTTAAATGACTTGATGTTTCCACTGAAGGTTCATCCTCTCAAGTTGTCAGGTTAACTGTCACAGCAATTGTCAGTCCAAGCCAAGATGTGTGATTACAAGCGGAGTCAAAAATTAGACTTTGGCTAACAGATGTGTCGCCCCAAGTTCCTCTGGCCAGTTAGTATGCTTAATAAACACACCGTCTCCCAGAATTCCTCAGTGAGTGGGTCATCATAGGGGTCCAGATCCAGTAGATGGCGCTGAAGACCAGGAATGGTGGCTCTTTTTACCCCAAAGCCCAAGGTGCCACCCAGAAGTGAGCTCACCTGGAGAAAAACATGCAAATGATTAACTTCAGCTCAAAATGTGATTTACAAATTGAGACTGGTTAAAGCCCCTGGAACATCTGTAACTGTTTCATTTAAACATCCCTCAGTCAATCAATGAGCCGGTCATTGCCCGACTGAGCACTCACCCCAGGCTGGTTGATGAGACTGGAGGTGACCCAGGCCTCGCTGGCGATCCAGGTGCGGTTGGTCACATTGTGCCTGAGCAGCTCATAGATAAGAGGACTGAGGTCCACGTCTGATGAGAAGACCACAATGATCTTGGCCGTGGACTCAACTACAGTTTGAACGATACGCTGGATGTCCTTTGGGGAACTCACCTTAAGTTGTTTGAACACAATATTAATTTTTCCAACAGAAATTAACTGTGATGCAGAACAAGAGGTGGGATAGAGAAATACAGACCGAAAGGATGAACTGTTCACCTTGGGCAGCGTCTCCGAGAATGAGATGCAGACGCCAGCTTCCTCCACCTGCTCCTTGAAGCTTTTGATGCCATACTTGCCGTAATCATCATTGGCAGCCAGGGTGCCCACCCAGGTCCAGCCAAAGTGTAGCACCAGCTGAGCCATAGCTGTAGACTGGTGCTTGTCATTGGGAATGGTCCTCAGGAAGGTGGGGAACTGGAACTTGCTTTCCAGGGCGGAGCAAGTTGAACAATAGCTGACCTAAAGATGACAGAGGAGAGGAGGCACACAAGGGTTTCTTCTCCATCTTTACTTTTACGTAACTAACAACAGGCCTACCTGTGGGAAGTGATAAAGTCCAAGAATCCGCGCAGTGGCAATGGACAGATCGGAGCCCCCAGCACCCACTAGAGCAGCCAGCGGAGGCCCTGTCCCGCAGCGGTAGTTGGGTACGGCCTCGTCTTGGCCCGTCAGGTAGGTGAGGGTGCCCTCCACAGCCTTGGAGATGGTGAAACAGGAGTCATAGATGACATATCCCAGGTCGGTGTTGGGCAGCAGGTCGTTCCTATTGTTAATTTCGTTGATGGCAAACAGCATGGTCTGGGTCCAGCGGAAGGTACGGAAGTTAAACCTGGAGCATGATGGGAGAGTGGTGACATTAACAGCATGTTTTTTCTCTGCTGGTTGGAAAACAGGCACATATTTTGTCTTTTACAGCCTCAACACACAGTACAAAAGTGTGTGTTGCCTTGATGTTGTAGATATTATTTGAAAGAACGAAAGAAAAACTCGCATTCACATTCACAAGATATATACAGACTATTTTATCATCTAAATTAGCCTCAAGAGGACAGTTCATGGACTTGTATACTCCACTGTAGACCAATCTCCACAATAATATAGGCCACTGTGGATAATTGGCCCCAGAGGTGCTGCCCTGCTCTGTCTTGATTTAAAATCATGAGGTTATGAGATCTCAGAAGTACACAGTGCGGTTGAAACATAAAATTAACTCACTCAAGTTAATGTATTTCTCATTTAAGGGCTAAAATATGAAATCATTTAACTTTAATAGGCTTGTGAGACGATCTGTGATTAGTGTCACACAGCTGGAAGAGACAGATTTAAAAAAAGACAGGCTGCTCGACTCACCCCTCACAACCCGAAGAGACGGGCACCCTTGAAGTATTGCCATCAGTGGAAGCGACACGGTTGTGAACAGGAAACATCCCGCCAACAACGACCTTCTTCTTCTCTACATTCTTGTAGCCGCTCAGGTTGAACTTGGCCTTCAGCTTGCATGTGGACTCTGCTGAAACAGATCTGTCAAAATAGAAGAAGGCACATAGCACAAGCAAAAAACGACCGATTTCCATGCTATGTAGACGCAGAAAGGAGACGGGAGAGCTCTCGCTGTGGCAGACGAGGAAAGGCAACAGCAAAGTGTGACAGGTGTCTAATATACCCTCAAGGGAGATGTGCAGCACGAGGCAACCTGAGAACAGATTCAACTGTGCAAAATGAAGAGGAGGGCATAGCCTACTGATCTTTATGCCATGTGAAACATAGACAAGAAGGACTTTGTTTATTTTTAGTAAATACCATAGCATAATTCTCTCATTAATGGTGTAAGTGTGGTTCAAAACCATGGTTACACTGGTTTTGTCTCCCTCCAAGAGCACAAAGTATGCACCAACAAACACTTCTATGTCAAATAAATTCGAAGAAACATCCCATCATTTCATTTGGTTTCCCTCTGTTCTCGCGCTCTCTTTTCTCCTGTAAATACATCAGTTTATTAGTCTGCACGCAGGTCAGCTGCAAGGGATAATTCTGCCACAGGCCAGGAGTTAATTGGCAGCTGCGTGTGGTGACTTGTATAGTATTTACGCAACATTGCGGCATGGCTACTGTTCCCAAATCGTGCCTTGTCCCCTGAGTGTGGGTCTGAGGTGTGTTGATGGGTGACTGAACTTGTCTGCTCTTGTCTCTCAGTCAGCGGGGAGAAACACACACCTGAACCTCCCGCCACACAAAGGGACCAGTGCTGGTTGGGCCGACTGCGCACTTATAGGCTCTTATTAAAATCAAATTACAGTCTAAACTTCTTTCAACAATTTGGTTGTTAGTTGTACGTCGCTATTATTACATGGAATTATACTAAAGGGAAGTTGTCACACAGAAGGCATCTTAAAAAGGAGTTGGATATTCTCATGTATTTCTTGAATAGTAGCTGATGACAAATTAAAGGCTTCAGTGTATGCGCGAGTGTGTGACTGTGCCCTTGTGATCTGTCTCAGCCACGAGAGATATCTGATACTGATGAGCTCTGCGAGAAATCTATTAGGCCATGTACAGTAATTTACCAAAACACTACTGTACTCATTTCAACGAGGCACGTGGTTAAAAGGAAAAAAAGGGAATTCCCCTCAACACCCCAGCAAGTTGTTTGTCTGCGTACTTTAAATAAAAACCACAACATTAATACTAAGGACTTTTCAGTGTAGTGACACAGACTACGCTTCCCGTGCTTAACAAAACTGCTGTGATACTTACTGTAAGTAATCATTTTTTATAGTAGCCTACAGTCGGTATAAGAACATTTTCAAACCACATAAAGCTGCAATGGAAGTAAGTTAAAAAAAATTCAATAGCAAGAGCACTAAGAAATTGGGAAAAGGAATGAGAACGTATTAAACTATTTTACCATTTCCATCAAGTTCTGTAAAAGCATATATAGTAGTTATGTCATTTAAAAATGGTTAATTAACCATTAACTAGAAAGTTGTTTTTTTTTTTTTTTTTTTTAAAACTTACTTTAAAAGTGATCTTGATTTCATAATTGTCCACTGCGTTTTGCGGCCTTTTCATTTCAGTGTGGTTTCACTTTATTTGGTGTTTAATTTGTCTAGCAAGACAACGGGACAGTTTGCCTCTAGTGTAGGCTAATTTATGCGTTTTAGTTTGCTTATTTTAAGTCAAACGGTGCTGCAAAAATCCTCATCTTCAAAATTTGCCAGGTTAAAACAAACTAAATGCAAACAACTTGATAAGTACCTCATTATAGAAGTGAGAAGTTTTAACATGGAGATCTTTATTAAAGCTCAGTTTTCTATTGTACAAATGTCATCATAGTTGAAACTGCATGCAGTGGCTTGTTTTGAGGCACGTTACTAAGGAGAATGAGCGTTGTTGAATAAACCTTTTAAAAAAAAAAATCCAACAATAAATTGCATAACTTAATCTTATCGATATTGCAATTAAATCCAACTACAAATTATTATATATATATATCAAGCTGTTTTCTATGGAGAGTGTAACAGAAAAGACCCTCGTGTAAAAGGCAGAACACAGGGAGAAACACTAATAGCAGTTAAGACAAGTTCATTTTGCATTAGAAGTATTTTGCCACTAAAGCTTAAAGATATAACAGAGGATGAGAGGCACAAAGACAAATTGTGGAGGCATGAAAACCACCACATCGGGGTGAAATGTCTATCGGGGTACAATACACTTTTAAAACTCAGTTAAACCTGAGCACTGTATTCACTGAGGTCTATATGAAAAAACTGAAGACCAGAGATTATGATGTGCTCAATGTTTCGATAGTACAGAACAGGAAAAAAAAATGAAGCCTTTCTGAGACGCAGTGTCAGAGTCATGTTAGAGATGGCAACAGACAGTACTCTCAACCTTTGACAGTACAGAGCGACACACTTGCGGTGAAGTTCCCGCTGGCTGTATGTTTCTGTTAAGCTGATAAATAATGCAGAGGCTTTACAGGTGGAAGTAAAAGACAAAATGTGCAAAAATATACCCCCTGCACAACAAAGAGCAACCGAATAATGATGAAATGACAACAGCAAGTTACACAATGTGGTTATAAACTCTACGGTACTTATGTTGCTTTTAGTTAGTCCTCTTGCCATGTTTATTCTTCATAAAAAGCATACATAATGTAGCATGAGGAAAAACAGTGTTGTATCCTCCTGTCTGGAAACATCAGAGTCCAGGTTGGGCCACACCAAAAAATAAACAATAGAACAGGCACATACAAAGTTACCCAGCATATATTGGCCTCCTGCACAGCTGCACCTAGCTTTCATCCAGAAGCTAATCTTGGGTGGATTGCCATCCAAGATGGGTACTGCAACAAGTCAAGAGCTCTCAACAAATGTAGCTTGGACAAGATCGTCAGAGGAGCCCACAATGTTATATTTACCACAGCATATTCTACTTTTGGCAAAACAAAAAGCTTAAAAATGATTGATTGGTCACATAGGTTCTCTGTTCAGTTTTACTTTTGACAGACGACCTTCTTCATAGCACAGTATACAGGCAGAAGTTGAAAATGAACAAATAGAGGATAGTCTTAGGTTGAGAACATTCTGACCTACAACAGTAAGACAAAAACATCTGACAAAAAAAGGCAGAAAACACTTGAAGATTTTCAAACTCTTCTACTGCTGTCATTTCTTTGTGTGACACTAGTGTTTGCTTTTTTTCTCCAATGTTTAGCTCAACTCATAACGCAACCTGAGGCACAACAGCAAAGTCCACTTTCTGAACTTTCACAGCTTCTCGCCACTTGTCTTTAATGGTTGACCTCACAAAAGGGAAGCAGCAATTTACCTTTTCTTCATAGAGAGGAAATACACTGTTGTACATGGATAAAAAAGGACAATATATTATCAATAAACAACATTAATCAATCCCTATTGCCAAAAAAATATTAAGACCAGGGAGGAGTGGTGGGGAGAGCAGAGTAGTAGCGCCTTTGCATGTGCGCCCATCACAGTACGGTCTGCCTTCCATGGGAATGTTTAAGAGAGGGGTGGAGGTAAAGTAGGGAGGAGGGGGAGGAGTGTGTGTGTGTGTGGGGGGGGGGGGGGGGGGTGGTGGTGGTGGTGGTGAGCGTGTTTGTGTATTGTGTGTGAGTGCATGTCTTGTCGGTATGACTTCATGTTGCGCCTTATTCCCACTCTGTGGTGCCAGGCGGTTTGGAGGTCAGATCATACATGACTCTGGAGATGCCCGGGATCTTCTTGATCTCATTTACCATCTTTAGCACCACCTGGGAAAACATACAAGAAAAGACTCATTTAAATAAGTGTTAAGGTAAAGGTAAGGTAGTCTTAATAAGATAAATAATACCCAATCCCTGAATCTAGGGGTAGTATCCATGATGGGAAGACAATATAACAAGTCTAGCAAAAACACTGAGAAAAGTTGAGTGGTTGAATCATGGTATACCTCCTCTGGGATATGGTTGCCCGGCATGGCAGGGATGCCGGTCATGAAATCGCTGGTGATGAAGGTGCGGACCACCACAGAGCGCCGGCAGGATGGCTGCTTTTGCAGTGGGTCACGGTCAAAGTGCAGGGGGGTCAGGATGACAGGCATCTGGCTGATCTTACTGGAATAGCCTGAAAGAGGAGCACAGCCAAAGAGAAAGAAAATCTTTTATTGCTGCTATTACAAACATTTCAATTAGCTTCATTGACTAAGACTAACAATTAACAATTCTATTTCTAAAGTTCTAAGTAAGTATTATTAATATAAGAGGAATATTAACTTTTATCCTTCAGGGGAAATTATTAGTTATAAAGGAGGGGAATAAATTGAACTCTTACTGTCGTCAAACTCTCATCCATACATATTTTGTTTCAGTGAAAATGAGTCCTGAAAGTCTATAAGCTCCTGATGTATGTTAGTGTTTGACACCTGGCAACATTTTCTCAACATAAACAGGAGAAGACAACATGATGTAACGTTAAATGTTCAGTGACTGAAGGTTCTTGAGAGGACTACGTTCTGTCTTCCATAAATGCACTGAAAGCTCGACTCTCACCGCTACGGCATCGATTGTAAGTGACACGTTTATATTTAATTCCATACCAACTTCTTACGTTATTAAATATAATGTATTAGGCCTACCTTTACTTGGGCAAAGTTTAATGTAGTTATTTGCTCCTTTAGCAGGAACCTTTTAACGGCAAGTTTTTTTAACAGGTAAGACTTCAGCCGTTTCTTTGGTGGAACTAAAGCTTCACAGTTTGGTCCCTCTGCCATAGTTTAACCAGTGTACAGTAGCATCTGATAAGCACAACACTTAAGCTGGTGCACCGCTCCTGTAACTTTGTTTTCGTTTTGTGCAAGTTATAACAGTTTCGTTCTGTGCAACAGAAACACTCGGTGTAGCGAAGCCTTTACGATTAATTAAATGTGAGGTTTCAAACCGCGGTTAATAATGAAATCCGGTAATCGCTGCATCCCTAGTCCCGTCTGTTTGCTGGATTATGTCAATCACTAAAAAAGTTGGAAAAGTTCTTCCCTTCTCTGTATTTAGAAATATTTGTCAAGTTTGTCCCAGAGCACCTGTCTGCTGGTCTATGAAATACCACCTTCACTGTGTACACCAACAGAAGAGTTTAAGCAAACACTAGATTCTTTAACAATTTATTGTAGTTTGAACATGAAAAAGTCGACACTTCAAATTCTTTGTTTCAATAAATAAATTTTGTTCTTCTAATGATGCCCGGATTGATTCAATTATAGATGTCAACAATGAAAAAAAAATAGTTTGCTCACATGGCTGACCTTGAAAATGTCTTAATGAAGCCAAATGGCCTACGTTTAACTATAGGGACAAAATGATCTTTAAACTCACCCTTTTAATCCCATCTTAAATCAGCACAATGACATGCAAAGTGAAACCACAGCAACAGTCAGGAAAGTACAGACATTTAGCAAAATTTCTCAAACATATATTTAGTTTGACCCTGGGGGAGCGTTAAATTCCCCGTGTGGATGCAAGTATGCAGACGAGTACACTATTCTTGTTAGGTATGTGGACTTTGTGAAAGGACTGAACGGCTCTACAGAAACTGTACTGTACTGATAGTCCTGTGGTTGCATCCTCACCAAATATAAATCCTCCCCAAATAATTTGTAATGCGTCAATACATAGGGCTAAACTAAAATGACTTACCAGACTCTCTGAGGATAGAGTGAGCTACGAAGTCAGCCTGTCTGAGCGTGCTCAGAACGCCTGTGGTCAGGAAGGTTGGAGTAATGTCTGTTGGCGGCTCTTTCACGTGGGAGCCAAAAACATACACAACTCTGGAAAAAGGAGACACATGAATGAGTGGGTGAGATGTTCTCCTACTCACTGGCATCACTGAGGATAGACGAGAGCAAAGCTGTAAGCAAAGACTTGTGTATCACCTGTTGATGGTGTGGCACATGCGAGGGATGAGTCTGGCCAGGAACATGAGCGACTCCCAGTGCGGAGATTCTTTACTAGTGACACCGCACACGTAACTGTAGGACCGGCAATCACCCTGAGAGACAGACAGAAAATAAATTGTTATGTAATTTTGATGGTGTTAAGAAATAGGCTTATTATAAAACAGTCTTTACAGAGCAACAAATAAAAGAAACAAAAATCTCCAACAGATGTTACATTAGCCTGTGTTATCTTAAACCATACATTTAGATTTTTTTGTTTGATAAAAAGGTTTCTATAAATACAGTCTGCTAAATCTGTTGGTCTTCACTTCCAACAAAATCCCAAGGCAAGAAAAGCTGCGTGTGTTTGTCTAACCTCTCCTGTCTGCCCCGCAATTTGAGGTTATGGATAAATTTAAAACTCTGGCTTCAACAGGAAGTAATGGGTCACTCACAAACAGTCACCGGTTGACTGCAATGTTTGTAAGTAGTCATGACGACACTCAGTATAAACTACTGGAAAGTTGTTCTTTTTTAACCACATTTAAATATTTCTACAGAACCCACCCTTTGGAAATGTCAGAGACTAACAGTCAACATCAGAGAAGAAAAACTGAATTGTGGCCCAGTTACAACAGATCACCCCCTTGGCTCAACAGACAGAGTCAAAAATAAAAATAAACGAGAAGCGTCATGTGGGCGTGAGCGTCTCGTGGTTAACCACTAAATTGTTGTGGTTACACAACGAGACAAACAGCAAAAGCGAGACTTACTGTTTCAAGCTTCGCCTGCTTCTGGACATCCATGTGTAAACAAACAAATATGCTATGTTTGGACTAAACTAAAAAATGACCTCAAGTCTGCTTTAAAACAATTTTGACTGCACATGACTGGAAGCCTTATTCACATCAAGCGAAAATAGAGGATGAAATATAGCAGGGCTGGAAAATTAACTCACCGGCATCTGCCAAGGTGGCTGGTAGATGAAAATAATCCACCGGCCAAGCGTATTTTTTACTGGCCAAAATAATAAATTGCCTTTTTTGTTACATTTGTTTCCTTCCTTTGAATTGAGATAATGAAGTACTTTGTCAAACACAAACTTAGAGAAGAGGCCAGAGTGAAATTTGAAGCAATATTATTGCTAAAAAAAATGTACTTAAAACACAACAGTAAATTGTTTTATAAACTTACAAGATGCTTATTAATCATTCAACTTAAACCTCCTCCTCAGACTTTCTACAATCACCCTCTTCTGGCCTCCTGGTTCTGACAGAGTCCTGGTGCCACAGCATCACAGCTTTTGGTGGATCAACATTTATTATGCAGCCTATGGATCATTCTCCTTGATCTCCAGGGAGGGCAGCAGGACCATTAGAAGATCTGACAGTGTGTCAGACACTAGACTGGACCGCCAACTAGCCAGCTAAAAGCACTCCTCGTAGGCTACACCTTGGAAATTAGCTCCTAACACTAGCAGCTTTCACGTTGCCTTATTTCACGGGGGTTTTGCGCCAATCTGCCTGGATCGCTGCACTTTATGAAAGCTAAGTAGCAGATTTTATCCGTATCTGAGCAGGGAAAGTTGGTGAAAGACATGAAACAGAGAGTAGGAATGATCTGCTGGTTCCAGTAAAGCCAGACCGCTATATGAAAGCACACGCGGATATTCTTTCCGTGCTGATCTCCGTATGAAAGCGGCTACACTCTCGCTCTTTCCCTACTGACTCCTGTCGCCTGTCCCCTAACGCCCACCCCCTTACAACTCTACACCAATAAAACACAAGTAGCATGAAAAGAACATAAACAACAACCAATGAACACCCCTAATACGTGTGTTACGCGATTTTAGATCCCTTGGTACATCAGGGACCAATTTAAGTGCGACACACAACCAACAAGAACGTCGGTCTGCTGCTAATTACCATCAAATAAAAATTATATGGCAATATCATGCAGAATATATTTACCCACCAATGTGGCAGGTGGCCTTCCAACATTTGGCCACCAAACGGAAAACCCACCCGCATCTGACATACATTGTGACTCGATGTTTGATGAATTGACCAGCTGGGTTACCTGGACGCCGACAGTTTTGATGGGCAGCAGGAAGGCATTGAGTGAATGAAGGCTGGTGATCTGCATGAGCTTCTCTTCCTCCTCGTCTGATATGCATGACTTGACTCTCTGAAGCAAGGCGTGGGGCTGGAGAGTAGAGAGACAAACACTTAAAACAGTAGTGTCTAAAAAAATGGAACCCAAAGGACAGAATCAAAGTTTCACAAATACAGCTCTGTCCACATTGTGACTACTTTTTATTCATTTACCTGCTGTTTCACCACAAAATAAAATTAAGATAAATATGGAGCGTCAAAAAATCTCAGAGGACCTTCAAATATGCCCATCAACTTTGTCAATGGAGCCACAAAAGTAGTAGAAATCATATCAAATTATGATCATGTCATCAGAACTTCAATAATTGATCTAATGTACAGTTGCTCTGCATGATAGGGCAAACAACTCCCCCGTTCTACTGTCAGAAATTAGGCTGCAAACACAAAATCAAACCTAATGTTGATTTTCTGTTCATGGTCTGGTCTTTTTTCAGCCCGTCTGCAAGAAGTGAAAAACAAACTAGACGCAAAACATCTTAAAAATCATCAGAATCATTTAGCTTTTGGTGCTGTGTGGCCAACCAACCAGCAGAGGTTGCACATGATTAACTTCATAATGAACCAGTCAGGACAAACAGACACAAATCTTCTCATTGGATGTGTGTGCAGAACTTCCACTGGACTGCATGCTTGGCTACAAACAGCCACTGCTGATAAATTGGCAGCTTTATTGCTACATTTTGTGATCTTTCCCCGAGTTCATTTCTAAAAAGAAAGTTGCCAAAAACTACAGGGAAAATGCTGATAGGTCAATTCACAATGATAAATGAGTCCAAACACTGTTTATGCTCCGATGGCATTTTAATGACCAAATATTTCACACCAGTAGATGATATTTTGAGCTGGTATTAATTTTAGTCTCATGAAGGATACAGATTGGTCACGATTGAGTGGGGGGACACACATAAATTGGAGTTTTAGTTTAAATTGCATAATATAGTAATTAATGTCCTGTCATTAGTTGCAATGATATGAATTAGGATCCACTTACACGGACAAGTGGTATCTCCCCAACACAGGATGTCAGACAACTATTCATTAAGATTCTTTATGTGTATTGTTTTGTACCTTTGTGTGTAGGGATGGGGATTGAGACCCGGTTCCAAAATTTCTCAAAACCCGAAAATCAATAAGGTTCGAGCTTATCGATACTGCTATCGAGACTTGCGGGTCCTATGATGTAACGTTATGTCTCCAGCGTCAATTGTGATTTAATTAGAAACGCAGTGGATAAGGAAATCATCAGGCTGCAGTCTCTGCCTGCTCCCAAACGCACACACAGCAGAGCAAGAGGCGGCGCCGTTGCGGTGGAATATGGTGGGGTAAGTTAGCTCCAAACTACTGTAACGTTGATGACAGCTACGCTCGTTACTGTAAGTACGTGCAATAAAAACTTCGCAAGTAAAAAGACAATACTTGATCAATACTCCTGTCTGTAAGGGAACGTTAAACATGTAGAAATGGTTAATTTAATCATCTCTGTCCTCAGTATCTCATCCTGTATGTTTTATACAAGCACAGCTAACGCTAGCTTGGCATTAGCCAAATGTTAAAAACAAGCTAAATAGAAAGCTGTCTGGAGCATAGACTGCTCTGTAGTCTTAAAAACTCAGCTGCTGGCTGAGACAAACCAGCCGCTTCTCCTTCTACCTGGTAAGGTTACCTGCAGCCAGCGAGAGAGAAGGAGGGACTGATACAGACTGATGTTATTCTTTCTAAACATCACTCACTACTTGTGATGTCAGATAAAGTTACTGAGTAACTTTGCTGTTGTCTAAAAACAACATTTAGCTGTATTTAAAATATTAAATTAAAAAACAACCAGGCAGTTAATATGTACACTTTAATATGTTTATTTATCGCAAGTGATATGTCATCTCAATATAACGTTATTGCATATTGAATATTTTCCTCATACCGTGCAGGCCTAACGTTACCTCATGCCTGCATGTTGGGTCTGGTCTTACCAAATAACCATCAATAAATAATAGTAAAGTATCAATAGTGGTATCAATAAAGAATCGGATCGTTAAGCAGTCTCAATAAGGGTATCAATATCAATAAAAATGAACGATCCCCATCCCTATTTGTGTGTATTGTTTTGTACCTTTTTGACACTTGCAGAGAAGTCGGTGATGATTTTGAGGATGTTGTTCGTTTCAGCAAAGTCCTTACAGATGTAGGGCTCCTCTGCACAAATCACTCTGATGGACAAACCAGGACCTAAAGGCAAATGAGAGAGGAGGTGCACCTTTTATCAAATAGAGGAGTGATGCGAGGACAGATTTGAGTCTGTCTGATCGAATAAGCAAATGAGTACAAGAGGGAAACAGAGACAGATGCAAACATCACTAATCATAATGGTAATACAATCACTTGTATCACGTTTTTTTTCAGTCACATCATACGCATGTGTTTATGTACTTGCCTGGGAAAGGGTGTCGGGAGACGATCTCTTCTGGCAGGCCCAGCTCTCTCCCTAGTGCTCTGACCTCATCTTTATGGAAATCTTTCAGCGGTTCAATTACCTTTCCCTGGAGGATCACAAAGGAATGGGATCAGCATTGTTAACAGTGAGGGAATGAGGAATATGTTTAGGTATTGCATAGTTGTGCGTTGAGACGAAAGGGTGGAGCAAAACAACAAATATATGAGCACTAAACAGCTAATAAGGGGGAGAATGTTTAAGCGCTCCCTTAAGTATAGTGTAACACTGATCCACTGTTGAAGAAGGATGCCTCTTTGGGGGATGAAGGATAAAGTAGAAATACATTTTCAATAAAAAGTAAATTATGTTTAGGTGTTTGCCGGCTCTTGTTGAATGTGAGGAAACAGAAGCTCAGGGGTTCTGCATGATAGCTCTGCTTTTGTGATATTTCTAATCGCTGCTCTAAACTGCAGCAGATGATGCTCTTTTTACACACTTGTGTTTTTTTTTTTTTTTTTGTTTTTTTTTAGGGGAAGCTGACATTATCACAGTCCTTCAGAGCATTACCAGATAGACAACATCACGGTCTGAGCATCTGTCTGTAAAACCACAGTGTCAAACGGTTTGTCAGGCACAGACTGCTACAAAAACAACTCACGTCCCCTGCTCAAATTTAAGGTTTTATAATATGGTAGTCTGATTGTCAACAGGGGTTGTTGAATACGTTTTCCAGCGCCAGAAGAGAATGTGTAGTAATGTGTATGTAATGAACATATTAGTGGATAACGAAGTGCCATGGTGATGAGTGATACCCCCAGCAACAGTAAAATATATAGTATTGTCCCGTATAGTTTAAATGACTTCAGTTCAGGTGATTTGTAAGGATATTAAGCAGAACCTGTATGCACCCGTTCAAACGTTTGCCAAATTAACTATTTGTTACTGGTTTGTAGAGTACCATGTTGTTACACCTAAAACTAAACATGAACAGGATAAAGGCCTATGTTTTTCTTCTTGTTTTATGGTAAAAACGTATGCACAACTATTGAAGGCACAGTTGCTCCATGTATCCACTTAACTGAATAAGGCCATACTCTGAAGCAGCAGTGTGTATCAGGGAAATGAATGCAGTTAGTATTTGTGCATGTGCGTGTGCAGTACCTCATCTCTGAGTTTGCGGATGAGTTCAGTGTCGTTGTGGTGCGTCTTGATGACCTCTGCCTTGCCGCTGGCAAGATGAGAGGCACTCTCGATGAGATCGGGCCGTAAGGTACCCTGAGCCAGGAAAACCTCTTCCGGCTTCAGATTCATTTCTCCTATCACTTCATTTGCCACCTGTGATGCAAGACAATTTAAAAAAAAAAAAAACAAAAACAGTGAACTAGTAAAATCAGAAACACCAACAACAGCGCAGACATATTGGCAGACGCACACAAAAGTATAGTAAAGAATTCAGCTGAACGGAGAAAATATAATGACACATGGCGATGTATTGCATTGTAACAAGGCAGGTTAACAAAAAAATGGGACAATAATATACACAATAATATTACACAGCACTTTTCATAAAAAAACCTAGTGCTCACTTTGACAAATGTATCTCCAATGATTTTCCTTTTCTCTTCTGGGTTAGTAGTCATATTCAAAGTCTTGCTGATGCGTTTTCGTGGCGTCCTGTCCTCCTCAGAGATGGGGAGGGTTGTTGTTCCGTTATAGAAGGTGTGAGCTGCATTCACCACTAAATAGAGCAACAATTTTGGAACACAACTGGGTTATGAGAGAGAAAAAAAGTTTTCCTCCCAAGATCCCTTCAGAAGAGAAAATAAATAGAATCAATATACTTCAGTATGCTGTTATACGCAGTTTCATTACCGATTAGTCATTTAGCCTATTCAATGTAAAAAAAAAAATAATAATAATAATAATGACAATGATCCATCACATGGAAATATAAAGTGTAATAAGTAATTTTTTCAAATAATGCTCTCTCTTATTTCACTTAGTGACTTCTATTAGATAACATTTTTTGCAACAATTGTGTATCACAAGAAAACAAATCAATAAATTATTTTGGGCATAATTTTATTAGTATTTTTGATGTGCTTGGTCTTATTGTAGCATCCTTTGTTGATCAACAGGACCTTGGTCCCTACCTTTCAGTTTGATGCCCAGTTTGGTGAGGGCTTCCTCCACACTCTGACTCTCTTTCTTCCTCATGAAGCCGTTGTCAATGTGAACCGCTATCACCTGGTCCTGGTTGAGAGCTTTGTTGAGGAGAGCTGTGCAAACTGTTGAATCCACCCCGCCACTCAGCAGCACCTGAAGAAATCATTAGAAACCGTCACAAACGTGCAACCAAATGGTCGAGCGGCGACATCAAACCTCTTTAGAGCTAAATTTGTCATC
This sequence comes from Micropterus salmoides, assembly GCF_014851395.1. Taxonomy (NCBI): domain Eukaryota; kingdom Metazoa; phylum Chordata; class Actinopteri; order Centrarchiformes; family Centrarchidae; genus Micropterus; species Micropterus salmoides. The sequence goes on along the minus strand of NW_024042261.1, from coordinate 16,207,068 downwards.
GCAGATTAAATCCAACAACACTTTCACTAGCTGCTCTCCTATTCTGTCTTAATCTCCAATTAATTGTATGTCTAATTTCTATTTATGTTAGCCTCCCATTGTTTTAGTCGTGCTGTCTTTGACAACTGATGTTTTGTCTGCTGGAAGGCTGTAAAATGTTAAGCATTATGAGTTTAATTAAAAAGGCAGATATGACTACAGCCTTGACACTTATTTCTTTATAATCACAAATTGTGAGAAATGTATTCCTTAGACTGTAGTTGAGGAACAAGAAACAGTGGCTGCATGTAATTCTTTGAATATAAATCCTGTGTTTGGAGCCTTCTTCCTACACTCACTTAATCGCCTTCATACTCCCCAGAGATGAAGCCCAGTTCGAAGTCGCTCAGGGAGTCGACTACCTCTTTTCAGAAAAAACAGGGCTTAATTTGAGAGTTTAATTGGTTCTACTTAACTTCCCACCACTGCTTCTGTCACTACTTCCTGAGCAGCTAACACACTTCACACCTCAGCTTTATACTTGTAGTCAAATTATCTCCCATAGAAGGTTAAAATGTGCAGAGAATTTTTTTTTTGTTTTATTCCTTTTTAAAGGTCACCTTTCTGCCCTACAAATTGTTTGGAGACTAAAACACACACACACACACGAAACTTGGTTTCACTTACCAGCACTTTAGACTTGTCTACTTTTTCTCTTATCTCTTCGATGCAGGCCTGTTGGCGGTTCTGTACGGTGAAGTTACTCGTGCATCCAGCAATCTCGAACAGGAAGGTACGCAGCATCTCGATGCCTCTCTGCGTCAAGTCGACTTCAGGGTGAAACTGTGTCCCATACAGCTTCTTCTGTTCATTAGCAATGCCTGGTGGGGAAACAGATATATTTGACATAGACATATTATCCTCTCTGAAGGCCACTTTTTAAAACAATACATTCAAGCAAAACCAATAAGCCAAAATCAGGATTTCAAAACATACTCAAAATACAGACTCAACATTCTTGTCAGATGTAAATATATACAGTGTGAGGCTGTTTTTTCAGGACTTGCAAGTAAGTTTATGACCCCAATCCAATTTCTGATAGCATTCATCAGGGTCACAGTCTATTCAGCGTGCTGCTCACCAGCAATGATGTTCCCTGATTGGGCCACCACTTTAAAGCCATCAGCCACTTTATCCACACTGTCTCCGTGGGTCAGCAGGACCAGTTCCTCTTTCTGAAGGCCTCTGATAAGATAAACACACACTGAGACGTCAGAGGAAGATGTCTGGTGTTCAATATCATCTCATAACAGCTATACAGTACGGACCCTGCTTTCACTGTGTGAATGTGAGTTAAGTGTGAGAGGCAGACAGTAATATAAAAACTGCAGCCATCTATTTTAGACTCTGCAGTATTTGTGTTACAACCAAGGGAAGTATGTGACAGCTGGAATGCTCCTGCAGTTTATGTAGTAAAAATGGCACTGGGACAAGCCCTTAAAGCAGCAGTTGTGTTTAACACATAGTCCACAACACTTGAGAGAAGAGATGGTGCTGTTAGTTCACTGACAGATCTAGAAGCGATTTTGTGAATCTTCATTTTTAGGGTCGAGTGACGATAACATTGGCTATCTTCAATCAGCTAAATCCATGCCAGATGGACTTTTGTTGCTGAGTGAAATCACCAAAATGAGTGTCTGCTGCCTAATCAATGGTGCAACAATACTGAGCTTCAGTTACTGATAGTAAATACCTTCAAAATGTCTTGCCAGCACATCTCTGTTTTTACAGTACAGTATGAACACACATACATAAACATAACACATAAAATAAACCAGTTATTACCTGAAGAGAGAACAAGTGTTGTCCAGTCCAACACTGAACACTCCATCTTCCCTCACACTCTTTTTGTGTACTGTGCCGCCAAACACTTTATTCATCATCTGTAGCACAAACACACAGCAGAGTTAACATCTGGACACAAAGAATACATTTTAGTGATTCCAAAGATACCACTGCTGCCTGCTGTTTGAAGAAATGTGACAGAGAATGGATGGCTGCTGGTTTTAATTTCCAGGCTAGCTGGGAAAATTGAGCAAGTAATGCTCTTATCTCCCTCAGCTAGTGTCAACGTGCCCTTGACGAAGGTGGTGAAGTCCCAACTGGCCCAGGAGAGCTGAACAGCAGCCTGGAGAAGAGTGATAGTAAAGTGTAGCTCCTCCAAGTGAATAGCATGAACAAGGGCCTTATGAAAGAAGGATGGTCTACCTAATCACTATAAAAGCCTCCCGCAGCAGAATTTTGCTGTGTGTATGCATGCGTGTGCATAGATACTAGGGCTGGGCGGTATAATTAGGTATACCGATATAATTTCAAAAGAGATATAAAATTACACAATACTGTTTATACCAGTATAGTTTGATGTTGAGTTAATTAATGTTTCCGTAAAGTCCTGCCAGCATTTGCTCCTTTCGGCCCCTCACCGCGCAGCCCTGCCCTCCCTCTGCACGCAGCCGTCTACTCACAAAGTCTCTAACAACATGGAGGGAGACACATGGCTGAAGATCTGGCTTGTAAAAAGAAAAACAATGGTTCAGTCAGTGTTTCCCACGCACAGACTTTACTTTGCAGGGCGCCCAGGTATATTTGGCGACACATTGTATTGTAGCGCTTATCAGAGAAACACAGAGTGGTATGTTACAAATCGCGCCACAGATATTTGGATATTTTACAAGAGCGGGCCAGGTTAAGCAACAGTGAACACACAGGCGCAGATGTCATTTATTAGCTACCACGTTGATTTTGTTGTGGTAGGCTACATCGTCAACACACCTCCTCAACAAGCACCACAGCTGCTGCTGTGAACGGAATCACAGAAGCAACTTTACACAACGTAGCTTACAACTGATCACCGGAGCAGATATACAGAGAGAGGGAGACAGAAAGAAGGGTGGCACGCTGATGTGTTAGCAGCAGAGGTACGTTAGATCTGTGAGTGTGAAGAGAACTGAAGGAGGCAGATTCAATAAGTGAGTGACACTTAAGATAGAGAATGAAGTATAATTAAAATGGTGCAATAAGAAACCACCTCAGTTATTACTTAAACATGCGCCCCCCCCCCATACAGCCCAGCCCAGCAGAAAATAACGATATATACTTTATACTGGAATTCTGCCTAACAGTACCGGGAAATAACTTTTTGGTCCATATCGCCCAGCCCTAATACATACCTGCATCCCATAGCAAATCCCAAGGACAGGCTTTCCTATAGTGAATATAGCAGGGTCAAACCAGGGGGCATCTTCTGCATACACAGAGGCTGGACCTCCTGAAATGATGATTGCCCTAAGATGGAAAGAGAGAGAATACAATCAAGCCAACATGTATATTTAAGCACTTTCACCTTGACAGAATAGTGTAAAAATGCTATGAGGCAAGAGAGAACATTCATCTCTGGTTCATATGCTTTCATGCTCACCTGTAGCCCTGTTCTCTGAGAGCAAAGGCCGGGGTCTCTAGAGGGAGGATTTCAGAGCGTACACACAGCTCTCGCACCCGTCTGTCAATCACCTTGCCATACTGGGCTCCAGCATCCAGGATCGCCACTGCCCCCTCACATGACCCATTCTGCTCTGCACTGTTGATCTCCAGCTGTGGACACACACAATTAGAAAAACACACATTGTGTTGTTTAAAGTGCCAGCAGAGCTTGTGTTGAGCTGAGCAAGCAGAAAAGCATACACTCAGAGTTGCTTTTGCACACTAGTGTTTACTAAGTGACTGGACTTTGATTAGCACACTAAAGATATAGTCTTAATGCTGTCCTTAGGGTCAGGTTTGTTGGTGGTTAGGGTGAGAGGTGGCACAAGGTAACACAATCCATCAGTGACCTCCCTGTGGAAAATGGGACTAACATAGTAAGTAAGGCCTAACATAATTAGGGGCATGTGAGCTCCAACCCAGACAGACAGTCACTGTTGTGAAACGTGCTGTATCCATTCAGCCAATCAGTAGAATCACATGAAACCCACAAGTTAGTCAAAGGCCATAATACGGACCCTTATATCACTTTTCAAGATGTTTATAGGGTGTTTCTTTGGGACAACTCTGTATGTCTGCGTGTTATTTTAATAAACACATGAGATCAAAGTTGGGAAACAAGTGCCAGCACAATAACAATGGAGAAGTCGGTTCACTGAGATCTAATTAACCTCCATATACAATACAACTGGGCAGATTGATGACGGCAAGAAGAGAAACGTGATCCCACGTGATTAGTAGAAACCCTACCGCTGTAGATGTTTCTAAAAACAACTTGCACTAAGCATGCTAACCTCCGATGTATTATCTAGAAAAGTACACTTAACGCTGTTATATCCCTTCAGCCCTCACAGCAACGTTAGCCGTACAATCACGAGAAAATACTCGACAGTGTTACAGGAAACTTTACCAAATTTGCCGGTAACACGGCAGTAGTGGCTCCAGTTGTCAGACCGGTGACCGCAAGTTTGCTCATACTAGCTTAGTGACGACGTTAGCATACCTGTCAGTTAACGTTACGTTAGCCTCAAGTCTGTGACAGCAGTCGTATGAAATACATTAGTTTGCCACAAGCTCTCTCCAAAATTAACGCCAAAGCAGCATGATACCAGACTATCGGTTAGAAATGCTATTCTACAAATCCAGGCTGCCCGGCTAAAGCTAGCTAACACATTATCTCTGTAGCATGCTAGCTCGCAGACAGTATTTAGTTGCTAGTTCTCACCATTAGCCTGTTAGCAGCACGTACTGTGAGAGGCTAACTTAGCGGAGCTATGCTAAACCCACGCGGTGCTTGGAGGCAAACGGTGTTAGGGGGGTAACGACCATAAGAAGGCATCCAGTTTAGTGGCTCAATATTTTATTTATGCTAAACATTATGGAAATGTCCTGTCCGACTAGTTAGCAGCTATGAGCAACATGTTAATGTAACCCTGCAACAGGCACACAACAGCGTAACGTTACTCATCGCTCCTGAGCGGAACTGGTGGTAACGTTACATGCTCTCTAACTTTCCCCCCCCGAGGTACACACAGGCCGTAATTAACCGGGAGGGACTACACCAGCAACCACGGTCCTAACACGAAGTCGACCGGGCAACCCGGTACCGGAGGAGCGGTCCTGCCGGCTCCACTGACCTTGATGTATCCGTTGCACAGAGCCATGGAGGACTGCCGTGTTGAGGAATGAGCTCTCTCTTTCGCCTTGGTGTCCCAGGTCTCAGAGAGAGAGAGAGAGAGAGAGAGAGAGAGAGACAGAGCTACTCGTTAGCTCCTGGCTCGGCACGCCGACTACTGTTACAAAAGCAGATTGGGTTGTTGGCTGGAAGATGGGCTGTCAATCTCTCCTCATCCGGTCGGGGAATAACTTTCAGACTAAGGAGCAGACTAAATAAATGTGTCTGTGCTCCATGGGTGGAGCACAAAGTTCAATCCAGAAAAAGAGAGTGGCCCCATGGGGGCTGGGCTTAGACAGCATGGTAGACTTTGGCTGATCATGTTAAAATATATTGGTGCTTAATCTTTACATATATACATATGAGATATGGGATCTCAAATAGTTAGGGGTGTCCAAAGTATTATATTTTAAATGCTTGAATAATATAGGAACTTGTGCTGATCCCCCCTTTCAGTGACCACAACAAATCAAGTTCAAACTCTGTATTTCTCATATGCACAACATTTACAGAAAAGCAGTCCTTGCCAATGACATTCTTGTTCTCACGGTCAAAATGTGTGAAAGAAAATCACACAAGTTGAAAGAGTAATGAGAAAAAGAGAATCAAATACAAAGACATAAAAAGTACATTTGTTAAAATAGAGGAATACAATATACAATACTGTGGTAGATGGGTGTATATTAGTGATGAAATTAATACACTTATGCAGACAGGTTGTGCTGTAGTAAAAGTATATGCTTAATGAGGACTGGTTATGGACAGGTACACAGGTAAATCTGAAGGCAGACAGAATTGTGGGTTATGACAGGGGCACAGGATGATATGGATAGACATCTTGTATCACTCTAATTACATTTTTATTGCAGTATTGTGTCAACATTTATGATAATATACAACATTTTCTGACAAATTAATCAGTACTGAATCATATAAATGCAATATTAGCTCAATACAGCCTTGCTCTTTTAGGTGGTATTAAAGGGATAACTCTCTCTTACAGTTGACACATTTTTATAGTCTCACAGAACCACCCAGCGCCTGTTAGTCCTGTTAATATACAATCTACAGAGCCTCATACCTCAGACTCTGTCAGGCAGTAGCAGCAGGTATGTGAGAGGTACCCCCTGTTCTTTAGCACATCTACTCTACCGTAAGTTCCAGGACTTTTCCTTATTCTATGTCTTTTTCAGACAACATCAATAACATAAGTTAGCTTCAGGCTCACATATCCATGTGTGGCTTTTGTGATTGCCTTTGACATATATTTCTTGCACAATTTCTTTATTTTGCTAATAATAATGTAGTTTCAGTGTGCACATTTTTTCTACATGAAGATTATTACATGCTGTCAGACATCTCCAGCCTGGAAAGTTAAAGAGGAATGTCACAGCAAAGACACAAGTTAGTCAAACAGACAGATGTCACATTCCACTTTGTACAGAGCAAGTTTGTAGTTCTTAGCTACCTTTAACTAGTAAGTGTTTTCTCCAGGTATAAGAGACAACATACCAAGCTGTCTTAAAGAAATTACTTTTCAAAAGTGGTAAGGCAATAGTTTTCAACCTGGGGGAAATGTGTCATGAAACACTGATGTGTAACTTATAACCTTAATAATTGTTGCATAGCATTGCAATAACTGCTGGAACAGAGCCATTATTAATGTTATTAGTTCCACCTTTGCATTACACTGTGAATATGATTCTCATTCAGAAACAAGACTGCCCTGGTGCTTGCAAGGCTATCAAGATTTGAAGAATCATTTGCAACATTTCAAAGAGGTTGGGGCTTGCCAGAAAATGTTTGGGAACCGTACTGCTTTTGGAAATGACAAAATGATTCTGAGGAGTTGTTCATTTGATTCACAGGTTAAATGGAAACGTTAATTAAACACTCCTGTGATGGGATGTTAAAACATTTTCAGGCGCACAACCAGAGGTGGAGAACCAGTCAGATGTGATGATGTCAGCGCCACCCTGTGGAAAACTTAATGAATAACACTTTACACCACACAATTATTAACATGGTCATGTAAGATACTAATTTCTGATGGTAGGTGTCTGTGAAAACCAGTCAAACTTTAACCATCATTCTAAACCAGTGCACAAATAATATTAACTTAACCATAGCAACAGTACTCTTTAGTCAACTCTCACAGGTGAAACAGACTTCACCTTGAGCATGGCTGGATTAATCCACACGGGACTGCAACGACCTGTGGGCCCTTGTCATCCCTCTGGTTATTTATTTAGGAATATGCACCATGTTTATTTTGACACAGAGCACCTTTAGAAGACAGGTAGACAAGGCAAGTGATAATGCAGGCCCACATAATAAGAGTTGATATTGTGCTTTTATTGGTGCATGTTCACAAACAAATTTTCAGTTAATGAGACTACCACAAACCAGTTGAGACATAATAAATATGGGGCCTTTAGGGGCCCTAGGCAGATGACCAGTTTTGTTAGTAATTCAGCCTTGAAAATAAGTTAAACAAACATGAATGATTGGAGCAAAGCTTTTCGTTTAATATTGATATTTGAACTATTTGTGATAGTTTGACAAACCCTCTCACGTAGTTACAACTGCAGCTTCACAGTGCGCCTGTTATCACATGCTGATCCACCCAAATATGCCTGTGTGGTGTCACATGTCATCTGTGGGGATAAGCAGCTTCACATGCACTCATGGTAACCACAAGGCAGAGCGTGACGTTATTCATTACCTCTAATTCGAATGGGGTGTGATAGGTGCATCATAACCTTTACTGTGCCCAAAGATCTTTTGATCAAAGAAAAGGTTTCAGTATGGTTTCTGTTTAAGACTTTCTTCTTAATTTTGTTTTTAATGTATTTTGTGTTTACACTCTAATTTGGATCCTCAGAGTTACAAACTAACACCTGAAAGTTACAAGTCTCCCTTTAGTGTCTCACTGCTATGAATCAATAATAACATATGCTGATTATTTTGTATTTATTAACAGGATGGTCACTTACCACCATGGATCAAGAACAAGCTTGAGGTCACATTCACATATCCTTACTAGACAACACAGAGAAATGCGAAAGCGTACTTCAAACAATGACAGAAGTCAAACTGTAACTGTCATCTTTAGCTGGCAGTCTCAGATATCTGATGTCATTCTGTGACTTCTTTTGATTAATTTAGACAGCAAAACTGTAAAACTGCTCATTATGAAAAACATCAAAGGCATGATCACAGTGATAGACTTAAAATAATAATGAATCTATAAATTAATCAATCTTTATTTATATAAAAAATCCTACTTATGTGATATGGGCTTTACAATTAATAAAATAATAAAATGTATTGTTCAGATATCTGAGGATTTGCTTGTTGTTTTAAATGTTCTTTCTTAGTTTTACTTCATGTAAATGTAACATAATACACCGACACAAAGCATCTTTTGAATTTCAGGACACTGTTAATTCATTATCCTGAGGGGGGCTTGAATGTGTAAAAAGTTCATGGCAATCCACCCCACAGTTGTTGAGACATTTCACTCAAAAGCACGAATGTCAACCTCATGACGACGCTAGAGGGAAAGTCAATGGATCACCTATAAGTCATAAGAATTTACCATGTTGGAACCATGAATGTCTGGCAATCAATCAGAAAATAGTTGTTGTTAGAATATTTCAGTCTGGACCAAAGTGGTGGACAGAATGATCAACCATCAGACCGACAGAGTCATTCCTATAATTACATATTGTGTAGTAACAATTATTGCTGGTTAATTGGGTGTTTTGTGGAAATTATGTCATTGCTGGTGTGATATTTCCAACCTCTGAGGAAACAGCCCCTAAGTTAATAATGTGTGTGTCACGCCCGTGCGTGTGTGCGCGCACGCAGGTGAGGACCAAATCTCAACAGCCCACTGTTGCTGGGAGGACATTCGAGTTATGAAAACAAACCACCTTTTCAGTGATGGCCCCGAGACTGTGGGATAAACTATCTGTGAGTCTGTTTAGGGACACTTGTGTTTGTCTGTATTGTTTTTCTACTTTTTTGTTGTATGTCATAATTCATTGGCCTGTTTTCATTTAGGCCTATCTGTTGTTATTTATTTTTAATTGTATAACTTTGTTTGGTACTTTGGTCAACTTTGATTGTTTTTAAATGTGCTTTATAAATAACAGTGACTTGACTTGATGAGGACAGTCTCAGAAAGTGATTACAGGCTCGAATTTTATGATTTGGGCTTAAAAGTACACTTAATTGAAAATCTTTCTTTTTAATTGTATAACTTTGTTTGGTACTTTGGTCAACTTTGATTGTTTTTAAATGTGCTTTATAAATAACAGTGACTTGACTTGATGAGGACAGTCTCAGAAAGTGATTACAGGCTCGAATTTCATGATTTGGGCTTAAAAGTACACTTAATTGAAAATCTTTTCTTCTGGTATTACATTGTTATTCCAACAGCACTTTGTGTTTAGATTTTTGTTGAGCCTGTCTAACATTCATTACAAAATAATTGTAGGTTATTTGTCCCGTATGATATATTTTCACTGAAGCGGAACTACACGCAGTTGTGTTTTGACACGTCAGCTGTAGGAGCCGGACACATTTAGACGTCGCACGCGCCGCGCTTCCTCGTCCTTCTGTGTTTTTGATGTTCACTGCTGTAATCAGTTTTAACTCAAACGGTAGTCATTTTCTTATTTTTATTAAGATGGCGCCAGTTAGAGATTGAATAAACACAGAATAAAATCGGGTTTCCGGTTGAATGGCTCCGTAATTCAGCCGTTTAGTTCTGTTTTGTTAATTTGGCATGCTGTCATCATCACCAGGTATGTATGAATCATATTACTGCTTGTCTTTTACTTTACTTTTTCACCACATACATGCCCTTTGTATGTCTTTATATTTGCCCTAATTATTCTACTGGAATATACATATATTGTATCGTTTTGTATATGTAAATTAAATGAATCTCCTTATATTTTTAGGCTAACATAATAACTGGTAAATTAATGTGGACAGCTACACATTAATTGATTTATCTGCTCTATAATAAGCCTTAATTGCTTTCTGCCAGAGACTGATGGTGTCAGCGAGCCAAACAGTGTGCACACATTGTATTAGTTTATGACTTTTTTTCACACAGTGGTCGGTCAGTTTGTCTTTTTTTGCTTGTACTTTACCATACGGTATATCCTCCTGAGAACCAAGGAAAATATTTTTTTCCTAATCATATTTTTTTGTGATTCCAGACCTGTTCAGGGTTAAAAAACCATCCTACAATTCACACATTTTTATTTTTATTTTTTATTTTTATTTTACAGCATGTCCACTGTAGTAGACGACAGGATCATTTGAGTACGAAAACAGACACATTTGGTAGATACAAATTTTACCAGATTATAGAGTTTTTTTAACTAAGAATACATACATTTTGGGCTGTAAATTGACTATTATACAAGAATGCAGACATTTTGATTATAAAATAGACACATTTATCATTCTTGAACACTTTTCCTTACATTTTGCAAATATATCTTTACTATTCAATCCTTTTATTGGTCCCCTTTAATCCTTGAGTTATTTGAACAATGAACATAGAACTAATGTGAAACTGATTTTTTGGGGATTTATTTCTTCTGTCAAACTGAATCCAATCTAGTTTTTCTTCACTCTTCATTTTGTTCTTAGTATGTTCTTTGTTAGTGGTGATAGTCCTGGAAGCAATTTCTCTTTTTGGTAATGCAGAGGAACATCTTGCATTTGGTACATCTCATGTACGTCTTGCTCTTGCAGCCCTTATTTCTGCATCTTTCTGCATGCTTGGTATCCATCATCTCAGGCATGTGCATGGCTCCTAGTCTGCGCACAGATGGCTCTGGTTGTGGGATCCTCATTTTAGATGGTGGCTCATACTCATCCTCACTCTCTTCCCAGCTGTTATCCAGTTCCGGACTCTCCAACAGCTCTTCAGCTAGGACTAATTTGAAGTCCAGGTACTGATGTGTGTTCTTGGATGCTCTGTGCAGAGCTTTGCTGTCAGACTTGTATTGTATCCAGGAGTTTGTGATGGCAACATCAAAGAAGTGACTGATCACACGCGATGTCCATTTCTTGGTCCTGCTTGACATACGATAGAAGCTAAGCATGCGATCACAAAGATCCACGCCACCCATGTTGTCATTATACTGCTTAATTACTGCTGGTCTTTTAACCTGGACCATGTGCTTTTCTTTCTTGGACCATCTGGTACAGATGTCTTCTGGGTCTTTCCCATGTACAGTGGATGCCATGAGCACTGGTTTGTTGTCGAACCATTTTGTGATGGCCAGCTCAGGACTCTTTCTGGCCACTGACACTGATGTTCCTCTCCCCTCTTTTTTCAACTGTTTGTCTTCTGGCAGCTGGCACAGCTTTGGGACACGGTTCTTCATTATAGTTCCAGTTGCAGGAAGGCCCTTTGCCAGCAATGCATCCAATAGATCTATGGTTGTGAAGTACCTGTCGAAGAATATGTGGCTTCCTTTTGGAACAGATTCAACCATGCGTAGAACTGCTGCAGCTCCAACTCCTAACCTTTGGACTGTAAAGGTATTCTTCCCTTGGTAGACTTCAAAATCAAGCATCAGACCATTTGGGGATGCGAGGACAAAGACCTTTAGGCCAGTAGGGTTTGGCTTGCCAGGAACATATTGCCTGACTGGACAACGGCCTGTGAATGGGATGATTTGCTCATCAATGCAGACCCTCTCTGGTTTTGCAAGGCTGAGACAGCCTTGCCGTACACGATCGAGTATTGGCCTAACTTTCCAAAGAATATCTGCCTTCTTTGTTTCCTCTGTTACAGCCAGGTCATTGACAATCTTGAGGGAGTTTCTTATCCTGAAGAATCTATCCCTAGACATTTTGCTACTTATGACTGGCACTTTAGTTTTTTTGGCCCAAAACATTTTAATTCTGGGATAGCCAAGGCAGGCCATGTGGACTGAAATGCCAAAGAAGATTTTTATTTCTTGTGGTGTAGTGTTCATACACACTCCTCTGCTTTGCAGCTCTCTTTGATTTGTGTATGTTGCCAAATCTTCAAAGACCTTGTTGTCAATGTACTGTGAAAAGTATTCAATTGGACTCCAGTCTGCACGTGTTGTAGGGTCATCTTGACACACAGGAAGCCCAGGTAACACAGGTGCAAATCTGATATGAAGGGAAAAAAAGATTAATAAATGATAAATAAAAACTCAATGCAGCTAAATTTAAAATTGTGGAACTGCATCAAACATACATATTACTCCTGGCCCACAGGGGGCGTCGAGTTTCCTGCTCATCCCTGTCTGTGTCTGACTCTGTGTCTGCATCTGTCCCTTCAACTGAGCCTTCTGCATCATCTTCATCTTCTTCATCACCGTCTTCTCTCACTGGTTGAAACTCATCCTCATCTCTCTCATCATCTGACAACTCTAAATCTGAATCTCCCTCGACTATTTTGTAAAGAATTCTTTCTGCTTCAGTTCTGTTTCCTATAAAAATGTGGAGTCATTATTTACATGAAGATAGTCCTGATGTCCACTATAGTTGACATTCATAAAATGGCAAATTTTTCAAAAGATACATAATGTATTTGCTATCAGAACTAAATATATGATTCCTAACACCTTAATGAACAAGAAAATATATGATTATCATAGTAACAAAACCATAGACAAACAATATTTGACTCACCTCTTATCTTTCCATAAAATGTGCTTGTTCCTATGCCGTCCATTTTGGATTGAAAGATAGAGGGGGTTCCCGGCCTCCCAGCCAATCAAATAACATATCATTGAAAAGCCCAGGATGTCCTCTGTACAGTACAGCAGGAATTAAGAGACTAGCACAAAAGATTTAAAGGAGAGGGATGAAACTCAAATGTCCACTACGGTGGACATAAGTCAATGGGCTGGGTCTCAGGAGGATATAAACTACAAGACATTTTAAATTCAACATTCAATTTTCCGTGGGACCCTGAAAGTGTCACCTTCACCTTTCACCCCAATAATGACTGACTGTCTCAATTTTTAATTTCTTTACAAACTAATTGCACAGGTGTCTGCTTGTCATATGCAGCGTGTGTATAGTGTGCACAGCACACATGATGAGCGTCATATCATCATTATAGTCAGTCAGAAATTCACTTGACCAGCTGTTTGATCAAGTGCAGTCCATATATCACCACTGTTGGCTGTTTGCATCCGCATATTCAGAATGACAAGACGTACTAGCATTAGACAAACCTGTTGGTTCAATATTGTATTGTAGTTTTTTTGTTGTTGCTGCAGCCTTTCTTTCCATAACTTGCCTGCTTTCAAATAGTGGGATTTACATAAATGAACATATTCATGGGGGCTTCAGAGACTTTCAGTTAATGCCTGTTTTGCTGTCTCAGTAGTTCTCTCTCATCTTTTTTTGCAGGTTTGTTGAGGGCACAGCGGGTTTGATGCCCACCGCTCCAAAATGGAGCATTCAGATTTGATCACACATAAGAACGGGCGGCAGCGGAAGCTGGCGGGTGCCGCCCTCTCTCCTGAACACATGAGAGACATGGACAGGGGAGAGATGAGCTCCTCTGAACCAGAAGTGGAAGAGGAGGCAGAGGGTCTTATCAAAGGGTCTGACTCTGAGGACAGGAGGCACAGAGTCCGTCCTGGGATCCGTGGCGAGTTAGGGAACGTGTTGCTGCTTCTGTTCCTCTACGTGCTGCAAGGGATTCCTCTGGGACTGGCTGGTAGCATCCCTCTGATCTTGCAGAGTAAGAGTGTCAGCTATAAAGACCAAGCCTTTTTCAGCTTTGTCTTCTGGCCATTTAGTCTCAAGCTTCTCTGGGCGCCACTGGTGGACGCTCTCTACTTCAGCAGGTTTGGCAGAAGGTAAGAAGGACACGTGTATACTGTTAATGTAGATGTTTTCATCTGTGTGGATTCTTTTTGCTGCCCTTATTTCTCTCCACTGTCAATCCTCCCACCTGATTTCTGCAGAAAGTCATGGCTGGTGCCCACACAGTACCTGCTGGGCCTCTTCATGCTCTACCTTTCCATGACGGTCAATTCACTGTTGCAGAGTGAGGGAGGACCGAGTGTGGTAACACTTACTGCAGTCTTCTTTATGCTTGCCTTCCTGGCAGCCACACAGGTAGGAAATCATGAACACTGTGTCACAAACACATATTCAGGAAGAGAAATACATTCAAGTAGATCATTTCTGTGCCATTCGTCAAAGGCTGTATCTTCTCTGCCTCAAAGGACATAGCTGTGGATGGCTGGGCCCTGACTATGTTATCCAGAGAGAATGTGGGCTATGCTTCTACATGCAACTCTGTGGGCCAGACAGCTGGCTACTTCCTGGGGAACGTGCTCTTTCTGGCCCTGGAGTCTGCAGACTTCTGCAATACATACCTCAGAATAGAGCCCAAGGACACAGGCATCGTCACCTTGTCAGGTATTACCTATCCTTGACCTAATGGATTAACAAGATAAATTATAATTCATGTGATACTTTACAACGCAACAGTACTTTGGGGGATGGAAGTGAATTTCCTAATGCTTTCTGTTCTTCCGCTGTAGACTTCTTGTTTTTTTGGGGAGTGGTCTTCCTGGTTTCCACCACATTGGTTGCCATCATTAAAAGGGAAAATGAGCACAGCAAAGGAAAGAAGAGGGTGCATGAGGAGACACAGGGTGTCATGGAAACCTATAAGCTGCTGTTCTCTATCATCAAGATGCCCACAGTCTTCACCTTCTGTGTCCTGCTTCTCACTGCTAAAGTACTTAGTACTTTAAATATTTGTTTTACCTTTTGAAATATAAGTTTGAAAGTGTTGCTTTTGCATGTTTGCTGCTTAACATTAAGTATTCATCGTGAATGAGGAGATTTCTCGTGTGTCTTCTCTCAGATTGGCTTCTCCGCAGCAGATGCAGTGACGGGTCTGAAGCTGGTGGAGGCTGGAGTTCCCAAGGAGCAGCTGGCATTGCTGGCAGTGCCCATGGTGCCCCTGCAGATCCTACTACCTGTGATCATCAGTAAATACACAGCAGGTCCCAGACCTCTGGATGTCTTCTACAAGGCCTTCCCTTTCAGGTTATAACACACACACAGGGGCACATAAACCCATGCTTACACACATTCGGTAAGCTAAACACTAACAGAATGGTGTTGCTTTGTGGTGGCAGGTTGCTCATAGGACTGGAGTACGCTCTGCTGGTGTGGTGGACCCCCAGTGTAAAACATGAAGGAGGGTTACCTCTTTACTACTACGCCATAGTGCTTGTTAGCTATGCACTGCACCAGGTTTGTTTTTTCTGTTAATTTCTTTATTGTCTTGTTTTTCTTTTCTGTCTCTAGCACAGTCTTTTAGCACAGTTTTTTCCAGGTGACAGGAACTCGCTGAAATGAGCAAATATGACTCTGATTGAGCACAGCAGGCAGTTGGTTGCAATTTGTCATTGTTAGACATGTTAGCGGCATGGTCCTTGGAAATACTCTGTTGAGATGGTAAACATTATACCTGCTTAACAATAGCATGTTAGCATTATCATTGTGAGCATGTTCGCATGCCGAAGTACAGCCTCAGAGTGCATGACTCTTGTTGTTTGGCTTTATTACTGTAGGAATTAAAAGGAAATTCTGTATGTAATCTATTATGTTGTAGACACACTAATGGATGTTAACGTCTCATTTTTTAGGTATAATGCACAGGTACATAAAGGCCAACAAGTAGTCTTTTTCTATGAACCTTATCTCATTTCCTCTCTCTGCCCCCAGATGTCACTGTGCAACAGAAATAAATCTAAAATCTTGTTTTTTTTTGTTATCCGGTCATGAGGATCCACACAACAGTTAGAAACATACAGTTGATGTGACAGGAATGAAGTCTTTAAATGTCATGATCAGTTTGAACAAATGCTTCTCATGTTGCTACCCTCAGGTGGCGTTGTACAGTATGTACGTGGCCTGCATGGCCTTCCATGCCAAAGTGAGTGACCCCCTCATCGGCGGCACCTACATGACTCTGCTGAACACAGTCACTAACCTCGGTGGAAACTGGCCGTCCACTGTGGCTCTGTGGATGGTGGATCCACTGACCTCTAAGGAGTGTCAGGGGGCCGTCGGGCAGAGCTGTGGCTCTCCAGACGAGGCAGGGGTAAGTAAGCACGGGGAGAGGGGGAGAGGGGGAGAGGGGGAGAGTTGGGGGGGGGGGGGGGGGGGGGGATATGCACAGCAGTGTATGTGATTACCTAGACTTTATAAATGAGCAATTCTTCTTTTGTGTCCCTGTCCCCTTCTCCAGCTGTGCGTTAAGGAGGGCGGTACTTGTGTGACAACACTGGACGGCTACTACGTGGAGTCGGTGGTGTGTGTTGTGATCGGTTTGGCGTGGTGGTTGTGGTTGGGGAAGAAAATGAGGCGGCTGCAGGAACAGAGCCCCGCTGCATGGAGGTGCAGAGCTAATTAGTGATGACACTGTATCAGCAGTACCACAGAGTCTTTATTTTTCTTGCAGCTCTGCATACTGTGCTCCAACTATGACTGAATGGCGGACACACGGTCATTCCACTCTAATCCATCTGGTTTTGTCCCTCTGGTCCTTCTCTAGCTGCTACGTTCAGAAAACCCTCACACTCACACTTTCTCACCTCTGTCACCTTAAAGTACATAAATCTTACGGAAGACACCATTGTCTCTCTGGAGCTATAAATCCATCTCATTGTTACTTGTGCTACCTGTGTTTGTGCCCTGAAAACTCCCAACAACTGGTCAGACTAGTTAACTTTTGCAGAAATTTTTTTTCTTTGTTCGTTCTGAAACCATATTCTGCTGCTTAAAACAGCCTAACCAAACCAGAGCCGAGTCAAAGGATATGGTTAAATCATTTTCTGGGTTTGTATTAACCTGCTTGGATATCCAGATTGTTGAGTTAACTGTGTGCGAAGTACAAATTAAGCTGTTCTGTGCAGTGTTTGCCTTTTGCCCTAAATAGCTTTAAGCTTTAGTAAACTCAGCACTTCAGACCGACTTGTTTACCTTCCTGGCCAGTCACCATTTCATCTATATTAAAGGGATACTTAAGGGAAAAGAAAAGCAAAGCATACAAATGCACTTCTTCGAACTGACTGTATGCACTCAGTTTGAGTTTGACTTCAGACTATCTGAACTGTCCTGATGCTGTTTAACTCAACCCATCTGTGAATCCAAATGATTTAAACCCAGTGTAAAGAACATCTTTCTCTGCTGTTGGACTCAGATCTGAACCAATAATTATTTAAATTTCTTTCCTCTGAAATAATGTGTGCCTTGTTTAGTTTTTCAAAGTCTCTAGAAGCCAACCTTGTTTGAGCTGCAGTGAAACACAGGCAGGGAATATTACAGTCATTTGAAAATGAAGCACTGAAAACGATGAATACTCATTGCGTAACACTGTTTTCATTTATATGCTGTAATTTGGTAGTTTACACAAAACATGCCTGCTTTCGTTACTGTAGTTGATTCTCTGTTTCTACACACACATTCCTTACAAAGATTTTAATTTGCACAGTGATTTATGGATAAGATATCAATATATAATATGACCAATATCACCAATGGTTAAATTAATGTCTAAGATATTAAATGTTTTTTGGTTGGAGTAATGTTTTTATTTTTCCACACTTTACTTAAGTAGCAATACTGGACAGTGCAGCTTTTAAGTTTTGGAACATCTTGTTTATCAATTGGGCCTGGTTGGTAAGTTATTTTTAGGTCACAAGAAGAAAAATAATATTCACAATAAACATGCATATTTCTTTTTTTTGTTAGATTTATATACACGTTATTGAGACACGTTGCATGCTAAAGGCCAATATACTGTAAACTAACTACTAATGCAACATACGATTACAGGAGTCCTAATTAAAACACCATTTGCAGTGTAGATGAAGGGTCCCTTAGCAGATCCCATCTGAGTGGGACATTACCACCAGCCTGAAAAGTATGCAGGTGAAAGAAAACAATTCAGATGCCAGACCAGCAGCCTTGGCGAGAAACTCGATAAGCCAATGCTCTGTTTGTTTTGCATATTGTACAATAGAATTGAATGTTACAGTATTTTCTCCAAAGCCAGCATTGAAAAGAATCCAACGGCTCTGTCAAATGTAAATGCTGAAGCACACAATCAGGGTTCATATGAGGACACAAGAGGAAAATACTGAATTTTTATCACATTTTGCATAGTTTCTGATTTCGATTGCTGTCTTTGTGAATCGACGTAAAATGTCAAACGTCTCCAGATAATGGTGGTTATTTTTTCTCTTTTGTCCGCCGATTCCTGTGAAATGCAATTAGTCCCTTATGCTGTACATTAAACTCACACTGGGCAACTCCTATTAGTTTCCATACTACATGGTGTTGCTGTGATGTTTTTTAGGCCTTTCATGTTCATTTGTGCCAGTACAACACTGTAATGTCACAACAATCCATCCTTAGAGCCTTTTGCCAATAATAGGGCAACACTACGTTTTATGTTTTGATTTTTTTGACATACTAAACTGTGTGACCGTTCATTTACAGCAACATGTGTGTTAGGTTTCATAATGTGGTTTTTAGGATTTGACTTCAGTTTCTTAAAAAAAAAAAAAAAGGCTTTTAAGTGGTGGTGAACTATTATTTCAGCTACAGAGAATTTAATGCATCTTGAAATGTTACCTCACAAACCTTTTATTGAAGACTTTTGTTTTATGACAATTAGTGATTTTGTTTTTTTTTTAAATTGCACAACTTTTGTTTACATCTGAATCCCCAATCATATAAAGGATTGCAGTGTGACAGTATAGCGATACATTTAAATATATTAGCAGCAGTGCTCTGATGTTTTGATAATGAAGTTGGACATTCATAAGATCCAATGTTGAAAAATAATGTAATTTAAAACATATGTAGTTTGTTTTTCCTGAAACTTTGAATACAGATTATAAAGAAAAAAACACGACGCACTCTGTTTTTTACATTTTATTGTAATTTTCCTTGCTTTTCAGGATTTCTAAAGTTTCCCTCCTAAACAAGTGAACGCTGATGCAAGAGGTTATAAATGCTGTCCCATGTTTTTGGAGAATTAAACCCCACAACTGCAGACAGTGTCCAGATCAACTGGTGCCACGGTCTCTAATTTGAGATCACTCCAGGGAGTCCCCATCACCGCCACGGCCCACAGTCTCTTGGGTGGCTGGTGTGGGGTCATACACAAAGCAGCACCATGACCAGTGTGAGGTTTTGGGTGGTGATGGGAGAAGTGAGGCGCTAATGTGGCATCAAGCTGAATTATGCCTGGTGATGCGTCAACTTATCCAGTGATAAATCCCTGTGTCATACGCCCGAAGAGCAGATAATGTGAATGAAGTATGGGTCCCACATCAAACACGCCAATCCATAACACCAATGCCGAAAGAATGTAAAAAGTCAACATGTTTTTTTTTTTTTCTTGTTTAATTGAGGCTCTCTGATTCATCGTTGATGTATAGCACAGTTAATACATCCATTTTGTAAAACATCATAAGACATTAAGCTATATTCATCAATATCAGAACCTCTGCTTGTCCGCTGCTCACAATGATGATTTCTTTGATCTTCAATAGTAAACCTAATTCATAACATTTCATTCAGAACCAGGAAGCATCTGTTTAAGAACTCTCAAAATCTCCCCATGGAAGCAACTTCCTTGCTGGCATTCATTCAAACAGCACAAAGCAGCACTTTGGACGCCGTCTTGAATTGAGGCCAACAGCATTTTTAGAGTAGATCGTTTGCATACTGTGTGATACATTATCGCCTTTGATTTCCAATTCGCACAAAGGCTGTAGGCTCCTCAAAACATTTCCAGTCCTACTAGTCCAGTTCAGAAGACAAAGGTCATAAGACCTGAGGTGTCAGAGGAGTGGTGGTGAGACAATGATGTTGTCGGTAGCACTTTTAACTGCAGCACGCTGGAATCCCAGACCCATGCACAAACTCCCAAGTTGTGACAGTATATGTAGTGTGCTGATGTGCAATTTTGGGATTCTAATTGTCTCTAGCATCCGTATCTTTTTGCTTCATTTCTTAAAAAATATCAACAAAGAAAAAAAAAAAACAGAAATAAACTCTCCTAAAGAGGCGCGGTGGGTCATAGGTTCATACGTAGATGTTCTGGCCGTTTGGCCATGACGGGATAGGTTTGCTGCTTCATCTGAGCCAGGTTGACCCCGGCAGGCTGACGGATGGGAAGAGGGGCCGAGGCCTCGGAGCTTGTTGTGACGTCCATTTGCTCTGGGGTGGACAGCTCCATGGCCTGGTCCTGAGGTGACTGGAGGACGCTTGGTCCTCCGCCGGGAAGGAGGGGGCTCCGGGCCCAGCACTCCCCCCCCTGAGAACTTGACTGGGCTGAAAAGACAGGAAAAGATGAGGCATTTGTAACGACATGGAAGATTTGTTGATGATGTGTCTTTCTGCTATGTTACCGACTATTTCAACAGTCTTCAGAAACCAAATTCAGCCACGTAGAACAGAACTGAGATGAGAAGTTTTAGGAGAACAGACTTCTGGGCTTAATCTATTAGTGTGCATGATAAAGCGAGCCAAAGCTCAACATTATTACTGAATAGACAACATGTATATTATTATTTTCATTATGTAGATTAAGATGCCATATTTTTCTCAATATCAGTAATTAATGTAAGGCCCAGTGTAGGAATCTGGGGGCTTACCAGTCAAGGACGTCAACCAGTACACAATGTCAGACATTTGTCTCCCTAGTGCCTGCTGCAGACACGCCGACATACCTGAGGGGGGTTCTTGGGCTGTCCATGATCCGTCGAGGGGAGCGGATCTTTGGCTCAAATGAGAACTTTTCTTTGATGTTTTCCAGGACTGATGGAGCGACATACGTGAAACCCTACAAGAACAAAGACATCAGAGATAAAACACAGGTACGGTTGGGGAACATTTGAAAGGCAGAGCTAGCGCTAGGAAGAAATCATCAATTACGGAGCCAGAAGCAGCAGCGTGATCCAGATCTAACTGGCCAAAGAGCTCCAGCTGACTGGTTTGGTTTCTTCTTATTATGCACACCAGAGTTGTCTTATTGATTGAATATATGACAATACAAACTTATATTGCGGCAAAATGGAAGAATTACATGTTTATCATGAAAACCTGTGGTGTTTTTGTTAACATTAAATAACTGAAAAGAGAAGTAAACAGAGTTTTCCATGCTTTATAACAGAGGATAAGAATGCAAAATGCAACATTTCAGTACAAGCTTATGAATCACTTCTTTGCATGTAAAAGGTTCTGTGATTTCTCACCGTGTTCCTGAAAACATGAACCTTTGGGGAGTTTTTCTTTTGTGATCAAGAGACACTGCCAATTTAAAATATCAACGAGCTGTCAGAGAAAGATGGGGAAATGTAGTCCGAGAAGTTACCAGGAAGGCTTGATTCGCACTCTCACTGAGGGTCGAGTCATCCGGGCTGTCGACTGGCGTCTGACTGGTGAACTTCGAGTCAAACTGACTCACGTCTTCAGCTGATTGCTGAGAAGATGGAAGAGAAGGCAAACACAGGTGAGGAGGTGCGGCAATATAAGTAAGATGTGTCGACTAACAACACGTGGGTATGAAACAAGAGAGGACCCTGGTTCAGTTACCGAAACATATTCAGTTTCGGGCTGCAACTAATCATATTTTCACCGTGAATTATTTTCTCAATTAACTGATTAGTTGTTTGGTTTATAAAATGTCATATCAGTATTTTGCAAATCCCAAGATTACATCCTCAAATGCCTTTTTTTGTCCACAACCCAAAAATATTCAGTTTAATGTCATAGGGGAGTAAAGAAGCCAGAAAATATTCACATAATGGAACTGGAAGGAGCTAAGGAGCTTGAATCAGAGAATTGTGACTTTTTTCCTTAAAAAATAACTCAAACCGATGATCAAAATAGTTCAAGATTAATTTAATAGTTGACAACTAATCGATTAATGATCGCAGCGCTAATTCAATTGGTTTCATCTGAGCAGGCAACCAGAATTAAACCCTTCTGGATTTCACAATCCAAATTTGTGAGCTGACAGAGATCTAACTTAAACATTTAACCTTCTTATATTTCCCACCCTAAGACTACAAGTAGAAGTATCCGATTCAGAATTTCCCAGTGCTCTGCTCAGATACTCACCAGAAAAGGTTTGAAGGGAGGCTCCACTTTTCGAGCCAGCAAATCCTCCCAGTTGATGTGTCGAAAGAAGGGATGAGCCTATGGGGTATCAAATGCAAACAAGAGTGTTACTGTATGAACAGACGACCATAAAACATAGCCTCTCAGTCTGGGAAAACTTAAAACAAGTTGCCATTCATGCACCCACAGCTTTTTCCAATAAATCAGAGTGTGAGTACAAGCAAATCATAAATAACTTCCATACACAATGTTAAAATGAGTATTTTTCCCTGCGGGTGTTGCAGCTGCACAGATGAAAATATTAGGTAATAATATTTTAGTATTTTGTAAGTCATGCTCCTTAGGGCACTGTAATTTTGGCATATAAAAGCAGTATACTGGTGTTCAGTGCTCAGTAGGAGTTGGTGTGTTGTGTCGTCCAGCCCCTGCACGTTCTCACCTGCACCTCTGTGGCATCTCCAGTTCCCGCTCCCAGCCGTGACGAGGCGTTTCTCTTCAGCAACTGTACAACCAGCAGTCAAAAGTCAGAAGAATACACAGCACACAGCAACCCCACACTTATTCTGGATAAACACAAGCGGCGTACGCTTTAAACAAACAGGAGATACCCGCTTCAGAAGATCTCTAGCTTCTTGTGTGAGGTAGGGCGGGAGGCTGAGCTTACACTTCAGGATTTTGTCAATAGTCTTTTTTCGGTTTTCACCAGTGAATGGTGGCTACAGCGGGAAAAAGAGATGCATATTTTATAACAGTGCATAATAGTGAGAGAGAAGTAGAAACTTTTTTTTTCATATGTTGTAAATGTTTAACTGACCGCTCCTGTGAGCATGTCGTACATCAGAGCGCCCAGACTCCACCAGTCCACGGCTCTGTTGTGTCCGCTTCTCATCAAGATCTCGGGGGCCCTACAACAAGAAGGTGAGTGCACATTTCTTACTAATGAACTAATGTCAAGGAGTCAACGGTAAGCATGACAGAAGGAGGAGAAGCATGTTTGTATGTGAGAGAGGGAGAGAGATCAGGAAGAAAATGAGAGAGCGCTTTTTGTGTTAACAATTGTATACACTATGATTTCCTGCTGTGAATCTATTCTGTACATGACATATATTGCATCTCTGTCTGTCCTGGAAGAGGGATCCCTCCTCTGTTGGCGTTCCTGAGGTTTCTACAATTTTCCCCCCCGCGGTTAAATTTTAAATTTGTTTTTTTTGACAGAGGGGATTGTATGCTGTACAGATTATAAAGCCTCTTGAAGCACTTTGTGATATTGGGCTATATAAATAAAAATGACTTGACTTACATATATTCAATGGTACCACAGAAAGTGTGGGTGACTGTGCCGTCGTGAATTGACTCTTTACACAGCCCAAAGTCTGTCAACTTTACATGGCCTGAAAGGAAAAACAAAAACACATATTCAGTAATCATTTACAATCCTTTTCACCCCTTTGTGGTGAATATACTGGACAAAAATTGCATTCAGTCACGATAAGACCTTTATTTACTTATAGTCATGAGGCATGCGTGATATTTGTGCATATGGATGCTTATGTTATAAGGTTAAATACTGTTTCTTTTTTTGGACATATGCAGGAAAGGTCTGAGCTCATTTCTTGCGTGCGCGCACACACACACACACACACACACACACACACACACACACACACCTTGGTTGTTGAGCATGATGTTCTCAGGCTTTAGGTCTCTGTAGATGATGCCCTTCTGGTGCAGATGGCCCAGAGCCATGGAGATCTCTGCCAGGTAAAAACTACACAAAAAACAAAACAAACAATGAACATATTTAAATATCAACTTCATGCCAAGAAACAGCACTTTACTTCTAAATAAGGAACTGGTCTGTTTAACCGACTGTCATTTTACTGGTGAGAGTTGACTGGTAAGAAGTTTCATATACTGTACCTTGAGTTTGAAAATGGTTAAACTGCTGATCAAAACTGCGTTTGAGGTTTCCTGAGGTGCAATTTTAACAGACGCCTGCCAGCCAATCAGAAACGGGTATTTTCCACAGTGATGCCGATAGTCCTGCCAACATGTCTGTGCATCCCTATTTACTATGAAGATGAACAACGCTCACCAGGCTGTGTCTTCCATGAAGATGCCCTCCCTCTCCAGCTGCATGAAGAGTTCCCCTCCTGCACAGGTGAACACATGTTTATGCCATTAACATGGGTGACACGCATATGTAGGTTCCCACCATCCCCAAAGGTTAGGCTGTGTGACTCTTACTACTGACTACCCCGGAGGAGACAAGTAGAAAGTTTAGCTGCCTTTCTACTTATTAGATAGTCTGTTTTGGCACTGACCCACAAACAGAAACCTGATTCCTTCTTCATGAATCACACTATTAATAGACTGCCATACATAAGATAGAGCAAGATTATACTTATGCCATTTGATGGAAAGGAGAAATGAGAAGCCAAGCTACAACCTGTACTGCAATATTTTTTTGTCATTTTGCCAGTGTGTATACGAGAGGTAGAGAAAAACAAAGGTGTGAGAATTTGATACAGAGAGACTGTCGGTGTGTGTGTGTATCCTAAGTTTGTGTGAATGAATCAACAGACTTATGATAAAGTTATGCAATCTGATTATTTAAGCTTATCTAATTTAGACTGTAGACACAATTAATCACAATAGCAAACACTAAAATACAAGCAGCGTTTTCACACTTACTCTGCATGCGTAAATCTTCCTGCAGAATGAGTGTTTGGAGTGGACAGACTTTATTGTCCCTGAGGGGCAATTTGGTTTGCAAACAGTCGACACAATAAAAAGAAAAAAACGCATAAGTACATATAATAACTCTACAACAGATGCAATCAGAATAAAGTTGCAATGAGCTATAAAAGCACTAAGAGTCCACGACTCCTCTGTTAAAGTGTGTATGCAATAGCAACTAGAAATACAGTTTGTTTAAGAACCCAACAGCTGAGGGAACAAATGATCTCAGATAATTGTTTGACTAGGCCCTCCCAGGGGAAAAAAAACTGTACCTCCTCCCTGATGGCAGAAGTCAAAATACTGCATGGAGAGGGTCTGAGTGGCTCTAACTTGATAAACCTGGCCAAGATCATTCAAAGCGGTGCCAATGGTCCAGTTGTGTGTCTATGTGTACATTTCTGGTACTAACCACTCAGGTACTCCAGAATGAGATACAGCTTCCCTCCAGTCTGGAAGGCGTAGATGAGATCAACAATGAAGGGATGCTTCACTTCCTCCAGGATGTTCCTCTCTGCCTTGGTATGGGCCGTGTCCTTGGCGTTGCGCACAATCATAGCCTGGTGTGTCCCCACCCCACCCCCGAAAAAGCATATCAACGTTAAGTCATGTTTTGACCCATGCAGATGTGAAATGCTCCAAACAACATTTCCTGCCAACAGGCTTTGTGTCGCTGCCTGACGAGCTGCTTGCTCGTTTGCTCTGCATGACTAATAGAGACAAGTATTCCACTATACAACATCTGAGAGGCAGTGGTTGAGCTGGGCAATTTAGGCAACTATGTCACTGAGATAGACGAGCGCCAATTCTTAATTATTGCTAATGTAGTTTAATGAATAAACAAAGTTCAACAAGGCAGATCATACTACTTCTACATTTTTATTAGAAATTATGCTCAGACAGCGACAGGCCTTTACTACTCTAAAACTATACTAAATTTTTTTTTTATAATAATAATAAATATATATATATATATATATATATATATATATATATATATATATATATATATATATGTGTGTGTGTGTGTGTGTGTGTGTGGATTACAATCCTATAGAGTTTACTGGTGTCAATAGACTGATCACTATTGTGGTTTTCTATGTACAGTGCCTTCTGTTCCGCTCCTTTCTACTGCTCCCGGTTCTGTTTATGTTTGCTAACCACTTCTGTGCTGAAGAGCTTTATGTCAGCAATAATGTTGTCTCAGCTT
This sequence comes from Micropterus salmoides, assembly GCF_014851395.1. Classification (NCBI taxonomy): domain Eukaryota; kingdom Metazoa; phylum Chordata; class Actinopteri; order Centrarchiformes; family Centrarchidae; genus Micropterus; species Micropterus salmoides. The sequence goes on along the minus strand of NW_024042261.1, from coordinate 16,180,729 downwards.
TGAGTGTTAGAACTTCGACAACAGATGGAGCTCGGGCAGACTGAGGCTGTGACAAGACCTTTGATTTTTAAAGGTGCAGTATAGCTTGCTGACTGAGATGTCTTTACATTTCTTGATCACGTTTTGCTTAGGCCGAATACGAATTAGGGACTGTGTTCAGTCCCTTCTCACTCACAAACGGGGCTTTTGTTCACTTTACTGGACGACCAAAAACAGTAACTAATCGTCATCTATTAATGCAACCCTTGTAACTGCTCTACTATGCTACTGGCCATTACTTCTGTTGTATAGTCTGGCCCGTGTTTATCAAGCATCTCAGAATCCCTGTAGTTCCACCTCAGAGTAGGGGGCGCACACACACAGCAAGGAATCAAAGTTCTCATTTAAGACTAAATGACATGACTGGTACATGACACTCGTATCAGCATAAAGAGAAAAATTTAGAAAAAGAAAAAGTTTTTCTCAATGGTTTCAATGTGCAGTCAACACATTCAAACACAAACAGGCTGAATTAGAAATAATGTGAAGCAGGAAAACCTATATTAATTACAGTATTATATTGCTTGTATTACAACTTAGTTTTGCCCATAGAGAGACTAAGAATATATTTGATCAAAACATATAAATTACACACTTCTGAAAAGTAAACTGCATATTTCTCTTACCACTACAGCCTGCTGGGAAGTGCAAACAGGTTAGGACAGTTCTGCAGCTCTCTGGAAAGACATGAAAATCTTCCTCGTTTGAGATAAAGTTGATAAAGTGCTTTCACTCCTAAGCCTATATGTGAATGTGAGTTTTGGGCAAGTCAGGGCTGATTTCGTACTCTGAGATGCTTCATAAATGGTTGGACTGGTTGGAATCTGGTAGGTGTCACTGGGGTCTCTTTAGCCAATCAAGCAGAAGCAGTGTGACTATCAAGCTGAATCTAACAGGCTGAGGCAGAGAGTTTTAAGTGCCAAGGCTGCAGCAGGACATATGGCAATCTACCAACAAGCAGTGAAATCTTACCCCACCACAGGCTTCGAGGGCAGCCAGTATTTGCAGACAGAAGCACCATAATGTTTGTTTGTAATAACAAGCATACAATTATATTCATAGGATACAAACTGAAGGCAGCTGTACATAACTCTAATTGAAGTGACTGAAGCTGGATTGTATTTCGGCATTGACAAGGGCAAAAAATTAAGTACCTTTTTTAAAACTTTCATGGCAAATATTTTGCCCGAAGCGGCTCCAACAACTTTTCGAACTTGAAAAACCTGCACAGAAGGGAAAGCATAAAATAATCAAATCAACAGCTGAAGGAATTCTGACTCAAAATCACTCTGTACTTCACATTACAGAGGGAATCTACAGGAGTGTGTGCATGTTAAGTGAACTTTCTCATGTATTTTCTTAAGACTTGCTGCTGCTTCTCTACAACAAGTACCTTTCCATAACCACCTTTCCCCAGGACCCGCAGCAGCTCAAAGCACTCCGGTCTGATGTTCTCCGTCCCCTGATTGACGTTGTCCTCTGATATCTCAATCTTCTCGCAGTCGTCCATGTTGCTGCAGAGGCACATTTAATGCATTGTCCTCACACTTTCATGAATTCAATTGCAAAAATCACACAAACACAGGTGGACATATTGAATACTTACAACTCAAATCCACTGCACTGGTCCATGATATTGATTTGAGCCTGGAAGGAAAAGTGAAAACACAAGTTATTTAGTGTTTTTGGTCATTCTTTCTTCCATTTTTCCTTTTTTACACAATACACCTGTAGGAGCGTTCGACCTCATATGAACATTTCTGTATTTTGTAACAGAAGTGTTTCAACACAAGGAGAAAAAAAGGAAATACAGAAATGTACTATGATAGTAAAGCATTTATAAAATGTGACATCCTATACAAATAAATTCCTATCAACAGGATTATGGCTGCAATTAAATAAAGAAGAAGTTATTCAAATCTAAAAAATAAATGTACTTGAGATATAACATTTCAGCATCGCATCGCAATGTGCCCTTGCGCAATAGTCACATCGCAGAACAATGCAATGTCAAGTCAAATTAACTCAAACAACATTTTTGCTGCTTGATACAAAAGGAAAACTTGCACGGTTCTCATTTTTCATGACTCATCTACAACAGAAGTCTGCATGCACAGCAAACCACCTTTCACAATATTGTTCTTGATCAGTTTATCATATAGCCAAAACAGGCCACGCCCCCGACAACTTGAAAATGAGTGAGGAACATGAGAAAACCACAGAAACAGTGGATTTGGATGCAAAAAGAAAAGAAACTTCTGTATAGCACTCAGGGGGATGGTGTATAGCTGCTCTTTATTTTTTCCTTTAATCATTTAGTTTAAAATATGTTTACTACATTAAAGCTCAAGAAAGGATAGTTTGCATTCAAAAAAAGTATTCTGACTAAAAAGAAATATTTCAGCTTATTTATTTTTACTATCTATGTATTTCCCTTACCAAATCTCCCCAATATTTCTAGGATGCTTAATTCTTTTCAAATAGAGCACTTGAAGTCATCTGGTGAAAATTCCTGTATTTTGTCATATCGCAGAAAAGAAAAATATTGCAATGTCAGTTTTTTCCCCAATATCGTGCAGCCCTGTTTTAGATGACATCATATAACTACTGAGCTAGAATAAAACTGAATTACATTTAGAGCTGCAACGATTAATCGATTAGTTGATCAACAGAACTGCTTTTCTATGTTTTGATATCATTGTAAAGTGGATGTCTTTGGGTTTTGGGGCTGCTGGCTGAACAAAACAAGACATTTGAAGGAAAATCTGAAGGGCAATTTTCACTATTTTCGGTCATTTCATAGACCAAACAACAACAAATTGATTAATGCAGAATTTAACTGTCAGATTACCCGGTAATGAAAATAATCTCAAAAGATATACTACTGTACAAAACTTTAGACAAACTATCTACCTCTTTACAAAGTTGTTTGGTGTCACATTCACACCTGGGTGTGATGTGATACCAACAAACAAGAGCTATTATGAGGAATAGTTGCCCAATTCATACTAAATGAACATCAACATGATATTTAGCAAAAGCAGAACAGTTGTTTCTCTTAATGGAAAATATGTGTATCTCCTGTTGAGTAACGTTGCTACTCCTTTAATAGCAGGCAGTGATGGTTTTGTTGTAACAAGATACCCAATCACACTAAGTGTTGGTTGATGTTAAATGCAGTGACTGTCTGTAGTAGTTCTGTGCTGCTGCTGCTGCTGCTGCTGTGACTCTTGTGTGAACAGAAACACGCAGGCGACAGCTTTAATTAACTCCATATAGTTTCGGTCTGTCAGTCTTGCCAAAATAAACTGTTGCACACGGAGCCACATTTATCACTGCAGCACCTTTGGCCAAGTAAGGCTCTGCTTGCACAACCCCAACATGACAGCGGTAGTTTTTAGACGTGACAGCCTGAACAACGCATGCATTTTACCGCTCGCTATCGTTACTAGTAAAATAAAGACAGAACAAGTGACAGCTCTGTCATGATTGCTGTCAGGCTAAAGGCGGCGAGCTAGCATTAGCCTCGGTAAACCCTGTTTGAAAAGGCCCGAGAGCCCCGGCTGCAGGAGCAGGCCCACGGTGGCAGGCAGGCTACCAGGCTAGCTGCAGCTAGCTGCTGTGCATGAAGTGTTTCTGCTGTGAAAACTCTCGCAGCTACGTTTAACATCTTCCATCAAAGTACCTCCTCAATCTCATCGTCGGAGACATTTTCCTCCGGCTGGTCCAAATCAATGTCAAACACTCCAGCCATGGCAGCGCTTCGCTCGAATCGCTCTGTCACAGACCGCAAGGATAGCAGGCTTCCCCCACCTCATGGACAAACACACACCGCCGCCATAACCGGCTACTACACTGAGCATGCGCACTGCAACCCTCAACAAAAGGGGCGGCAACCTGAGAGGTTTGGTTTTATTTTGTCATAAAACAACAACAGCACACGGTGCATTCAGAAATATTAAATAAACCTCCTCCAATAAAGTATTCCAAATCCTGGCCCTTATCAAAAGCACCTGGATCCGGAATCCAGTCTCTGGTAACACCTCAGCTGTATTTAAACATTTATGCACGTACTCTGCTACTAAATACTGGAATGTATTATGTTTAAATGGGTTCTGTTTTCTACTAAAACCACCGTAAAAAGACAATAAATCCACGTTGAGGAAAACATCAGATGTTATGTTGTTGATGCCTGTTCAGTTAATTGCCCGCATTCTAATCACACACATCCAAATAACAATAAAGGCGAAAGGCGGGGTACTACTACTACTACTACTACTACTACTAATAATAATAATAATAATAGTAATAATAATATTAATATATCCAAATTATATTTTAAGAAGTAAAGTTTTTAGGATTTAATCATTTTTCTTTTGAACTCATCACCACCGTATCACCAGGAGTCACTTGGGTTTATCTTTTTAATACAGTTTATGGTAGGGATGCTTTAGGGAGGCTGTCTGTGGCAAAAAGAAGCCCATTTTGTGACATAAAAACCTACAAGTCATTTAGACACCAAAATATGTAAAACAAAAAAACAACAGCAACAAAATAAAATTGGGCCCAGGTTTAAAAATACCAAATGGTCCTTGAAGACGACATTTATCAGCGTGTTAACGCTTAATGGTTAAGGTTAACACCTGTGGTTACCACGGCATATTTGTACTCTTAGAGTAGTAGTCTACAGAAAACAGCAATGGTCTTAAGAGTACATAAAACAGCTTGCAAATGCTATTATTTATTTAATATATTTGATATATGACGTGTTAGATAATGCATTTTGTACATGTGAGAAAAGGTTGCTTTCGTCCTTTTGGACAGCTTCATGCACCTGTAACGTTACCGTTACAGTCGCATGTGAAGTGGAGTTTTATTTTGAAATGTTTGACCGTTTGTGCCGGAAATGCCGTTCTAACGTCTCATGGCGGCACACGACAGTACGGGCACCTCTTTTAAACCCCATACCGACAACTCCGTGGAAACAGTCATGAAACCGTTCAGTCACAGCGTGAATTCACCGGTGGATCTCACATGGTATGCGCTCATCCTCTGATCGATAAACTATCGATCCTTCAGAGAAGTCTTCATTTACATGAGTGATAATGTCCATAGTAACAGTGCAGCTCGGTCAGTGTGGTAACCAGGTGGGTCATGAGTTGTTTGACATCATCTGCAACGATGCTCGCGAGGGACAGAGGAAAGAGTACAGCACAGCCAGCTGTGAGCGATTCTTCCACCACACAGCACAAGGAGGTAAGACACCTGTTCTGTAGTCCCCTTTTCTGGATTAGGCTACATACTGGGCACACCTGTTCACCTGTCGTGTCTTCCTGTCCATTATTAACCAGACCTTGTAGCCAGGGCGGTGCTGGTCGACATGGAACCCAAAGTGATCAACCGGAGTATCAGCAGGGCTGCCAAATCTGGCATGTGGCGGTATGGAGAAACTTCACACTTCAGCCAGAAGCAGGGCTCTGGAAACAACTGGGCTAATGGGTAAGGACTGCTAACAAGAGGATCATTTTGGTAATCATGTCATGTCAATCCCAACTCAAGGCCCACTTGAGCGGTTGGTTTGCTCAGTTGATGGATCTCGGTAGCTGTTATGACCTCATCAAAAGCACTTTAAGGGCTTATCAAGATCTATTTTGCCTTTTATGTTAAGTATAACATAATTATCTGGAATTATCTGCAGATCAATTTCTAGATCAATCGAATTATCGATTTGTTTAATAAATGTTTGAAAAACAGTCAGAACCCAAGGTCATCATGTTTTCAGATGTCTTGTCTGGTCGACCAACAGTCCCAAACCCAAAGATTAGAAACGTTTACTATCATTCATGACAAAGAAAAGCATCAAATCCTCACCTTGGAGAGGCTGGAAGCAGCAAAGTTTGTTGCTGGAAAAACAGCTGAGCTCAGAAATGAAGCATTAAGGTTCATTCTTGACCTTAGAAAAAGTAGTTTGGAGGCTGGTAATGAGCTTTTTATGTCACCCTAGGTTCTGTGTCCACGGCCCGCGTCACAGAGACGTGGTGGAGGAGCTGGTGAGGCGGGAGGCGGAGCGTTGTGACAGACTGGCCGGGCTCATGGCCATGATGAGTGTGGCAGGGGGAACGGGATCCGGGGTCGGAACCTACGTCACCCAGTGTCTCCGAGACGTCTACCCCAAGTCCTTCATCCTCAACCACCTCACGTGGCCGTATGGGACTGGGGAGGTACGGACACTGCGGTCAAGTGACTAGTGTTTAATGTTAGTGTAGAATATTGTGTTATTAAACCTCCTCGTCCCGTCCTTTCAGGTGATCGTCCAGAATTACAACTCTGTGCTGACGCTAGCTCATCTCTACCAGCTGTCAGACGCCATCCTGGTGCACGAGAACGACACGGTACACAGGGTTTGCAGCCAGCTGCTCAACATCAAGCACATCTCCTTTGGCGATGTCAACAGGGTTATTGCTCACCAGCTGGGCAGCGTCCTGCAACCCGCCCTCACTGCTGACTCCCACGGAGTCTACAGCAGAAATCCTCTGGGTGAGAGGCCAAGACACACACACATGGCAGGTTTTCCACAGGGCATAGATTTCCTGGAATATCATTGGATTAGTCTATTTACCAACTTTCAAGATGTCACATTTTAGGCATAGAAGGATACAGACACACATACACAGTTATCTTCTTGGGTTACACACACAAGAAAAACGAGTGTAAATTTAGAAAATGAAAGTCACAATGCAAAATTTTTGTTAACTAGCAATACTATCATGAATGCAAATTAGAAATATGACCCATATATTACAATATGGAAACTAATTATTAGGGTGTTAAGCTGTCATCTGGTCAACATGCACTTCCAGTTGGACAGTTTGTGTTTGGTGTTTACTTGGGTGGACACGGTTGGCCCGTTGGTCAATCAAGTTCAAGCCTTCCTCTTTGAGACAAGGTAGCCGCACAGGTAGAAACTGAACTCGGAAAATGCCCTCATTATCTCAGCGTCACATCCATCTGCCACTGATTCAGCCACACCAATAGGTGGAAAGAGAGCAACTACCAACATCATCAGATCAAACCTTCATAGATTCAGTCTTGGCATTGCATGTACTCTTGTCATGTCCTAAACCTAAATGGTAGCACTCTTCTTTAATGTCTCTCAGGTGAGTTGGCAAGCGCCCTTGCATGCCACCCAGAGTACAAGCTGCTCAGTGTGTGTACGATCCCTCAGATACCCAGTTCCTCCATAGCCTACAGCACGTTCAGCTGGCCAGGCCCACTCAGACACCTGCGACAGATGCTCATCTCCAACACCAAGATGGAGGAAGGCAAGCTCTGTCACAATCTCATTGATGCACTTCACTTCAGTTTATTGACAAGATAATGGCATGTTTATTAAGTTATTGTATGGCTTGAAAGTGGAATCGTGCTCGCCTGTAACGAGTCAGAGCACCTCTGAGGGTCCTTGGTGTTTGTCCTGTGTCAGGTATAGACTGGCAGGTGCGTCCACTTGCAGACTCTGAGCGGACCAGGAGCCTCACAGGACCCAGCTTTAACACCTCTCTGGCCAACCTGCTCATACTGAGAGGGAAAGACGTCTTCAGCGCAGAGACAGGTCAGAGAACTGGTTAAAATGTCTGGATTTTTTTGTTAAAATACCTAGACTAACTGGGTCAAATAAAAATTCTTGATTTGTTACACCTGATGAATCCACAACAGTCATAAAGGACATGAACATGATGTGATTCAGAACATGTCTTACAATAGCATCTACAGCTTTCAGTTTTTAATATTTACAACTCTTCAGATGGAGAACAAGGGAATTATGTGAAATATGTTCTGCCCGTAGTTGGCTTTGAGGATGCAGCCCTGTACACCTCCTGGCTCTCATCAGAGGAGGCCTTCCACTTGTGGAAATCCCCAGTGCCTTTTAATAAGTATGAAAAATCTGCCACGCTGGTCAGTAACAGTCAGGCTCTGCTCAGACCTCTGGACAACATGGTGGGAAAAGCCTGGAATATGTTTGCTTCCAGGTGAGTTAGTCCTGTTACTCAGAGAATTGCTTTATTTATATATATATATATATATATACACACACACACGTACCCACTTTTGTTGCTGGTGGTTTAGACATTGATGGCTGTGTGATGTGTTATTTTGAGGGGACAGCAAATTTACGTTATGTAAGCTGTACACTCACTACTTTACATTGTAGAAGTGTAATTTCTTCAGTGTTGTTACTTGGAAAGATACAATCAAATATTTTCAAATATGTGAGGGGTGTACTCACTTTTGTGAGATACTGTATAAATATACATACGTACAGTCCCCTCAAAGTATTGGAACGGTAAGGCAAATTCCTTTGTTTTTGTTGTTCGGCCTCATGTTTGTCGTGTTCTGTCCATAAAGAAAAGTTTAAAACCACATTTAACCATCTGGTTTCTTCAACTTTCACTCAGGAGCAAAAATAAGCTTTTAAAGTGGAAAAGAAACAATGAAACAATGACTTGCCATTTAGTCTTTTTCCTTTCCCATGTTTTCCTCTGTTACAGGGCCTACATCCATCAGTACATTAAATTTGGGATCTCAGAGGAGGATTTTCTAGACAGCTTTACATCTCTTGAGCAAGTCATTTCCAGCTACAGTCAACTGAGCTAGAAACCACTGTTCCTTTGGACCATATGTAGACAAGAGATTACCATTATGTGGGACAACAATGAACATGTAAATAAAACTAATTCCCTGACTTTGACGTCTGCAGTGGAAAGGACTAATGCAATTTCTTTACACCGAAAGTATCACACACAAAATAGGTGCCTTTTTAAAAATTAACTGCTGTTTCCAAGGTCAACAATAATGAATGGACTCAACTTTTAAACAGACGAGAAGCCTCAGACAAATGGACAGGTCAACATTAACAATTCTGCAAACCAAGCATCTCTGCTGAAGATGATCATGTGATGTGATCTAAAGCTCCAGAACGGCTACTAAATGGACGTTGGGGTTGAGATCAACAGGGGCTAATATAGTTTGTGTGAAATGTGAATTTTTAATTAAGCGTGTTCAGCAATTAGGAATAGCAGCACTGCACAAAGAAAAGCAACAAGGGCATCAGTTTACGTACTTTATTGATCATTAATCTTACATAAGTTATCCAAAACTGGCATGATAGGCAGAAAATCAGAGCGCCAGTAAAGAAAGGTCATTGTATCCACAAATGGACCAGCTGGCATGATGACCAACGACGTCGGCCAGCCTACAGACCGCTGTTGCCATATTAATTTAACAGCCAACACCAGTCTGATAAGCTAGCCGATGGGGTGGGAAAGTGGTGACGAGGAGTGTGCCAGCGAGAAGACATAAGGGGACCTCTATCCAGTCCACCGTAATGTGCCAGATATGTTTCAGGTAGAATTTATCCCCAACACAGGGAGGATTTTAGGAGTCAGGAAGGTGTTCCAATAGGAAAGTGTGGCTCAGAAGATCATTCAGATAAAGACCAAAAGGCAAATTTAGCTGCAACCATTGAGACACAATGTAGTAGTTCTTCCAAGAATTACTAAAAGGTAGTAGAATGTATGAGTGCCGAGCTGTTCACTTACCTTAAAGATGATCATTTGAGAGAAAAATATGCATTAGCTCTGGTGTGATGGTTACATAAAAAGAAATGGTTCTTAAACATCACAAGATCACAACAGAGCATATTTGGAAATATTTGAGAACAGGGTTTAAAAGTGAATCTTGTCCTACAAGAGAACACAAAAAAAATGACACTCAGACTTGGAAACAGGTGCCATGATTTACATGTTTTATCCATGATCTGATCCAAGTTTCAACCTAAATGTACAGTATAGAAATGGGACTAGTTAACTAGGCGTACAATGTCACTTTACAAATGATGTCACCTTTTTCTTTTTTTTGTTTTGGTTCAAGATAACTCACGTCCACACAGACCATTAGAATAGAAATACATCTGCGCATACTGTCAAAGATATTTACACAATGTGCAAACCATCAATACCACACTGTTTTAAGTTGATATTGCTTTTTTTCCTCTACCATTTTAAACAGAAATTTCTAGAAACAAAAAAAGACAATTGGTCTTACTGTTTTAACAGGACAAAAACATGAGGAAAATTAAACCCTGAAAAGCAAGACCACCCATCGCAGTTATCATGGCAGCACACTGTACAAACAAATCAAGATCCATACATACATACATGTTACAAAATTAAATAAAAATCAAGTTTATAAGTCAAGAACTATATTCAAAAGGAAGTTAGACCTTCCAGTCTTGCATAAGGCATAGCATCTAATGGGCACTGCCCGTACACAGCAGTCACCACCAAACCGCTGCTTCTGAGGTCAATGAATGGGTTCAATTTACCGTTAAAATAACATGTTAAGACCAGCGTTAGAACCAATCGTACTACACACACCTAGAAAGTTGAGATGAGGGGAAGAACTACAAAACTTGAAGAGGGACAAACAGTAAATAGCACATACATCCTCTCTAAAGCACACACACACCAACAAATAGTGTCTGGTGTTTTGTAACGTTCAGTCTCTGAGAATGGATGGGGGGTGAGGTTTGTTGTTAAGTTGTGAGTGGCTGGGGCTGAGCGGAGGGCTCTCAGCAGCAGCAGAACAAACACAGTCACTTGGATGTTTGCACCGCTTTGTCTCATCATCACTTCGTTTTCTCCTCTGAGTGCCTCTGCTGCTGCAGGCGCTTGGCGTAGCTCTGAGCCATGGAGTTGACGATGGAAATGACAAAGTAGCAGACCATGACCAGCACCACCTTCTCGAACACCCACGACAGCCAGTTCTCATCCTGGAAACCCAAAGTTAGGGTGTACATGCTGTTTATTACCATCATAAAAGCAGACTTTAATATGACAGTTCATGAGCACACAAATCCAGGTATGACAGAGAAAATGTTGGTAATACTGTTGTATGCATCTTGCATACATGACAGCAGTACATGTTGGATGAAACTGGTATTCAAATATAAAGACAAACTTTCCCCATGAGTGTGTGTTTATCAGCAGCCAAAGAACTAAAAACTGATAAAATCCTCCGATATTAGCGTACAAACCTATTTGTATTGGCGCATAAATAAGAAATAGTACAGAATCACTATCAGAATAATTAAAATTGTTTCTTTGTTACATAATTTGTCCACCAGAGAGCACTGACAAGTATATTGTCAACTAAAATGTCTCAGTACATATCTAATAACCATTTTTATAAAAAGGTCCTTAATTTGGTTGTTTTATTATTTTTAAGCTTTCAAATATCGATATTAAACTCAAACTCAAACATCAAGTATCAAATGGGCTATCTTAAAAAAAAAAATCTCCCAACTATGATGTTGCTATTATTTTTTGCTATGGCAGTGTTGAAGTGAAGAAAATTGGGGAAATTTTTTGAAAAAGTTTATGAAACCTTTTTAAGTCTGACAAAAAGCGTACATACATACAGTTGTTAATCTTAAATAAAAACATTTATAAAGCTAGTGAAGATATGGTATTGTTCTTACCGCTGGTGCACTTCCCCCAGCATGGTGCAGCTTGTTCCTCTGTGCTTCCAGGTACTGGCTGAAGGGCTTCTGAAGTGACGGTCCAACTCTGGGCACAGACCTGACATCGCAGCCCCGTCGCATACATCCGCACAGAATGGCAAAGAAAAGAAACAAAAGAGGCAGGGAGGAAGAATGTTAATGCACTTACCCTTTACGCACCCTTCCTTTGACAAGGAGCCCAAAACACTTGCTCCCTATAAGCCGCAAAGAGCAGTTCCTGAAGACTTGTCTTTCCCTGAACACTACCAAAAGGCCCTCATCACTGATCCACCAGTCAACCAGCTGCTGAAGGCCCCATCCTACACGTGTGTCCTGTCTTGCAGCTTCCACGTTCTCTACTTAATGCTGTGAGCAGGAGCAGGCAGCAGAGAGGAGTGAAGCAGAATCTCTTCAGCCCTCCTTTTATACCTCTTAGCTCTCTATAGGCGACTGTGTCAGCCCCTTCAATCAGGAAGTGAGTCGACATGATGTCATCACCTTTACCACCCCTGCTGCCTTCTTGGTGGAAAGACATCTAATCAGGGCGTGCTCATGCCCTTTTTAGGCCGTGTGGATTAGCTCACCAGGGGGCCAATCATAACGGACACCAGTTTATCAGTTCACGTCATATAGAGGCATTGGTGTTGTAGTTCAGCAGTGGCGCAGTTCAAAGTGGTTTCTGCATGACGTGAAACTTATCATTAACATGAAAAGAAAAACATAATGCAGGCTATCCTCAGACACCGCATACCCACATCGTGAATTAAATTCTGTCCCTGTTCAGGACATAAACAAAAACTGAGTGACCCTTTACTAAACAAAACACCTAAAAGGGGAGTGCAGTTTTGACTGACTCATTCTTGATATCGCTCCTACTTTACAACTGCCAAAAAAAACATCCTGTATCAGCACTGAGGCACTGTTTGCACTCATCATAGCGAGTCATCGAGGGAAAGAACCTTGACTTTTATTTCTAATGAATAAATACAATTTTAAAAAACAGGACACTCCAAATATGAGCAAAGTTACTACCTGGACATTACATACATGTAAGTGAAAATTTACCAGCCAATTGAGATTGAGATTGAGATATATATATATATATATATATATATATATATATATATATATATATATATATATATATATATATATATATATATATATATATATATATATATATATATATATATATATATATATATATATACACACACACAAACTTTTTAATGTGAATGGCAAATTTCCTGTACATCTTTAGTTAAAACCAACAAGTCAAGATAAATTGGCTAAATCTGACATTAGTAAAGTAGTCCTACAGAGTTTTGATTGTGTTTCCCACCTCAATGGGGGAAATTTTCTCAGAGCTCAACTTGGTGAGTCAGATCAACATGTTAAGATGGGACCTCATACGCGTGACCACCAGTGCTACACTGATGGATTGCAGTGTGGCGGCGGAGACGGTGGGGGATCTTTGTGTGGAAAATGCATGCACATACCCCCCCCCCAGTCAAAGCATTTATTCATACAGGATCCCCAATCAGTGGTCAAAATGCATCTGAAAATGTTTACAAATGCGTTGCCAACCACAAAATGAGGGGAAAGACAATGACTCCACAAAGTACCTGATTAATGCAGTCTCTCTCTCTCTCTCTCACACACACCCACAGACTTACCCGATGAGCGACACCATTTGCTCCACTATGTGCTTGCTGAAGGTAATGATGACAAATAGTTTCTGTAGGAAAACAAGGGAGAGATAAATAAACCCTTTACTTTCTGATCACATGCAGAGGTATACACATTTTATGATTGACAGACATTTTCTAAAACAGCAAATGCTTTATAACAACAGAAGGAAACAATAAAAAAGTAACAATTAACAAAACAAAAAGAAACACGTAAGACAAACAGATAAATCAATATATAGACATATATTGTGATTTTAAATTTTACAGCTGTGGGAAATTGGGGCCACATCAGCCACAGTCCAAAGACATTATAAAACTCAAACCTGGCGCTAAGCTAAATGTTGGACTGCGGGGGGCTTTGTATGGTTTGCAATCTGCCAAAGGGGGGAGGGGGGGGCACAACCACAATGTGCTTCTCCGGTCCTGAAACTGATCAGCTTTAAAAGAGCATGACACATGGCCCCCTGGACAAAATCAGACAGGATATGACACGTGATGTCCGCAAAAATTAGGGCAAGGAGTTCCCCCTGCAGCCTCTTACCGTCTACTCAATTTCCCTCTTTCATGTCTACTGTCTCATGTCCACTCTACATCCTCTATAACCCCCGCTGCCCTCCGGGCCCCTTTATCTGAAAGGTCTCTAGAGTGCTCACTGACTGGTACCACCAAGAGATGGATAGGTTTAGTTTGTTAAGCCACTCAGCGACTCACCGACAGACAGACAGCCTCTTCTAGTATACGCTTATATTAGTCACTGATGTGGCAGACTCAACAATACGCTCCAAATTCTTGTTAAAGACTTCTTAAAAGCTTCCCTCGTTTCATCTGGAGCCTGTTTATATGGTCTGGATTGCATCGCAAAGCTAAAACCAGAATAAGGAACCCCCCAAAAGACCAGAGCGCCACCAGAAAGAGTCAAGAAGTGCCCAATTAGAACTTTCTCACAGTCACCAACTCATAATCTAAGCACTTGGTTTAATCTCATCTCTCCCACACGTTTTGAGGTTGTGGGGACTGATTTAGTGAAGTCAGCATTGCATACCTAATTTTCTTAAGAGTGGATTTTTTTGAGATGCATTTTTCAATGTGGACAGAATTGTGATGACACGAAACTACAGTTGAGTCATATTCGAAGCAAAGATGCTGCAAGTATGGTATGCGGCTGTATGGTTTGTGTTAAGAATGGAAAAACCTGGTATTATTTTAGGTGATCTGTTCTAACCACCACTTTTAGTTATGCTACCGACCTGTATATGCATCTTGATGATGGCTTTCCCAATTAGAGTTGCGCCAAAGAAGGTCCAGAAGGGAACCATAAAGTGACCGCAAGTTATACCAGCCAGATCAAAGAGAGGATTGGGGATCTGAAACACACACACACACACACACACACACACGGTCAGATAATATTACTCAAAGTCTTATCAATTACCCTGACAGGTTACAGGTTCATTTCCTACTGTGTTCATTAGCATCCACAGGGACAAATGAGGAAAGACACTTTAATCTTTTATCATACATGTATAAAAATTGCGGGGACATTATAAACAACCTCAATTAAATAAACTTACAGAGGCACAAGCCAAGATCCCAAAAAATCCCACTTTCTGCACCATGTGCTGGACTCCCAGTTTAGCTCTTGTGACAAAATCCTGCAAACAGATTAAAAAAAAAAAAAGAAGAAGAATTTAACACACACATTACTGCTGTAATACCTATACGAATGGGTAGGATTTTCAAAATGTGACTTTCATGACCCATAGTTTGTAAAACCACACTGCAACACAAATTTAAAAACACATGGGTGTCTCTAAACACGTCACCCTATTATTCTTTTCTTAAAGTCACACTCTGTACTTTCTGCTGATGTGTGGTTTTTAAACCAAACACCAGTGTCTGCAATGTTATTACACAAAATGAGGTGCAAGAAAAGGGGGGGGGGGTGTACCATCATAATATATCTGCTAGTTCTGAGAAACATACGATTATTTTTTTCCCCCTTGATGACTTGGGTGGTGTTACAACTGAAACCTGTGTGGTACAAAAGTGCTGAGAATCTTCGGTTCCATCTCCATCCTTGTGGGGGGTGAAAGGTCTGTGGTAAACAAGATCACAGCCGATGCAGGAGGGAGATTAAGAGGCAGTCTCAGAAGCTGGCATCGTGTCAATGTCGATATTGGAAGCAATTTAAATTTCAGTTGAGCCTTAAGTCCTCACAATTAAAGTTTTCATCTTCAAATTAATTTTAGTTAATGTCAGTTACTTTTATAGTCAATATTTGTGGTGCCTGTTTTTATTCAGAATTTAGTTTTCCTCATGTAGATAAATTACAGAAAAAAATCCAGCCTTGAGATTTACAAAATAAAATAAAAAAATGACGTTCTGATTAGTTTTTTCATTTTTGTTTTAAATTTATCTCATCCCTTTCCAGCGATGCCAAGTCATTTTAGTCCAATGAAGTCTATGTCAGTAAAAAATAATCATCATTAGTTTAATGAACTGATAATTATTGTAAAAATTCAATTAAAATAAATCTCATATTTTGTAAATGCTTTTCTCTTTTTGTCTACTGCAATTCTTCACACTTTTTTCATTTTTATCATGACTTAAGGATACGGACTAACAGGTTTTTACATCTCTAAGTGCTGTACTTCTCTTTTAACATATTTGGTGTGATATTCATTCCCCCTGAATCATGTGGTGTTCTTGGGATCTAAACAACAGTGCATCTGACTCGCCTGTGAGATTGTTGCTTAGAAAACATAAATGCACATGTGGATACATCCTGAATGCATTCCCATGATGAAAGACATGTGACAGGAGGCACCTTCACCCATTCAGCTGAGACCCAGTGAAGTGAGAATAGGTGATGGAGACAATGTACACAATGTCTCTGTTCTGCTGACTCAACATCTGAGCTCAGCCGTCTGTAGTCATGTGAACTTAGTTCCTGACTGTCATTCAAATTAGAGACCGGTGAAAAGAGAGAAAGAGGGAGTGAAGGAGGGAGGCAGAGAGAGCAAAGCCCGAGGGATGATTAAAGGGGGAGCTGTGCTCAGGGTGACTCACCCACGAAAAGGCAGATTTACTGGAAGTGTAAGGAGGGAGGGGCTTCATTGAAGTCACATGGCATATTAAGACCAATCACAGGACAGTGGCTCTATGGTCAGTTGTGCATTATAAAGATGAGGCCAAAGCAGATATGATCATATCATGGCAAAGTGTCAACACCTATGTGAATATGAAAACTAATAGAGGGATGGATACTTCAATATAATTCAGTGTAACTGCTGTGTGGAAAGCATTGGGTTGAGTCTGGGCAACCTTTTATGCTAATTATAACTAATTTAGGGATTTTTTTCCTTTTACATATATGCTGTTCTTGTGCACTTTCGAAATTCTTGAACTGAATGAAGTGAAGAATGACACACCACACGTTAAAGGTGTCACCTTCTGACATGTCAAATCAAAAGAAAAGTACATCTGGGCTGGGTAATGCTTTTTAAATCTTCGTGCAATGTATTCTTTGTATTTATGTGCCCATGTATATGACCTGGAAATGACCATGACAATGGTTCTTATAATAGATGTGTACATGTGTGAAACTCTGACCTGAGCGCCTTCGGCCTGCTCCAACATCTCCTCAAACTCCTCATAGTCTTCATCCTCTGGATCAGCTCCTGACTGACGAGCCGCTCTGGCCATGAAATATGGAGGCAGCTCCCCGATGGCCGTGCCTGCCCCCTACACCAACACAATTTATAAATGTTCCATGTCAGCATTTGCTTATTTCTTTCCCACATTCACACATCGGCGACTATTCGCGCCACCATGAACTTTTGCAATTACATGCAACTGCTTTGTGTAAAGTAATGCTAATTTTAAGATACAAGAGGAGCTTTTATAAGTTCTGTAAGCATTAAAACTTTTTAGCCCGGCCATAAAACATGCTGAAATGAGGGAGTCACAATTCTTGGAACAATTTCCAGCTGCCACAATCGAAACCCACTGCTGGCAATGACAAACATTGCCATTTTTTCCAGTCTGGATCACTGTATTGTCTCTTTATTCAAACTACTACTCACCCACATGCATGCCTCCAGGCGGACCTTTGACATGATTGAGAAGAGGGAGATGCTTCCCTCCACCCCTCCACCTTGGGGACAGACAAGCTGGTCTGGGTACGGAGGCTCTGGGAAGTCTGTGGAGCCGCACTCGTATGCTGCCAGGGTTACTGATGCTATGTGAGGACCCTGAGAGAGAGTTAGGACAGATGGATAGGATGAGCTGCGTTAATGGACTGGAAACCACTAGGACACTCAGTGTACTGGCACATTCAATCATTTTGTCCAATGTGTGCCATGAAACACTTGTGCCTATGTGATGTGATTGAAAATGTGGAAAATACTGTAGCTTGGGGGAGCTGAGCAATGGGACACTGAATACACACATAATCTGCAATGGTCACGGGTAAAAAGATATTTTAGATTCAGATATAGTTACTAGTTTCAGTCTGTCTCAACATCTTGAATATTCTCAACAGCAGCAGGAATTTTAAAATGGAGAATAGTTTAAATGTTGCTAATACCATTTGTCATTATTTACATGACAGTTTTTAGGTACACCTAGCTAAAACTGATGCAGTCTACTCCAACAGTCCTGTAATAAATCATCCCTTTGTGAAGGTTATAATTCACTTTTTTGGATTTTGGAGGCTCTAGTGTGTGGCGCTGTTGGATTATATTGGAATGCGAGGTGTTTCCAATATTTAGTCTACACTCACTGATATAAACACTGTTAGAAAACACTTCTCAGTACACTCAACAGCACCGCAATCTGCAGCCTCCAAAATGATCGCAAAGCTGAATCAACACCTCTCTAAAACAGTTTCAACAAAAACTGATAACCTTCCTAAAGGTTTTATCTACTGCATGGCTGTTGTATTAGATTGGGGTCATTTTAGCTGACTGTATGTATGTATGTATGTATTAACTGTGGAACTTTTAAGAATGGTGTAAAGTTATTTTGCACAGCCCTACATAAGTACGCGTGTTAAATTTAACCTGTTGTTGCATGGTTAAACACAGCTCGTGCACTAACAGACTCATCTGCCCACAGGTACAAACACACAACAGTAGCTGAGTCACACAGTCTCTCTGACAGGTAGGTATGTCATCATTTAGCATTGTATAGACGTCTGGTTAGGCCGAGCCACCTGGCCTCAATAACACTTGGCCCACCTGTAACTACAACACAGCTCTTCCATTATGCCTCCTTAAGGTGATACAGGCAACACGGACAGTAGATTGACAGCTCACAATGAGTCTGGGTTGACTGCTCCCCCATACTAACTCACCACCCCACCCTGAGTATGAGCACACAGGAGGCTTCTTCAGTTTACAAAACACAGTCTGTTTCAAACCATACACAACTTCACTTAACGGCGTTTTTCATGACACGACAAGTCAGTGTTAAGAAAAACCTCAGCCGTGATTCAAACTCTGAAACCGAAATTCGGATAGACTCATTTGACAGGCAATGCAGCGGCCCTGTGGTGAACGTCTTCGTTCACTAAAGTCAGCAAAGCAGAACTCTCGAAATACAGGGCAGATAAACCATGTCTTGGCTAAGCAACTATTCAGCAAGTGGATTTCATCAAGTACCCGTCAAATGAAAAAGAATTACAAATCACATTGACTTAAGAACACAATTACTGCTGAAGCTTGAAACTGCAAAGCACATTACAACCCAGATTACCAAAGTGTTGAATGGAACCAACAACATAGAGATAGTTTTTTTCTGTTCTCACCAGAAATGGGTGTAAATTTGTCAAGGTTATTGTGAAGGTGACCCAACAGGAAGGGCAATAGTGTCATCAAAATGGCTTATCCTCTTAGCAGCGTGAATGAGCTTAGGAAATTTGTGAGCAATCTGCTTTGTCAGTTTGACCTGTGGATGGCGCAAGACGAAAGTTCTTGGGTGTGGTTCCCGTGTATCACAAAAACTGTTGTGATTAATGCTCTAGGGATCATGAACAACCCCTGCAAATTTCATGGCAATCCAATGCTCACTTTTCAAAATACCGTTAGTGGCACGCAGTTACCAAAACTAAGAACCATGCTCTGGGCATCGAACAAAATTCATGATAAAGTGAGCAGTAATGGTCCAGATATCTTGTTCTAAACCAAAAGAGATGGCTGAAGAAATGGCTGGATTGACCAGAGTGGTCTAATCTACAACATCAACATCATCTCCCATGATTACAGGGGTGCAAACTGAAAGAATCAAAACAGCCAAATCTACATGTAAAAGCAACATTATATGAGCTCTTGTTTTAACTACATTATAATGACTAGTATCCAGTGCTTAGATGCAGGGCAGTGACCTCTAAAAAAACCATGATGAATCATAAGATCATACTGGTGAGTGAATCCCCTTTCCCAGGAGCAAACTGATCTCATCCTCTCTATGGAGCTGTCTATTAATGCTTCAGACTAGAGGTAAATTCACAGTTTTTCTTTAAAACTTGACACCGGCAGTTTCCTGCCTATGGCTGACATTAACCCTGAGTAGGCAGTAGTGATAGCAGCTGTTGCACCGTGAACACAAACTATGGTTTAGTGAACCGGGAAACAGGAAATAGTCTCCTTATGAGCAAAGGGCTTACATCATGTGGCATCATGGTACAGAAGGATTTTAGTTTTCTGTGAAAAATTAGAGATGGTCACAGGAGTTTTGGGACACTCAGCATGGTGCTCTTGATGCATATGCTCAGGATATGCAGTGAGATTCACACAAAGGGGGAACACTGATAGGTTGATAGACTGTTTCACTTCATGTTTCAACTTTTGTATAGACAAAAATATTCTCATCAGAAAGGTATGCTGTTTCCTTAATACCCACACACTGGATTAACAGCTCCCTTAAGGCCCTTTGGAATAAGTAACAAGCCCTTATGGCACGGCATAGTGAGGGGTTAAGTGGTTATAAGTGGATTTTAAATGGAAGCTAGAGGAAGGCAAAGGCTCCTACAATAGGATGTTGGAATATAAACTAAAGGGGAATGAGATAAAGGATGCCAGGATTGCCAGCTTTGGGCAGATGGCAGAAGATGTAACAGAGAGGAACTGGGAAAAGACAAGTGAGAGTAGTCCTCAACCTCTGCAAAAGCATTGCCCCACAGCTACAACTCCTTGAACATGCTGTTGAAACTAATCCTATCTCTAGTCAATTAATAATGTAAAGTTAATGAATATTCAAAGCAACACATTCTAGCTGTCAGGCCACTAGAACCACCTCCAACGGCAGAGGTGAGACATGTTACGATCTTTCTAAATTTCAAGATTGCCGCTTCTGCTGTAATATGAAGGAGAAAAAGAAAACATAGTGTAGACTGAAAATAGGAGCCATTCAGATATTGAGGACTATTGTCTAGACATTGTTTCTGATTATATTTTGATTTTATCCAATTTTAATTTTAATAATCTCCAAGTGTGCAATGTCACGTTAAGAAGTAAGGACTTTAAGTACAGTAAGGACTGTACCTTATCAGATGAGCCTCCAGATGGCCATCAAATGTTTAAAGGACACAAAGGGATGAGGTTTTCAAAAAGTGGCTTTTAAAATAGTCTCTACTGCAATAGCAAAAGCTGGTAATTGAAAAAGAAAATGAAGGAAAACTGTCTTAACAGATGCCAGATGCAATGACGGTGCCTACTCATAGAAAAAAACCTCCCTCACACAGAGAGGAGAGAGAGATAATGTCCCACCTTCCCAGTATTATGACAGATACACTAAGGCTTTGTTCAGACTGCAGACAAATCAAATTTGTTTCTCAAATCAGATCTTTAAGACTAACAATTAAGGCACTGTTATTTGCACGTGATCAGATCGGATTTGTGTGTCCAGACATCACCAACCTATCTGCATGGGTTGTAGTGGTAAGGACACAGGCGTCAGTAACAATGTAAGCTGTGTGGCACATTATGAGTAACGCAAAAGATACTTTGAAATTCCACTTAAGAGGCCAGAGCATCCGGACTGAGATGCATTTGTAGAAATCCGATGTCAAAGTGAATTGCATTTCAAACCTCCTCCACATGAAGACTGGATCGATATGCAAAAATCGTATTTCATGTGTTTTTTGTTTCTCCACGCTTTCTATCAGTCTGTATTTGGGCTGGAACAAGGCTAAAGAAACACAAGAGTGCACACATGTACACACACAATACACCGTTTGAGCCACTGTTACTATTGCGACACTGTTGAACACAGTATATACAGTAAATGAAGACTAAGACAGTTAAACCACTCAAAACACGCAGTGAGCTGTAAAGCATTAGTTGAACGAGTGTACATCAACTCTGAAAAACAGGAAGGTCAGTTACATCTTTTCCCATGATTTCATTACGATGGAAATAACTGACTCAGCTGGCCCACATCTGCACATGTTCTACAGAACAGAAGCCACATCATCATCTTAAAGCGGACTATGGTGCAGCATTTCTTCCTCTCTTTCATTTTGCTATGTTCTCCTTTTTACCACAACCAAGACAAATGGCACATTTTAGTGACTCAGGCATACAGTCATTCTGTGACTGCCTATCAGGGAAAAGCTACACTTAACTTTTGGTTAGACAGACGGGTGACAAAATGGAACGAGTTTGAAGAAGCAGAAGACAATGAATAATGGAGAATGACGCCACTTGCTGGCAATTACAGGGATAGCAACACTGGGAACTAAAGAAAAAGAGTTTCATGTCATTTATGCAAGTATATAAAGAAGAAAAAAGCTTGCAGGTAATTTGATGGAATTTACATCTGAACAAAAAAACAGCCTGCATATAATAATAATGATGAGTTACCAGTTTCTCTTTATAGCCACTATCATTTTGCAGCCGTTTGACTGTTGAGATATGGGTTGCGTGTGGGCCAGCTGAGTCAGAGTCAGTCAAAACATATTGACGATTAGATCTGAATGTGGTTTAAAATGAAATTCTCATGCATTTATTGTGTCTGTTTTGTGAAGCTCCACTATTTTGTGTGCACGGGTGGGCGACTGAATGACTTTAACACTGAGACATTTCCAGCTACTTTTTTCTGCTATTACAATTACAGGCCGCTCATTCAAATGGAATTTCAAGACGCCCAACTAGGGAACATTTGCTTCAACATTATGCTCAAGTTGAGTTCAAATTTATTTAGCGCACCACAGTACGTAGCTTCAAATTTTACAATGATGTGTTAATTATTCTATTTCCTCAATTGGGGCTTTTGCTATGTTGCTCATTTTGAGCCTCAGCTGTCCTCAGGGTGAGGTGGCTGACTCCTGTTTGAATATATTTACAAATAAAGATGTTGCATGTGCATTTTTACTGTCACTGTTGGCAAGTGTCTCTGTGTTCTGCACTAAACCAGTTCAAGAACTAGTTTGTACACTTTTGCCAAACCATTAAAAAAACTTGTTCTCTTACCAGATAGAGGAGGAAGGTGTGCAGGCCAGTCCCAAGGCCTACTGAGGACAGGATCCCAAGTCCTACCCAGTAGGCACACCATAGGAACTTCTTCTCCAGGTACTCAACATACTTAAGTGAAGAAAGTCAAATAAAACAGATTAGAAGGCAGGGGACACAGGAAATGCTATATTTATTACTGATAATTGCAATGCACTTAAATTCCAACAAGAGAACCTTCTCAGTTGTAGTCATAGTATGATGATGACCAAAAGAAAATATATCTATCTCACATCTTTAATTTAATTAGTATTAACATTTAAAAAAATTTATTTGTTCTTTCATCTCATCGTATACTTTAAATTACCAGTAGTGGGTTTAACTGTTTAGATATAGATTGGTGATGCTTCCCTGAACTGTAAGAGACAATTGCACAGAGGAATTTGTAAACAAAACTCTCAGCCAACGGACTATATGATCAAGGGTTGCTTGACAACAGTGCAGACCTCATTATCTCCCAACATAAGCTTTCCTCTAAGAAGGTTTTTAGGTGGAGTGACTTATCATTAACCTTTAAACATGCTGGTGATGGAGCAATGGTGTTGATTATTAACAAAAATAAAAAAAAACCAAAATCAGTCAAGCCTTACATGTTGGTGTGCTCCCTCAGTGGAGTAGGCAATGGAGAACATAGAACATAACACCAAAACCAAAAACACTGTGCCCCGTTGCTGCCAAAGCCTGAAAGGGAATACAAGAAAACAAAATATCAATGAAAAAAATTCCAAACACACAAAATGAAAAATAAATGTATGGCTGTTAAATTTGATTGGAGGAGCCTGACATCACAAACATCCAGCTCCCTATATAGGGGAATCACCTAGTGCGTCACTGCATTTCCCCCAAAAAATGTTAATGTCTTCGATCCGTCTATAGTATAAAAGTATGCTCACTATAAGCTTCATAACTCCAGCTTCTCAGGGACAGAGAAATTACTAATTAGAGAGAAATACAATGTCACAAGAAAAACAAATAGGACAAAAGGTCACAAGCTTGGGTAAGCACAGATCTCCTGGCAAAAGCAGTGCACCAACAAAGGCAGACTGGAAAAACCTAACACCTTACTTAAATGTCCACTCCTTTAGCTTGATCAGGGTCTCCAGGAGGAAGTAATGAAGCGTGGTGACAGGTCTCCTCCATACCACTAGAGACAGGCGGTCCTCCTTATCTTTCTGCCGCCGCTCTCTCACCGAGGAGTCTGGAGAACAAATACAATTGCAATCACCCTGACATACTGTAATACTTGTATCTACATCAATTATTGCACCCTGATGAAATGGTAACGCTAAGCACATGA
This sequence comes from Micropterus salmoides, assembly GCF_014851395.1. Taxonomy (NCBI): domain Eukaryota; kingdom Metazoa; phylum Chordata; class Actinopteri; order Centrarchiformes; family Centrarchidae; genus Micropterus; species Micropterus salmoides. The sequence goes on along the minus strand of NW_024042261.1, from coordinate 16,156,633 downwards.
TACATCAACGAGTCTGGGTCTGTTCTTGTTCTGTTGTTTGTAACACCGGAGGCAACCTAAAATAAGCCACCTTGAGGCTTTTCATGACTCATTCAAAACCATTTGGTGGCACTTATCATTCTGTACCATCAGATGTTACACAACTTTACTGGGGCACTTCTTATAGGAGTGTTAACTTCTCTACTGCACTTTGTCATACAGATGAAAGTTTACCAAAACTGACCTGTAGACCTGCCATTCTGCTTGTCTTTAGCTCCTGCACGTTTCTGAGGCTGTTCACAGCTCGCTCCATTGGCTGCCATGTCAATCAAGATTTAGTAGGTCAGGCAGTCTAAGGACGAAAGAGAGAATGACAAGTTGGTGTCTCACGTTCAACAGCTGCTTATTCAGCTTTCCACTGCCCGCGAGAATATGACAGACACGGCGGCCAGTCATAAAATACATACCAGAGACTATTAAGCAATAAAATATCAGCCTGGTAATGTGAACATGTTGCAACAAGCCGGCTGACATTCAAATTACATGATGCTTACAGAGAGAAAATAGCATTTAAAGCAACAAGGCGAAGACGAAAATGTCACCGACTGCCTCACGTACAGTTAACTCAAATAACAGTCGGTGTGTAGGTCAATTTGTAATAAGATATGATGCCAAATACGTGCACATCATCCTCCTCCACATGCTAACCGGTTAGCCAACCTGTTTAGCAAGGGACGTTGGCAATCTCTATATCAAAATAAGGGTTTTAAAAACAATAACGAGTCGCCTTACTTGTGGGGAAGTGTGTAAAAATGTTCCTTGCCGTTGCGCTGTAACAGTAATGAGAAAAGACACACCACATAGAAGGGAAACCGAGCGATGTTTGGTAAAATTAAATGAGTCGTACCCCTTTCCAGTCCTCTTTACCCGGAAATAAACGCTGGGCGTGTCAAAGTAAACTACTGCTGTTCAGCCTTGAATCATTTTCTTCAAACAAGTTTGTTTATAACCTGGAATGGTGAAATATTCATTTGTATGAACATGGAAACATGACACAGCATACATATATAATTATATTACCTTCAGGTTCCAGTTTAATGGTTCAACCCATAAACAAGATATCTTTATTGTGAAATTTTAAGCGAAGAAGTATTTCCGTAAAGTGTGTCTTTTGGTCCAATCAGAGGTTGCCAGATTTGCCAACAATTGCAATACAGCAACTAACCTTGGACTTTCCATACTTCTTTATTTTACCAGACACTTACAACAGACGTTTACCTCTTTATGGAAATATCGTATCCTGCATTTTATGGCAATATTAAGGGGCGTGGGAACATAATAGCTAAGAGTTAAAGGGGCAATAGGTTCATTTCAAGTTTGAGTCATGTTGTCTAACAGCTCCCAAGTCAATTCCTAAAATTGTTGCTCAGTCCATTTCTGCCTTTATGTCCATCAGGGGTGATCCCTTAAATAATTATTTACCTCACACAGTTAAGGGAGCAACAACCAATACATTTAACTACACATAAAACACACTGGACTCTGGCATCCTCCCAAAATTCACATGTGATATTTCAAATAAAGCTTCAAGTTTAAGATGTACAACAGTACTGAGCCAACGTGTGCATACTGAGGAAAACACACAAGACTGTTTCTTTGTTTTATTACAACATTGAATGAAGCCTGAGTGTGCACATTTGAACAGTTACAGCCTTTTCATGCTCACTGATTCAACAACAAAACATAATCTATACACGTGTATGCCACACAATATAATCTTCACATTAGTTTATTTTTCAATAACCAGACTTTTCTGAGCATGAAAAACTAAAATAAACGAGAGCTCTTCATTCAGTGTTAGTAAAATTACTGTTAAAGACGTATTCCAAAATGTATATTACACACCAACCTGTCAGTCAGTCGCAGCTGGAGTCAAATATTGACCATGGAAATGCTTTGAGTCATATATTTTCACAAAACCTGTTTGTTTTGTTGCAATACAAAACAATGATTAAAAGAGAAGTGAGCATGAGAACGAAAAAAACAAAGTGCCTTGGTTACCCTACTGCTGCTGAAACTAGTCAACCAAATCAAAGTCCATCATTGGCTGAAGGAGACAGCTTATAAGGTCACAGGCAAGGTTATTAACAGGGACCATAGGCACTGGTTCAGTAGATGGCTTGTTCTATTCCTGGATAGTAACCGAAGCAGGTAGCGTTATTAATCCTTTCCGTTTGGTGGTTCCGTTTCACTCATCATAGTGAAGTGAAGACAGGAACTTATCCACATCCAAGTCATGGGGGAAGCAATCAACAAGTTTCTTCCTTTCCTGCAGATTTAAACCAAAAGTCAGAATTACAAGACAAAAACATGTCTTACAATTCCTCTTTGCTTAATGAGGTAATCTATTTTAGTTATCAGCCTGGCAGTCTTTGCATAAACACTGCATTACCATGTAAAATGAAAAGTACTGATATCAAAAGGCAGTTCTGCTGATGAAATCACCACAATTTCTGATCGTGAATAAAACGCCACGCTGGTGGCCCTGTGTGGTCATGATGCTTATTACACACCAAAAGTGTTGGACAGATGCCAAATAGACACAACTCAGCTATTCTTAGTTCTTCTGAGTGGGATAAAATATATATATAGATTGCCGTGATGGTGGCACCAGAATAAAGGCCATGCTGTTGTTACCTCTGTACTAACTAACTGTTCAGTGTGATGAAGAGGACACTGGACAGACTGCCAGTCTATTACAGGACTAACATGTAGACATCCAAACACATTCACACTTGCAGGCAATAGCTTCCAATGCACCGAACCTACATGTCTTTGAAAGGGTTTATCAGTTGTGATGTGGTCATTTTTATCTCAGTCAGCTTGTCAGGCTCAGTTCAAAGTTGAAAGCTCACGTTTCATCAACTATGCTGTTTTGTCAGGCTCGGCATAATATTATTACAGCCAGAGCGAGACCATATTGGTAGTTTGTATGCAGGGCTCTAAGTTAAGTATGTCCCGCCGTCCTGGGGACGGAAATTGATTAGGGACGCTTAAAAATAATACATTTGGGAAGGTTGCAAGACAGAAGATAAATCTAGCCTAAAAAATAAATAAATAAAACGATGTGATTACTGCGATTAAACCATAACATTAATCTGAAATTGTCAACGTAGAATTGAGTACACAATTCAGGAGTACACACACAGCGAGAAGATAAAACGCAACAGTGACATCTGAAAGCAGTGTACATGTACCTAACATGGCTGTCAGGCAGTTACAGTGGATTTCTGCTGTCCCTGGCAGCCACACCAGCCAAATGTACCACAGTAGATGAAGAAATGTTCCAATAAAATGAAGAAATGTTCCAATAAAATGTGAGCTAATTTATAATTGAATTAATTCCACTGTGTTTTATGTATACCACACATCACTTTTAATTAATTATTTAAACAATTCTATTGTAGAAAAACAGCCATTTTATAATAATTGGGGCGGCCAGGATTTACTTTCGGGACGGTTGAAACTGTATTTCTGGACGGTTTGGGATTGTGGTGAAAAAGTTATGAGTTTGTTATATCTGTGCTTGTAGGGTTGTGGTAGTTGTAAGTACTGTAGAGCTGAAACAATTAGTCAACTAACTGAATAGTTGATTGAACAGAAAATTGATCTGAAACTATTTTGATAATCAATTAAGCGTTTAAGTAATATTTCAATTAAAAATATCAACCTGTGTTGTACTCACTCTGTCTTTCTTTGCTGGCGGGCTGGTTGTGGGCGAAGACTGTTTACGTTTCTTAGAGTTCTTTGAGCTTGTGGGCGACTTTTCTCCAACTCCCTCCTGACGCAAACTGTCTTTCAGTGGAGTGCCTGTCCTGGCGATGGCAGCACGTGAAAGAATCATGAGTGTGTGAGCAGCCATGTTGATGCTGTTTTCGCTGCCAGCCTCACTGGCCGGGCTGCAGGTGGGGACATCCGGAGTGGTGGGAGGCAGCAGATGCTTGGGAGTCCCCTCTCCATCTTTACCCTTCTTCTGTCGGGAAGGGGTCTTGGGACACTCAGCCAACTCCTCCTGGTTACGGCCAGTCCCAGGGGTTCGGGGAAGACTAAGGTCTGTACTACACGCTCTAGGCCTCTTGACTGGGGTGGAAGCAGAGTTGAGCCCCTGTATGTCGTGCAGCATCTCAGCTGCCTGTTTGGCAAGAGAACTGGTCTTTGAGGGGGCTTTTGTAGCCTTGGAATGAGGATTAGATGTAGGCTGGGTGACAGCTGGAGGGCTAAAGTCTCTTGTTGTGGAAGATGAAGATGTTGACTGCTGTTGTTGCTCTTGCGTGCTACCCTTCATTTCATTCTCCTTGTTAGCCGTCACATTTGGCACCTCCTGAGAAGGAGTCCTCTTTTCTGTACGCCCCTCGCGTGATTTGGCAGGAGCTTTTTCTGCAAGTTCTTTCCTGCTACTTTCCTCTTTCTCATTTCTACTTACTGAATTCAGTGTAGAATCAGAAGATAATGACCTAGGACCATGTGAATCCTTAGCTTTTGCTCCCTCGCCCTCCTTATCATGACTCTGTTTCCTGTCAATAGATCTTGATCTCCTTACTGATTCTGGCTTTTTCAAAGTCTCAGGCTTCGAGGCATCAACCCTGCTGGTACTTGCACTTTGACACTCTTGGTTATGGATGTTATGATCTTGTTTGCGAGAGTCCTTTTTAACAGGTTCTTTCTGGTGCTGTTGTGGAGACGTGGATTTCTCTGCCTCCTTCACAAAGCCTCCTCCCGTCTGGGGATCTGCTGAGCATCTGATAGGCTGCACCCTCCTCTTGGGCTTGTTGCCACCCAAGATAGTAGGCTTTGTTCGAGTGACCGACTGCGTATTATCTTTCTCCGTCTGCTGGACAGATTGTGATGTAGATGTATTTGTAGCCGGAGGTTTCGCGGTTCTGGTTGTTTTAGCAGTTTGTTGTTTCACTTCTGCAGAAGAGTCAAAACATAAAATTCTCCTATGTCTAGGAACCTTTGCTGCATCCTGCTGGCTTGTGTTTTCAGCTGACAAAGGCTGAACCAACTTACCAAACAGATGTTGCTCAGTGCCTGGAATTTAGAGAAATAAGGTCAGACAAGTAAGGCAGAGACATTGAAACATTAAGCAGAGCAACACTGATGACATCCTTTGGTAACATAAGGTAAAATGATGTTTGGTCATTTTCAACCATTATATAGCTCTTCAAGTTAACCTGTATCTTACCAGCAGTTGTAGATCGTTTGATTGCCACTGTGGAAGATCTGGGCTTGACAGCTTCTGACTTCTGGACTGGAACTGGGTTTGGTATGGCAACAAGCTGTAAATATAACAAAGTTGATAAGCTTTATTGTTCTGGACATTGCTAAAGGTCTACAGCCCGGGGGGGGGGGGACTTTGGGGCGCCAATGTGACCACACATTAAACAATTATAAAGTCTTGGGAGGATTGAAAAACATACTAACATTTTTGTTACCATTAATGCCGAAATTAGTTAGGACTCTTTACTTTACTGAGGTGACAGGAAGTAAATTTCATGCAAATCTGCCCATTAGATCTCAATATACTTTGACATGGACCAAAGAGATGGTCAAAGAGAAATTTCCTCTATGGGGCAGAATGGTAGATGAAAGGTTGGAGGGTTACAGGAATGATCAGGAATCATCCTATTATTCTGGTGAAAATGGTAAGAAAGATAAGTTTTGACTACAAACTTACAAACTGCAGATAAAGTTATGTTACCTGATTGGACACCATCTGAACATTCCCCAGAGTATTTTGGCTCATAACAGAAACAGGAAGCATCAGGGGCTTAACAGGCGATGGTAAGATGAGTGCTGGCCCTGCATGTGAAGAACACAGACACTTTTATAATAATACCAACGCTAACAGTAATGGGCTTGACTGATGTTAGGCAATAAGCAACAAATATCCACAAAACATGACATCTCCTCTGCACCAGGGACAACACAAAATAGGTGATGTATCCTAGCGTTGTAGTCAACACCGCCCAAACCGAGACCAAGTCAAGACCAAGACCAGAGTTTGTCGAGTCCGAGACAAGACCAAGACCATCAAAAAGTGGTCTCAAGACCAAGACCGGTCTCGAGTACTACAACACTAATGTATGCAGCTGCGGAGTAGATTGCCCTTCGTTGTTTAACCTGTGGACAGCAATTGCCCTGGAATAAGAAAACTAATCTCAGCTCGGAGGCAGGACATAACCTGGTGCCAATATAGGACGACTATGTTTTTACATTCAAAACATTACTTCTACTACATTTATTAAGGAATACCTATTATGCTTTTTAATATTTTCTGGCATTTCTATAATGTTACAATGTCAGATGTTCATGTTAAACATGACCAAAGCTTCAAATGAGGTAAAAGTATTTAAAAGAAATCCCTGTGAGCCAAAACATTAGATATCCCCCTGTTCTGAATGCTCTGTTTTAAACAGTTTTTTCTACTAACGACTCGGTATGATGTCTTTCCAAGTTGGATTTCTATATTTGGTCATTTGCTACAGGCAGGGAATGCTGGCCACGCCCACAAAGGAACATGCAGCCTCATCCCTGTGGCAATTTGGTAAACAATGGCCAATCAGAAGACTGTGCTTTGGAGGGGGCGGGGTCTCAAAGAGACAGGAGCATCTACAGCTTGTCTCAGACAGAGGCTGAAATGAAGGCCTACAGTGGGTACGGAAAGTATTCATTCCCCTTTAAATTTTTCACTCTTTGTTTCATTGCAGCCATTTTCCAAAAATCAAAAAAGTTCATTTTATTTCTCAGTAATGTACACTCAGCACCCCACCCTGACAGAAAAAAACAGAAATGTAGAAATGTTTGCAAATTTATTAAAAAAGAAAAACTGAAATATCACATGGTCATAAGTATTCAGACCCTTTGCCGTGACACTCATATTTAACTCAGGTGCTGTCTATTTCTTCTGATCATCCTTGAGATGGTTCTACACCTTCATTTGAGTCCAGCTGTGTTTGATTATACTGATTGGACTTGATTAGGAAAGCCACACACCTGTCTATATAAGACCTTACAGCTCACAGTGCATGTCAGAGCAAATGAGAATCATGAGGTCAAAGGAACTGCCTGAAGAGCTCAGAGACAGAATTGTGGCAAGGCACAGATCTGGCCAAGGTTACAAAAAATTTCTGCTGCACTTAAGGTTCCTAAGAGCACAGTGGCCTCCATAATCCTCAAATGGAAGACGTTTGGGACGACCAGAACCCTTCCTAGAGCTGGCCGTCCGGCCAAACTGAGCTATCGGGGGAGAAGAGCCTTGGTGAGAGAGGTAAAGAAGAACCCAAAGGTCACTGTGGCTGAGCTCCAGAGATGCAGTCGGGAGATGGGAGAAAGTTGTAGTAAGTCAACCATCACTGCAGCAATCCACCAGTCGGGGCTTTATGGCAGAGCGGCCCGACGGAAGCCTCTCCTCAGTGCAAGACACATGAAAGCCCGCATGGAGTTTGCTAAAAAACACCTGAAGGACTCCAAGATGGTGATAAATAAGAAACTCTGGTCTGATGAGACCAAGATAGAACTTTTTGGCCTTAATTCTAAGCGGTATGTGTGGAGAACACCAGGCACTGCTCATCACCTGTCCAATACAGTCTCAACAGTGAAGCATGGTGGTGGCAGCATCATGCTGTGGGGGGGTTTTCAGCTGCAGGGACAGGACGACTGGTTGCAATCGAGGGAAAGATGAATGCGGCCAAGTACAGGGATATCCTGGACGAAAACCTTTTCCAGAGTGCTCTGGACCTCAGACTGGGCCGAAGGTTTACCTTCCAACAAGACAATGACCCTAAGCACACCGCTAAAATAACGAAGGAGTGGCTTCTCAACAACTCCGTGGCTGTTCTTGAATGGCCCAGCCAGAGCCCTGACTTAAACCCAATTGAGCATCTCTGGAGAGACCTGAAAATGGCTGTCCACCAACGTTTACCATCCAACCTGACAGAACTGGAGAGGATCTGCAAGGAGGAATGGCAGATACCCAAATCCAGATGTGAAAAACTTGTTGCATCTTTCCCAAAACGACTCATGGCTGTATTAGATCAAAAGGGTGCTTCTACTAAATACTGAGCAAAGGGTCTGAATACTTATGATCAGTTTTTCTAAGTTTTAATAAATTTGCAAAAATTTCTACATTTCTGTTTTTTTCTGTCAAGATGGGGTGCTGAGTGTACATTACTGAGAAATAAAATGAACTTTTTTGATTTTTGGAAAATGTCTGCAATGAAACAAAGAGTGAAAAATTTAAAGGGGTCTGAATACTTTCCGTACCCACTGTACATTAAGTAGGGATGGGACGCTCAATACTGACTTGTCGATGCTGTGTCGAGATCCCGAAGCACTGCTCTAAAGCGTGGTTCAAAACGTCAATGTCACGTGACCATAGTGAAGCGAGGCTTCGGTGTGTTTCATCCCTGTTTCAACAGGTGGCACACCTGCCGCTTCTACGCTTGATTCACAGCATTTGGAACAAACCTCACATCAGCCTCTAACTCATTTGACAGATTTGTTCCAAGGACACACAATCATTTGATTTATTGGAGCGACGTGTTGTAGTATATCCGCACCTGTAGGCCTATGATGGCAAAAAAATACTTATCTTTGCCAGCAACAAATGTTTCATGTGACCAAATTTTTCCAAGGCTAGGAATGTCAATTATGAAAAACCCTCCGACTCAGCCCCAAAACAGCTGAATATTTCTGAATACAATTCTTGACATAAAAAATGTGAGACATTGTTCCACTTTTCATTTATCATTCTTGAAACAACTTCAACTTTACTCAGTTACGGATTTTTAATCCATTACACCTCATCACTGCCAACACTCAATATTATTAATTATTATTACACTAGGGCCTATATCTTTCCTGCTAATTATCATTACACCTTTGTTAATAAGCTACTGTATAATACTGTAGATATCCACATTTATTATCAGGCTATATTCTTAGATCTGTATACTTTATTATATTCTCTACTCTGCTCCTAAGGTGCGCCCTCTGACATAGCAATTGTGAGTCGCTTTTGAGAAAAGCGTCGGCTAAATGAGTGATTACTTATGAAACAACATACTTTTATTGCAATCTCCATCTGCTGTCTCTGACAATCTGAAAGCGTTTGTTTGTTGTATGGTGATTTCTGCAAAATCCTGTTGGTCATGTATTCATAAGACGTTTAGAATTGTAAACACGGTTCAGTCATTGTTTCAATGAAACCCCAACCAAGATGTGTCGATATCAAAAGTGACCAGTAGGTGTCGAGTGTCGAAGTGTTTCGAAGTCTCGAAACAATTCCGGCACAATTGCTTCAAACGTTTCAATGTTTCACAAAGCCTCGCTTTACTCATCACTAACATTAAGAGCCAGTATAAGTTTTTTTTTAACTTTGTATCATGCAAAGCTACCATAGAGGAGTCACAGAACTACAATATAGGGCTGGAAATGCAGTATAATAGGTCTTATTTAAAGTAAAATGCACTCTCTTTTACTCCCTATTCTGTAATTGGGCATTTTTGCAAATTTTATTTATAGAGATAATGCTGTAAAAAAACAGATGACCCACTGTTGTCGTCTGTTGTCTCTTACCAGTGGAGAAGCCTTGAGAACGAGTTGGTGTGGTCATCCCATACTGGTTGGGGGGCAAAGGTCCCTTTGAGACACCAGCAGGCAGTAGCAGCTGCCTGGTTTGAGCATCTGCAGTTGGGGGTTCAGTCACAATGAAATAGCTTGCAGTGGCTCCTTGGAGGGCAGGGTTAGTGGTGTCCAGGGGTAGTTGAATTATGTAGTTTTGCTGGGGCTGTGATGTCCCTATGAACGGGGAAGCGACTACAGCCTTACTGCAAGGACTAGTGTGTGCCTCAGAGCTTTGTAGGCCACTAACTGCCTGTGCCACCTCATCCAAGTTGGCCTTCGGTGTGCCAGAGCTTCCAAGGGACTTAGCTGGAGAGGAAAGATAGATGGTAGGTATCTTGTTTCCAGAAATGCTAGAAATTGCCTGATTCGAGGCTGTGTCGCTGGAAGAATTGTCATCCTGGTTATCGCTGATGATGATCTTCAAAGAAACAATATTGGAATCAGCTTCAGCCTTGCTTGGGGCAGCGTGTTTGGTGGATGGAGGGTCAGGTGCTTCAAGTCCTGGCACACAAGAGGAGGAGGAAGCGGGCGAAGCTGGAGTGGATGAGGCAGGTGTAGCTGTAAGCGTTGCAGAGGTAGAAGCAGATGTGGGTGAGCCAGATATTGCTGTGAATGGTGCAGCAGTGGAAGCAGATGTGGAAGAGGCAGCTTCAGGTGACACTGAGAGAGTACACACTGGTTGAGTGTCTCCACTGCTTGAAATCAGTATATGAGGTAGGTCAGCATTCGACGCTGGAGTGTTGTTCAATTCGACTTGTAAAGGGGACAAAAAAGCAAGTTGATTACTCAAAGATGGAGAAGGGGCTGTAGCAGGTTGCTCTCTAGATCCTTGTGCTTGTTCATGCTCCTGTATTTGGTCCACATTATAGGCCGATGCTTGTTCCGGGGCAGCGATTGCAGCAGGGGCTCCTGATGAGGAAACTGTGGTTGATTCACTGAGGGCAGCTGTGGTCGAGGTGCTGTCCTTTGTAACAAGCTCCTGAGTGGCAATACTGTCCGAAGGAGGGGGAGGTGTATTCAATGGTTCATCAACATCCATTGGTGTCACAAAAACACTGTTATTAGAAAGCGACTCTTTTGCTTTTCTGTTTGAGTCCACTGCAGCAGATGAGACATCCCTATGCTCCCCATGACTCACTAACATTCTGGCTGAACTGTTTTCAATTCTGGATGCTTTGCCACTGGGGCCAGTTTTCTTTAACACAGTGGGAGCAGTAGACTTTCTGGTCTTGCGCTCCTGTCCAGCTTTCATCTTCACTGTCAATGGTGTTGTATCCGAAGCATCTGTGTGTTGAGTGCCTAAAAAATAAACTGATTTTAGAAATTAGCATGTGACACAAATTCAAACACAATTTCTCTGTGTCAATAGTATGATACAGCTGGCCAGCTGTCGTCAACAAACTGTGGTGAGTATGCACACTCTTTGTGAAGCTGGTGAGTTTGTCCTGCTTTAGACATGCACTAACAACAACACAGATAATGAGGAATTCAAGTGCTAAGGTATGTTGAGCAACAATTATACCTGTGTGACTGATTTAAGGATGATACTATGGCTGCATGCATACACAGAGACACATATGTACTTATACACATACACACATAGAAAGTTGTTTAAAGTGCAAAAAGTAATTGATTATTGGGAATGTAATTGTTCACGCCTCCTTTCTCACATGGGGACTGTGTCCAACAAGTTCTGTACCTTTTACAAAACTGACATTCACACCAACTTCAGGATGCGATCGGCAAGAGGTGAGAAAGTAAGCAGGGTTTATACTTCTTTCTCTTTGAACTGTATCTGTTCTTAATTGAACATGAAGGTTTTTCTCTCTTCCAAAGTTTAAATTTTCAAGAAACCTGCCGTGACCTGTGTGAGACGGAAGACAACATTTAAATGTTCTTCTGAGAGCCTACTATTAGCTTGTAAGAATACCTAGACTGCCACTCTGAAAGGGTTTGACTGCAGATGAAGGTCCAGCAGTGTCACTCTCTTCTGGACTACTGCTAATATCTCCATCCCCTGGTTCTCCATCAGTGAATCTGGTTTTATCTGGAAATAAACATTATAAAAAGTCTGTTATGAATTTGCTTTCAATTGTGCTTTCATACACAATTGAAAAGGATAGCAATTCATTACTCTGCACAACAAACGCTGGTAAATGAAAAGTGGGTCATAGTTACTGTAATCAAAGAGGTCATAGAGGGCCTGAAAAGCTGGGTCAGACTCTGTTTGCTCCAAAATGTCATGGATGGCATCGTCACTCATATGGATTTCCCCCTGTACCATGTTAACAATGCACAGCTTAATAAAGTGATCATGATAAATGCTTACAAGAAAGATTTCTGAGGGGAAAAGGAAAAAAGAAATAATAGTATTTATAGTTTTTCCCGCACCTGTAATCCTAAGATTTCATCTATAGACTGGTCTTCCTCCATTGTACTTGAAGAGGCCTTTGTTGTTTGGGGCATTGGATCACTGAAATTAAAGATGAAACAGAGAACAAAAAAAAAAGTACAGCCATGTTATTTGCTTGCAGTCATGCCACAAATTTGACCCTCTTTACACCTGGCATTTCAATGTGTTTTGAGTGATTGTACTGCAATCGGATGGTGCTTGACCTTATGAAAGTACAATTGTAAATGCATACAAGACACATTTCAATTTAATTTTTGTTTTTCAATTCAATTTTATTTATATAGCGCCAAATCACAACAACAGTTATCTCACACAATATACACACAGAGGTACAGACAGTGAAGGTGATGTTGCTATAGACTAAATGAAAAATGGTACAGATATTACAGACATTGAGGACAAATTGTGATGTGATCAGCAAACCATCTCCAGAGGTGGTCAGGGATGAATTGTTACCATACTGAACACAAGTATAAATGCAAATGCTTTGTCAATCTACATGCAACAACTACGTGGGCAGAAACAGCGCATACAGGCAGTGTATCCATACAGTGCTGTGCGAGAATGCGCTTAAAGAACGCAGTTCACTGAACATGCTTATGTTTTTGGTGAATGTGAACTTGCTCACTGTTAAGATAAACTCAACTACTACTCTAAACAACTAAATGAACAGAAATGAGTACACAGTATGAAGAGCGGTAAGGCAAGGAAACGATGCCAGGCTGAACTTAAGTTTCACTTTTACTTTTCAGCTGAGCTATTACATCAACTGCTGAAGAGAGGAAAACATGGGAGTATAGAGAATTATTTTGGACTTGTGCAAAGAAGAGGAGGATGTGATGAAATGTAATCAGGTTAAAATCATATCTAGATACAATCTGGATATGAGACACATTTTAATGCGAGGTGTAAAGGGGGTCTATGATTGGCACTGACATAATAAATCATCTATAACAACTTCATACTTAAAAACTTTACACTTACCTGGCAAGGATTTTGTTGATGTTTTCAGCAAGCTTCTCTTGTAATGATCTGTCCCCTAATATCTTGTCACGGGCATTTTGTATCACAAGTTGCTGTGGAGATTAGCATGTGTTGTGAAGTCACAAAATGTATGAATCATATATCTAAAAAAAAAAAAAAAACATTCAAGAGCGAGAGCATGCCATTGCTGATGCCACAGTGTTTCCCATACATTCAGTTATTTGTGGCGGCCAGCCACAATATCAACACTGACCGCCACATATTGATTTTTGATTTTTTTACTAGGCCTATTTAAAATCGTATTTGAGCTGTAGGCAGCGCGTATTCACGTAGCACATCCTCTCGCTCGTCCCTCTCACCCGTCCATAGATCTCACTCTCTCTCTCATCCGTCCCTCTCTCTCTCCCTGATGAACACCGCTGCACAAATCTGTCCAACACAACGCTGTCAATGTCGGAGACCCAGCTATTAAAAGTTATTATCAAGCCATGTATGGTAAGGAGCCTAGCAAATAAGGAGAGCTAAGATAAGTTAACAGCTGGGGTTTCGTGGCTAGCATGCTGTATATAGCTGCGCCACAGTTACACCGTCATTCTGTGGGAAACACTGTGCCATGAGGTTCTATTATCACGTATTGCTTCTAGAAACAGAGGTGTAATGCTAAGAATTAGCTAAATAATTATTCGCAGGACTGAGCGACAACAGCCCCTTTCAGCCCTTCCATCCCTGAACTCACATGCATATATAATATAAAATATTACATTCAATCAGTGTCAACACCTGTTCCAGTGGAGCTGACCCTAAACAATGAACCAAAAATCAGCCACAAAAGTATTAAAGCCTTATTCTTCTGTATGTGGAACATCTTGTCATTCACCACACAAAACACATTTATTTTGACCTACAAATGTAACAATCTAAAAAGCTAATTAAGCCATAATTTCATGAGTGAAAACACTGCTTGTCTATTCAAAATGTCTCTGTGTTAAAGAAACCAACACCGCAAATTCAGATCTGCTTACAGGAAAGTTCCCATCGACAGCCTCTTCAGGTTGGGTTTCTGCACTGAAGCTGCTGGCTGTGATGGCACATCTGCCCGGGCCACTGGATCCACTCGTAGCACCACCTCTCTTCCTGGGGGTGTCCCTGAACACAGCAAAACAGATTATAGATTTGGCAGCAACATGCACATGGCTTGAGCAAAACAATACAAGCCCAATAAAGTGGAATCGCACGCAAAAACACCACAAAACTGAAGCCACATGTCAGATCAACACATCTGACATAAAGCAGAAGCAAGCATTAAGCTGAACATTTTCACACCTAACTCTTTGAATGAAGGGTTTGTCTTGACCAAACAAGAGTTGACCACAGTTTTGGTGAGTTTTATGATGAGTTAACAAGTAAATTATTTCAAATCGGTCAAAGACCAAAACTTGAATTCAGAGGGTGTATGGTTGTATTTTTCTGTTTGACAATGAAAACCGGTGTAAGAACATTTTCTTTTCGACATTTTGGGAGTTTATCTGTTAGCATGCTAACTTCAGTACATATCTCTGAAACACAACACAGACATCGTAACATAATGTCAGAACCATTACTACTTCACATACTGTTGATCATGTTTAAAGTGAATGTTTTAAACTAAACCTCTGGCCAATTTTTTTTTCCTTCTCTTTTATTGAATGCTGTGTTGTTTATTCTTGGTTGATTGTAAAGCACTTCGGACACCTGTTGGTTAATGTAAAGTGCTATATAAATAAATGTTGATTGAAATAGTTACACCTGTACTTTCCCTGCAATCACTTGTCAAAATATCTTCTGTGACACTAATATTATGTCTCAATTTGTGTTCTTCTGTACTTACACTTGCTATATTGAGTGCATAAGTGTGTTCACACTGACAATTATAGCAAAATGAAGTGCAATATGAGCACCTGAATGGTATACTTGTAACAGTTAAAAAGTTGAGTGTGAAACGCTGGAAAACCAGAATGGTCGCTATCTTGGCTACATGGCGGAAGGGGAGGGAAGCTGCAGCGGTTACTCCGGTGAACACCACAAATGTAAATTATACATTCTTTTTTCAAAGTCAAAGAAGAAGAAGAAATACAACAATAATAAACCTTACCATTTCCGACGTCCAGGCGACAATGGGCCTGGATTTAGCCGATGTTCAGAAACAATTATCTGTACAGGTGAATCTCCTGTAACGGACACATTTTGTCACACACTATATAAAAGCATATATTTTTGTAATTTCTGATAGCTTGCAAGCATGCTAAAATATCTTTCAACAAGCCCTAATCAAAATGAAGCACAGGGAAACTTTTTCAAGCCATTATAAAAATGCATAATAAGCTGTATAAGTATCATCTGCATACAATAAAAAAAGAAAATAATCCAACATAATTTCAACATAAATATTGTATTCAATATTATATAAAAAAGACAGCCTTTTTTCTAATAAGTGGAAACAAAACACAACATTCTCAATTTTCATCGTAACTACCCGATAAATAAAATATATTTTGAGTACTGCAAGTATTTTATACTGACTGGGCGTAGCTAGTAATCGGCTGACATCTTGGGTCTGCGGTTGGCTGTGTGGGGCAGTGTAGCTCATGGGGGTGGAGTGGCCGAGCATGCTGTGGGAAGTGTGCGCTGGGCTGAGGATGGAGCTTGTTTCAGAAACTGATGAGCAGACGACACCACCAGCTGAAGCCACGGTCAAGACCCGCTGCCTCGCCATGTTTGCCAATCCTATGCGTGAACGTGCTGCAATGAAAAGAGGCTCGTAAGTAAAAGGCCTTTGTGTAAACCCCGAGCAAACACATGACTCAGACAACCAAATTCATATGATCTTTTTTTTTGTGGTTTAAACCTTTATTGGACAGTTGACAGTGAAGTGACTGACAGGGCAAAGGAGGAGAGAGAGAGGGCATAACATGCAACAAAGGCCTCTGGCTCGAACCAAAGAGGCGATTTCTAACATCACTGTTTGACTACCGTGTTAAGAGAGGGTGATAATTTGCACTTTCAATGTATTAACAACAGGGTTTGGTGCTAGACACGCCAATATTAAACACTGTAATTACAATAAGATTCTGATTAAGGAAGCCATTTTTCAGGCTGTCAGATTATCCCAATTTGTAGCGATGCGTATGCCATAAACACATAATCCTAACAGAATATTTTATATCTTTCAACTGCATCTCCACACATTTGAAGGGTAGAAATCATAATCCAAAAATCTTGATGGCTGGGAGTCAATAGAAATGTATGGGAAACATTGCGATATTATATACAGCAATTTTTCCCATACATTTGGGATCAGTGTTTTTGTACCAATAATGTGTCTTTTACCGGCAGATTTTTGCAAGAGTAAGCTATTAGTAATAAATTAAAATGGAAAATCATTAACAGACTTACTTCTTTGAGATGCTGATATAGCGGGGGAGTTCTGCAATGACCTAAGGAAAGATATAGAAGAATAATGAAACAATATCAGTTGTTGAAGATCCCTGTCAATATCAACTTTGAACAGAAAACAGTGAGAATTGAGATTGTGGTCAGTTTCATCTTATAGCAACAGTTGCAGTGATTTATGTGATAAAAACTTAAGGCTCTTTACCTGATCTGGTTCAGTGTAAAATCCAGCTTCTTCCACAATGAAGTCATCATGGCAGGTACCTCGGGACAAGACTCTGTTCAAGACATTGACAGGTTACCAACAACACAAGCATAAGGCATGAATAAGAATATATCATAAAGAGTTCATTTTGTAGTGTGAACAATATCAGATTATCTCACCCTTTGTTTTGGCAGCCACATACTCATTTAAGATTGTTGTTAGGCCTTTTCCAAAGACAGACTGTGTGAGGGAGAAAAAGCAATGAATCATACACGCAACGTGTAACTATTATGCGCATTACATTCACATGACAGTGCCGATCAGAGAAAAGGGGACACACTTACAAACACACAAGCAGGAATAGTCCCATCTTCTGTGGTGTGGTCGGCATACTCTTTCAGGTTTGGGCTCTCATGGATGAAAGCTTGGCTTGTGGAGGACAGTCCCTCTTCTTGGAGGTAGCCTGGAGAAGACGTTTAACGTTACAATCACCCAGTTAACGTTAGAGAAAGCAGGGGTTAACGTTACGTTAACATTACAACAAAGTTCAAATGGCAAACGGATAGTTACCCTAAATACACTGCATGTTTATCGTCGACCGTTGGCTTGTCAACGGTTAACAACTGTAACAGTTCAGCTTTGAGCCGCCTGTTTACAGTTAAAGCTAAGTATCATTGTTGCTAACGCTAACTATTACACAGCCGCTTCGCCCGACAACAGTAACATTACTTACCCAAAACAAGCCGGGCGACGTCGGACGGTAATAACATGTCTGCCTGTTGGTTGATATAAAGCGAGTAGTAGTGAAGCGTTAGTTTACTACATGTTCAGGAAAAGTATCTCAAAATTTAGTTAAACAACATCAAATTAAAAACCGTCAGCGGTATTATTGTGAAGGAGACGTCCTGAGGACTCCGCTGCTTACTCAAAAGGCGGGGAACTCAAGTGCGCATAACCCGGAAGTTTCAAACCAATCTGCCGTTTGAAATGCTGGTAGTTGTAGTCCAATTCATAACATCAAGCTCCACTACATCCAAGAGGCTGCCATATACACATATATTGATCAAATATATCGAACGTGACTTATACCTGCCATATAAAACTTTAATAATATTGCACCCCCAAAAAACAGTACGTTTGTTTTAACGTTGGATACTAACGTAAACGGACACGGTTCTAGCCGGCATCAGGAAGTGATGTGGCTTCTTCACTGCTGCTGCTGGGGCGGGAATTTCCTGCGTTTCCTACGCGTGTTTGAGTGTGTCTGTTTAGAGCACGTCAAGATGGCAAAGTTCTCAGGAGCACAGCAGCAGGCCCCCCCAGCACTGTAGCATCTCAGCAGGTAACATCTGCACTTGCACGTCTGACAGCTCCGTGATTACAATCAATGCAGTAATCAGAGGTCAGTGAGCGCAGAGAGCTACAGAGCGTACTGTTTGAATGGACGTTTGTGAATCAAAGCTAGTCTTGCACTGTTGTGTTGCTAAAGTAATTAGCTCGTGTACAAGGCCAGGCTGAATGTGGAGTGATCTGCAGAAGTAAGGTTCACTTGTAGCTACCTGATCTGGCATTTCATGTAAAAAGTTTGTTAGTAACGTTAGAGATTTTAGTGTAGTAATTTTAGTGTCGGCATAATTTGAATGAATAACAACATCCTCTCTTGTCAACATCCTGTCAGGGCAGGTAGAATAGTCTGCCCTCATCCACTGTGAAGCACAATGAGTCTGGCTCTTCATGATCTCCTGATCTGCTGCAAGGGGCTGGAGAATGACAAAGCAACAGAGAGGAAGGTAATCACAGCTGCAAATAAACTGCATTTAAACAATGAAACGAGATATATTGCACCAAGCCTTTGTCATCCGTACTATAGCCACATTTAGCCTGCAGTATAAATCAGTTGACAGTTGTGTCCTTCACACCCCCAGAAAGAAGCTGAGCGCTTCAGGCGGCTCCTTCGAACTCCAGAGGTTGTGCAGGAGTTGGATCGAACTTCAGGACCCAAAGCTAAAGGAGGTTCCAAGCAACTCACATGGGATGCTGTTTTCAGGTAGTCTTCCTCTGCATATTTGCATTTTGTTACAGAATGCATATAAAGTTATAAATTAATGTTTTTCCTGCCAACAAAATGGGCCTAGTTTGTTTCCATCTCATCAGTTTAGTTTCACTTTTGTTTCTTTGCACTAATGAATACCAGCTGACTGCCTCACTGTGCTCAGTAATCAAATGGAAATGTGAGAAACTGTACTTAATAATACAGTGAATATGATGGTTTTTATATTTAGAAATACTGATTTCTTTCAAGTTGTTTCACAAGAATCTGTTCTCGTTCCATATTGTGCAAGATACCTGTAAATTGTGCCTTTGCCAAGCACTGTAATTTATTAAGAGTTTTGTTTTTGTTGGGCTCATTTATTGGTCAGAAGCCTATGGCCTTGATAAATCAAAACTTTCTATTCAATTATTTTTCCATGTCAGATTTCTGCAGCGGTATGTCCAGAAGGAGACAGAAAGCATGCAATCAAGTAAATCCAACGTCACAGCAACTACTCTGGCCATGCGGAAGAAGAAGATTGCTCAAATGTGCAGCTTGATCAAATACTTCATTCGCTACGCAAACAAACGTACGGACCAGTAGTCAGTTAAAATTACAGTACAATTTTAGGTCAAATGATTAATTTCACATTACATTAAGGAATGTTTTTTGTACATACGTTTAAATTATATATTTTGTTACTTCACATGACTCATTCATATGTGTAGAAAACAGTGAAAATTCTGAGCAATTAGTTTGAAAATGTTGAAGGGATTGCAGTTACAGTGTCTCTCTCCCTCCGCAGGCGGGCCCCGTCTCAAGTGCAGTGAGCTGCTGAAACATGTGATGGAGGTCCTGCAGAGTTCGTACTGCTGTTCAGCCTATGGAGAAGATTATAGCAGCCTCCTAATAAAGGACATCCTCTCCGTCCGCAAGTACTGGTGTGACATCACTCTTCAGCAGTGGCACAGTCAGTAGGATTACTACAATTTATATGAATGGTGTATAAAGCAAAATGTCTATTTGTGTTATAGCGTGTTATTGCTGTTGTCTGATGTTATACCATCTTGCCTAATCACTTTACTGAATCCCTGTTTGTTTATTTTTGTGATTCTTAGGTCTTCTGGACTTGTATTGTGGCTTCTTTAACTCTTCATCCAAGTCCATCAACCGTGTTCTGGTGAGCAGAGTCATCCACACGGTGGTGCAGGGCTGCTGCATGCAGACTGATGGATACAACAACGCTCTGTTCAGCTTCTTCTCCAAAGCACTGTTAAATGCAAGGTGAAGATGTTTACCAACATATGATAATCCCTCTCAATACTATTTTGGTGCTATCATACAGTACACCAGTTAAGTAAATAAATGCAAACATGAGGAACTTTAGTTTTCATGTGTTCACAAGTGTTTTCTTTTTTGAAATCATATGCCCCTCTTAGGCAGGAGAAACATCTGACTGTTTTGGAGCACCTCATCTCGGCTCTCAACATCTTCCTGAGATCCGCAGCCATGAATTGTCGGATGAGAGTGTGTCTCCTGGGAGAGGAGCTTCTGCCTTCTATACTGTATGTCTGGGCGGATATGAGGCCCTCTGCGGTTCTCAAAGAGGAGATTGTGGATTTCTTTAACCTGCAGATTTGTGCTCACCACCCCAAAGGAGCCAAGACACAAGATACAGGTAGAGTGGTCTTCCTTTTTTTTCTACATTTTTTTGTTTTCTAGTCGTGCTTACACCTTTGGATGTCTGTGTATGGTGTACAGGATTTATTATGGGTTGTATATGGTTCGAAATACGGTTCCACTCATTTGACTGTTCCAAGCAATGGAAAAAGGAATTGGACTAACTAACTAACTAACTAACTAACTGTGTTATCGAGTGTAACAATTAAAGATGGATCTCCAGCAATCTTTGAATGTGTAATTAACTAAAACACCATGAAGTATTTTATAGCATGAATTTATTGAAAACCGGTGGCTGAACTCGAGTTGCTTTAGAAAATCATTGGCAATAATGTAAACATTTAAAGGTAATGAGCTAAACCACTTTAAAGTTAAGGTGTGTCCTTTATCAAGCGACCAGTCACAAGTTGTTTCCCCTCTCGTATCCTAGGTGCTCATGCTGAGGACTGGACCAGGTGGCGAAGTCTGTTGTACAACCTGTATGATGCGTTAATCAGAGAAATTAGTCAGATAGGCAGCAGAGGGAAGTACGTCACAGGGACCCGACACATAGCTGTCAAAGACAATATCATTGAGCTCACAGCTGACATCTGTCACCAGGTAATAAAGAAAGAAAGAAAAGAAGGGAATTTTTTATATTTCCGTTTTGTTTAACAGAAATATTTATGCAATGATATCACCAATTTCAGCTAATTTAAATGTTGTACGTGTCTGTAACATTATTTCCTTTCCTGCATGTAGTTGTTCAGTGATGACAATGACACCCATGTCTTGGAGGTGACTCAAGCCTCCCTCAGAGCCACCCGCATGAGCAGTCCCACCCATGGAACGGCCAGCAAGCGACGGCGCATCGAACTGGGCTGGGAGGTCCTCCGGGACCATCTGCAGCCTCAGCATAATGACTTCGATGTCATACCATGGTATGAAAATCACAACACAATTAAAATTAAAAACATTTTAGAGGTAAACAAGTTAGTACAGCTGCTTAAAAATGGTTTTATTTTATGGTAGAAAATCGAAAAAAGTAGCGTGTTGTTTCTCTGATTGTACCCACTCAAGCTCAATCATGTAAAGATATTCTTCTTTCATTTTCACATTTCAGGCTGCAGATCACTGCAGTGCTCACCTCTAAGTTCCCGTCCATGGTGCCCGGCCAGGAGCTTGTCCCGCTGCTGTCCGTGTTATACCAGCTCCTGGCAGAGCAGCGGAAAGGAGAGAGGGGGCCGTACGTGCTGCGCTCTTTGAAGGAGGTGGCCCGGTGCCAGGCCCGCTACCCGGAGAGGGCCCAAGTTTACAGGACGGAGCTGGGCAGGCTGTGGGGTCGGGTGTGGGCCCTGGCACTGCGAGGGGTCAGCTCGCCCCAAACAGAGGCCCTCAGCCTGGACCTGCTGAGCTCTATTGTTCACGGTGGCCTGATCAATATGGACAGAGAATTCTGGAAGCTCTTCTCTGGATCAGCATGTAAACCGTCTGAGTGAGTATCCGCCATGAATTTAATCTTAATACTGAAAATGTCTCCATATAATGAATGTCTGTGTTTTTGTGTCTGCATGTAGTACCCCTTTTTTCCTCTCTTATCCACAGGGGTGCTGCTCTCTGTCTAGCCCAGGCCCTGCTAAAATGTCCAGTCCCTAAAAGTCTCATCTCAAGCTCAAGCTGGGACTATGTGGGGGTCACAGAGGGATCTGCTTCACCTAACCTGAAGGAGACTCTCATAGCATGGTTGCTGATGACCGATCAGAGCGATGAGATGGAGGATAGCTCCAGACCTCACCCTATCATTTGCAGGTTGCCACTGTGTTGTTTCTATGTTAGCTGTGGATTTAGCTGCAGTTGACTGTAGATCATTTGATCCTGGTTCAGTACTTGCTTATTGAACGATGTAATGTCTTGAGACTGTCTTCTTAAAAACTCCAAACATGAATTACAAGCTTCTCTCTTTGTTAAGATATATCTATTTTGTCTTTGATTTTAAGATACCGGTCTGTAAATGTATGTTTTGTTGTGATCTTGTGTGCAGAGACTTTCCTTACAATGTAATAGCAAACATCCTGGTCTCCCTGACCTTGAAAGACACGAGAACAGGCCTGAAGTTTCTGCTGGGTACTGAAGGAGTAGAAAGGTGCCTACCATAACCACCTACATGATAACGAATCTTAATCCGCTTATTCTGCACAATCCATGCATTACTTGTTTTTTGGCATCATTTTTAAGACGTCAGTTTTTTGGGAATAATGATAATTTCAATTACTTTTTTAAAGCGCCTTTTCTCAAGAACAAACCTTATCCAATGCCAAAGACAACCTGGAGGAGATTGAGAGGCTGTACTTGCAGTTCAGCTTCAACACATTGCCCTCAGCGATTCGAGGGACTGACGAGTCAGTGAAGACGGCTTCAACCGACGGCCAATTCGCTGCCATCCCCGGCCTCAGAAACAAGTTGGAGCAATCCCTGCTTTGTGTGGCTGACAACCTACTCAAATGCTACTCTCCTGATGTGAGTGGAAGTTAACACCTGCGTGTTTATGTTTCTGTGTAGGTCGTCACAGTGACAAAGTGGTATTTGTTCTGATTTCCCGTCCACAGTCTCAGGTCACCCCTCCACACTGTCTAGTGCGCTGTGTCAATCTGCTGACTGGTGTTCTAACAGGTTACGTCTCCACTGGGTTTTTGACTGAGGAGGAGGCCTGCCGCTCACAGCTCTTCACTAAAGCCAAGGTATCATTCAGACGTGTACATAAAAACATTATGTATTGTATATTAGTAATGTTGGAATTTACCCCTACTCCATATTTGTATACATTTATGTGTCCTAAATTACAGTTGAAATTAAATAATACACTTTTTGCAATTAAGATTGTTTGTGTATTCTTGTGACCAGGCTCTGGCCCAGGACATCTGCGGTTTTGTTTCAGGTGTGAAAGTGAAGATGACAGAGGAAGGAACCATGAGCACACTGAGATCCGTCATGAAGCTCTGCACACAGTCAGCGAGAAGAAAAAACAAGGTGACAAAAGGCTGAAATCATACAGGATTTTCAGTGGTGTGCGAAAGTTTGTGAGCCCTTTAGAGAATTTACTTTATTTCTGCACAACTATGACGTAAAACATACTCAGACTTTCACAAAATAACACAAAAGTAGATCAAGAGAACGCAATTAAACATATTAAACATATTTTTCTGAGATCCACTCACAGCTATGCAACATTGTTGTCCCATTTGTTTAATTGGGTTCATTTGATATTGGGTTCTACTTGGTGTGACTTGTGTTAAAATCTGAGTTTGAGGTCATATTTGTGCAGAAATATAGAAACAAAGGGTTACCAAACTTTAGAACACCGCTGTAGATTAATCTAACCAATTTATGGAAAATCCAACCATAAAGTCTCTCTGAACTACAGACAACCACCAAGTTGACCACATCTTCTACAGTCCTCACACATTCAAAATGCAGTCTATTTAGTAAATCCTTTGTCCTTTCTTCTGCAGGATAATATTTGTCCTATCTCCTCCAGTCTGTTCACTATGATTCTGCCAGCCAGTCTCCTCAGTGAACTGGCTGAGATCTGCAAACTGTTGGTAAGTGACACATATAGTAAAGAGCAGATTGGAGATGTTTATGACCTAAGGATATAAAAGTGAAAATAGTCATTTCCAAACAAGAGAGCAGCCTCGAAGAAATAATTTTCCTTCTTCAGTTAAACAATGTTTCTAAGAGAGTCAGTGTTGTGGATGAAGATAATCATATGGATGATGATTGGGACATGAGCAGAACTCATCAAGGGGACGACATTGACCTGTTTGATGATGGTGAAGAGTCCCACAGCAGCGCCAATGGGACCCAGAGACAGAAGGGAGACAACGGTGACGCTCCCTGTGCACCAGGTAAGGACGGGTCATGACCACACAGACTTTGGTCCACTGAGCATGACCTTCTTTAGTGCTGTTTTATTGTTATAATATTATCAATGTAGTAAGCAATGGTAGAATTTCACTCCTATTTGGGATCCATTCTGTTTGATTGATGGCTGTGCTAATACATGCTGCAAAGTCTGCCTCGCATCAAGCAGAGGAAGTTTTTGTATTGTTTAGGTAGTATAAACCTGACACCTACAAAGCAATTTTAGCTTAAGTTGCTGATGATCCTCTCAGTGCATAACAGGTAAATGGTTCTGTCCTCCATTAGGTGCAAAAAGTCTGTTAGCAGACGATCATCTGGCCCACCAGGACTTGGCTCTCCTTGCAGTCTTAGAGTTCCTGTGTGAGTGCGGCTCTGTCCAGCCTGTCCACGGCCTGCTCTTCAAACCCCAGGAGGTGCGCCGCAGGCTGCTGCTGCTGGTGGAGCAGATCGACTTCGACAAAGCCCTACACCTCTGCATGGTGGGTAGCAGCTGCTGTGGAGAGTCACATCTGCAGTGGCAGGGTGTGTTCAGCTGGTGAACACTAATATCTGGTTCTCTTCCAGTACCTTGTCCTGTTGGAGAAACTTCCTGCCGAGGACTCGCTCTCACCAGAGGAATTCGATTCACTGCTTCGTCCTTTAGCGTAGGGAAATCTATTTGACACAACTTAAATCTAATAATGTTTTAATGTATTTCACCTAATTTGTTTGGTGTCCTGTATTTACAGGGACCTGTGTTCTCAATACCGTCAGGACCAAGAGATCTGTGCTGCTGTTCTGCTTGGTTTGTTACCCACCGTCAGGAGCCTGGGGAAAACACACCATGTGCCGGAGGAAATGAGACATGTTCAGGGATCTCTGCTGCAAGTGGTGTCTGGATTCTGGTTAGTGGCACATTTTTACAACAGAGATTATGTTAACCTAAGATGGAGCCTCTGTCTGTGGCAAAGAACCTTCAGTCTTTGATGGAGGATGATCAGGTGTAAAATGTGCCCTGCTGGTAGTCTTGTCAAAAAATGATTTTCCGTCTTTAAAGGGATAACTACAGTATTAGAATTTGAAAACATGAATCATTGTTTTCTGTATCCACTCTGTCATAATCTGTGTACAGTTTTTCTGTGATCCAGTTTCTGATACTAACTCACTCACCACTGTGCTTTGTTCCAGTTTCCTGATCCAAACAGGGAAGTGCATGGCAGCTGTACGAGCTGCTTTAGTGCGATGCCTGGTTGCCCTGCTGGAGGTAAGCTCTCACAGAGGTTTCCCTGCCTGCCCTCAGGGAATGCAGTTGCTAAGTTATTGTATGTATCTGCACAAGAATGAAATCTTGCTTTTCTATGTTTGATATCTCATTCTGAATAAATGACACAAGCCAGACTCTTTGTAAAAGTTTATCAAACTTTGAGGATCCACGTTAATATGTTTGACTGGGAAGAAAACTGGTTTCTTTATTGACTAAGTCAAAAAAAGATTACAGCTGCTTTTAATATTTTTAGAACAACACGATTTAGCACCAAACACTGAGACTAGAGAATAAAAAAACTTACCACAAAGTTTCACCCTCTTCTCAACTTTTCTATAGATTCTCTTTACTTATCAATTAAATATCAATATACCAATCACTATGTTAGCACCCCTTTTTGTATTTTTGACATCTCTCCTCTTTTGACAGGCTGACCCATGTTGTAAGTGGGCAGTCCTAAATATCCGAGGACCTGACAGAGAGGAAGGTCATCCAGTATCGGCCATCCTTCCTTCTCACCTCGCAGATACCCACCACCAAGTCCGTATGCTGGTAGCCATGTCTGTGGAGAGGTGCGCTTTAGCGAGGGGGCTGACTTAGCACCGCCGATAATGAATCAGAATACATTTTATAGAAAGTAGAAGTCATTAAGTGGATCATAAATCTGTTGTCACCATTATTCTCTTATGTGTCCAGGTTGTTTCTGGAGATGAGACCAGAGGATCCTGATAAGAGAAAGATGCTGCCGCTTAGACACCAGCAGGCGGCTTTTGAGGCTGTTTACCTGAAGGCTCAGGAAGGAATGAAGCTCCCAGTAAGTTAATTAAGTGTTAAATAGTTTATTACATGTGCGTGTGTTCTGCCTCTGTTTGACTGTCCTAATACTTCTTGCATCTGTGTGATCCTTTCACAGAAAAGCAGCTCTTCAGAGGACCAGCAGGACGAGGCCTTTAACCGCAAGGCCGCCCTGTTGAAGAGTTTGTCTGTCGTAATGTGTTGTAGCCCAGTCTGTGAAAAGCAGTCTCTGTTTGCCCTCTTCCAGTCCTACAAGGAGAACAATATAGAGGAACAGCTCATCAAAAAGGTAACGGTTTCAGGGTTGCATGCATTGTGGAAATGGAAGAAAAGTAAAATTTAGACAGCATCAATGAAAATAGTGACATTTTTGCTTTTGTGCTACAGTTACCCTTTTCACCTATAAAACAATGAACTACAGAAAGTGCAGAGTGAGATGAACTATCCTTCTTTATATCACAGATGTTGTGCTGTGTATCCAAAGCGCTGGGCTACAGAAACGTGAAAACATTTGTCACTTCTCACCTGTACTACCTGGTAGCTGAGTGGCTCGCGCAGAGACAGTCTGACGATCGCTACACTCTTGGATCTTTCCCCTACACCCTCCTAGACCACGACACAGTCAAAGAGTTCTATAAGTGAGGAAATAAACGTCTTCTGTTATTTTCATTTCATGCCATTTGAAGGTGTTTTGTGGCCACCTTTATTTTCTGCTCCACTTCCACTTTCATAATACAGTGATCTAACACAATGACGTAAAGGTTGATAACATCCAACTTCCCCCATTGTCTTGTGTCCCCTTGAAGCTCTTCCTACCAGGTATTGATCCCCCACCTGGTCTTCCTGGATGACTTTGAGCAGGTGAAGTCTATTGGCAGGTATCTTGAGAAGGACTGGAGAGGGTTACTGGCAGACTGTTTCCCCAAGATCATGGTCAACATCCTGCCATACTTCGCCTTGCCTGGCCAGGATGCACAGGTTGCACAGCAGAGAGAGAAGGCCCACAGAGTGTACGACCTGCTCAAAGACGCCAACTGTCTGGGCAAACAGGTAAACACAGCTGTCCAACATCAGCCTACATGTGCATCTGGGGTTAGACTTCTTATTTCATGCAGTTTTTATACTTTGACCATGTGATGACAATAACTTTTAAAAAGACAGCAAGGGAAAGCAAATAACTTTACCCACACAGGACATTTGTTTTCAGGACCAAGTGTGGGCACACAGTACACTGATCGATCAGTGTAAGCCACTTCTGCAGTGTTTCCATAATGCACCGTAACGCGACATTTGCTGGAGGCCTTTTACATATTTGTCTGACGTGTGTTACATTTGCAGGACAGTGACAGGACAGAGCCTGAATAAGTTGGTAACCTGCGCTTTGTCGGTGCTAAGATCGGAACACAAGTTATACAGGGTCACAGGCTCAAATGTGCAGCGTGTGCCACTAATACATGTCTGTCCCCGTGTTTGTGCATGTGTCCGCAGCAAATTGACAACCTGATCCACAGTAACCTGGCGGACATAGTGGTGGAACTGCTGATGACTCTGTATGAAGGAAGTGGAGCTGAAGGAGACAGAGAAGACCTGAAACGCTTTATAGGGTAATGGTAGTTGAAATTTACCATGATTTGTTAGTTCTTAGTTAATTTTAGTAATTTGTTTATTCATTCATTTGATCATTGTGATGGCAACTTCCCAGTTTCAACCTGGGTATAATTTAAAGACAAGAAATCAAATGTATGACAAAATAAAATAACTGTTTAACGCCCCTCAGGGAACTGGACCCCGCACCAAACCCACCATACTTCAGCTCTTATGTCATTAAAGCTACACTGGACTACCTCAGCAAGTGCCATAGTGCAAACCACAAGTCTTTGGTAGCCATTCTGTCAAAAACTCCGGTAAGATGTTTGACTTATCCCCCATTTTGATCAACATTCTTTGCCCCTGAGTGGTTTTGACTGTTATAACCTGATTGTGTTTTCCCTGTTCTGTATAAAATTGTCATCATTGTCGTCCCTTATTTGCGCTTCAGATTTCTATCCAGAGGATCCTGCTGGCGGTGTGTGAAAGAGCAGCGGAGACGACCAACAGCTACGAACGTCACCGCATCCTCCTCATGTATCACCTGTTTGTCAACCTGCTGCTCAGAGAGGTGAAGGACGGCCTGGGCGGAGCGTGGGCCTTCGTCCTCAGAGACATCATCTACACGCTCATTCACCATATCAACGGCAGGTTGGTGGACACATATACTCACAGGTAACATACTTGTGTACATGCAGTATTACACACACTGTGTAGACACACAAACCACAGCCGTCTTCCTTAGACAAAGTCGGACAAGTTGGTATTTCTCTCATCCTCAGACCAGTTCAGTGTGACGAGGTTTCTAACCGAAGCCTCGCTCTGTGCTGCGACCTGTTGACCTCTGTGTGCCGTGCGGCTCTGCAGTTCTGTGATGATGCTCTAGACTGCCACCTACAGGTCATCATAGGGACTCTCACGGCTCAGGTGACCAGCCAACCTGCCATCTCAAAGCAGGTAAGTGACAAGGAGTCAATTGAAGAATGTTCTGTTTTGCCAGTTTGCAGATTCATTATGAATTATGTGCAATTTAAAGAAAATGCAATAAAATGATGCATTCAAGATGCTGTGCATAATAACAGGTAGGTTACCTAAAATGTACAAAAGCAGTTACTTTCTCAGTTGTAAGTTTTTAGAAAGTTTTTACATCCAGACACTAAAACCACAGAATCCAGACATCCAGACACAAGGCTGGCCTGGCTTTTACATTATTTCTGTTCTCTCCTTTCAGTATTTGTGAGCTTCACATTTTCATTTTTACTTCTCTCTGGCCTTCTAGGTGCTCAGTCTGTTGCAGTTTCTCGTGATAGAAAATCAACAGAAGTTAAAAGGAGCCATCAGCAGGTTGGAGCCTTTTCCTGACCTCCCTGAATTCAGAGAGCTGCGGTCTGTACAGCACAGGCTCAAATATAACACCGGGACCTTTACGCTGAGACAGGTAATGGTCTTACTTGTATACATGTATTAGGATCATGCAGGTGATTTTCTTCTGATGCATATGCAGCTCTGATTCCTCGGACATGTCATGGTTATCCATAAAAAATGAACAATCCTAAATTTCATTACTGACAGAGATCCTCATGTTTCCCCTTTACAGGAGATCGCCCACTTCCTGTCAGTGATGTCCTGTGACTCCTTACCTCTGACCAGACTCGAGGGCCTGAAGGAGCTGACCAGACAGCTGCATGACAACAAGGGACAGATCAGAGAGCTGCTCAAAGAGTGCCATGGTATGATGCCACATGAGGAAAATAAAGTCTATGTGTAGAAAAAGTTGTGGCATGTTACAAATTATTTATCACTTTGTCCTCCTTGTAGCTGACCCCACTAACAGTGT
Source organism: Micropterus salmoides (assembly GCF_014851395.1). NCBI lineage: Eukaryota > Metazoa > Chordata > Actinopteri > Centrarchiformes > Centrarchidae > Micropterus > Micropterus salmoides. The sequence continues at coordinate 16,126,862 of NW_024042261.1, read as the reverse complement.
GCTGGTGAAGCTGATTCTCAGTCTTCTGCAGCTCTGTAAGCTAGCAGCCAACCACCCTGGAGGAGCCGACATCTTAGGTATAAAATCTGATAACTTGTACTAAAGCAACCATAGGACATGTCATGTTCACTTTCACAAACACAAATCTTTTCCTGCAGAGGCCGCAGGCAGCTGTCTGGGAGAACTGGGTCCTGTGGATTTCTCCACCATCGCCCTGCTTCATGGCAGAGACCCCCTCTATGAAAAGGCCATGTCCCTGTTCACCTCCACTGAGTCACAGTGTATTTACATCATCCTCAACTGCATGAACGACGCGCTCACTCAACAGCGGTACATAGAATCCTGGATCTCCGCAATGAAACATTTATTGTGCGAGACGGTGTATTGATATTTACCGTGTTCTGTGCTGGGCTTGTCTGCCAGTATTGAGGTGAGGAAGGAAGCCGCTCAGTGTGTGAAGAACATCCTCGCCACGCAGTCTGGAGTAGACTTCTGGGAGCAACACAAGGACAACAGAGACCCCATGCTGGCCTACCTTAACCCCTTTAGAAAGGCCAAGAAGGAGGTGGGTTAAGGATGGTTTTGTGTAAAAATATAAATTGTGTCCTCTTTACAGTGTACGTGTACCAGTGTGTAACAATTTCTGTCACTCTGCACTCTCACTTGCTTGTTATATAAGTGTTTTGGTTTATGTGCTTGTAAACGTCTGTGTCCGCCCAGTTACTACTGATCATGTCCCTGATTAGGTAGCAGCTGTGGGTGCTGAGGAGAGTTCAGAGGCCAGGGAGAAGCTGGAGAGTCAGGAGTTTTGGATTCCCCAGGCGGGCGGCCACAAGGCCTGGCTGAAAGCTCTGTGCACCGCCCTGCTGGACAGCAGAGGAGTCAGGAATGAGGCTCTGCTACTGACACGACCACTGTGTTTGGTGAGTGCATAGAAGTTAGCTTAAGATCTCGTACTCTGGATTACTGGACTGCCTCCATCAGTCAGTACTCTGCCTTTCATTTCATTTGTTAAGAGCGCATGATCCAAATGCTTAATGTATCCAAATCTTGGATCATTTTTATATGCGCTTTAGAGCATTTTGTCACATACTGTATATCAACTAGTTCCGGTCCGAATCCATCCTCTAATCCAGAGCTCCAGATCTAACTGCGCCTGATTTCCTCCGTCTGTCTCCAGGTGAGTGTGGACTGCTGTCAGAAGCTGCTGCCCCTCATCATTCACTCCATCCTTCTGGATGACTGTAATGGTCCGTGGAGGCAATTGCTCTCCTCGCACATTCAGGACTTCTTCAGCTTTTGTTCCAGAAGCGCTCAGGCCTCCAGTCGGTCTGCCACACCTCTCAACTCTGACTCTGGTGGGTTTGAGAGTATGACAAATGCTAATTTATCTTTCTCTTCATCTACTCTAGTCTCACGGCACTTGACTGTGGCTTGTGTTCACAATCAGTATTACATTTGGGCTGTTAATGATAGTGATGCACTGTCTTCACATTCAAGAGTCTATATGTTTTGTGTTTATTGTTTGTGATTTAGCATTTATTATTCTTTACAGAGTCAGACAGTGCCAGCCAGGGCTTGCATGACAAGACCTCTCTCCGCACCATGCTTGCTGTTATTGACTATCTGAGACACCAGCAGAGACCGCTGGAATCTGATAGGTTTGCAGTGTTATTGTAATCAAATATGTTTCAGATAATAGTAAGAAGTTTTTTTTGATGAGTGTGTAGGCGCATGTAAACTGACATATGCAGTGTATTATGTGAAATAAACAGTGTATTGTCCTTCCAGCAACTCCTGTGGCACGGTGTGTGATTCAAACTTCTGGCTGGAGCTGAACTACCTGGAGGTAGCCAAAGCAGCTCAGTCCTGCTCAGCACATTTCACCGCCCTGCTGTATACTGAGATCTATGTCGATAAGATCAAAGCTAACATGGAGGCAAGTCGCAGGTAAGCCAGGAGAAAACTGAACCAAATTTTTCTACATTCATGTCGATTACAACATGATTTACATTAGATTATTTTAATTTCAGTACACATTAAATGTTAAATCTGCTCTACACATTTTGTTTTTGCCATTGTAATGTTTTTTTGTCTGGGTCACAGTAACATGTCAAGCATCTCATTTTATACATTTTGAGGGTTTTATCCGATTCTCCTTTTGGTGATCTGTGTAATTACCAAATCCACAGAACCAAGTCCAGAGCGTCACGTAAGATCAATTTTGAAGAGAACAGCCAGAACTTCACCATCTCGAGCCTGACTGAGAAGAGCATGGAAGACACCAATATCAGTCTGCAGGTCAGTTCTTCTTGTCAGATTTGTTTTTTCAATGACAATTTTGTTTCCAAAATTAACAAAACAAAGAAATTTGCCAATTCAGATTTCTCGTTGATGTGTTTCTCATGTCCACCTGTAAATAACAATAAAATACATTCAAAACTTGTGACAAATGTGAGTTACCAAAGCTAAACATGCATTTTAATGTACGGAGGTGTGGCACAACAATGTTAATGGCTATAAAATAATATGCAATGACGTGTATTCATTTGTTCTTTGCAGGAGCTGCTGATTGAGGTGTATCGGAGCATCGGAGAGCCCGACAGTCTGTATGGCTGTGGCGGGGAGACGATGACCAGTCCACTGACAAGGTAGTCCATAACTAGATCAATGAGACCTGTGGACCTGCTCATCATCTTTCACATTATCTCTCTTTCCTTGTGGTGTTCAATCATTATCAGAACTACAGCGCTTACTAATTACTAACGTACTAATTTGTAGGATTCGAACTTATGAGCATGAGGCTATGTGGGGGAAGGCCCTGACTTCATATGACCTTCACTCTACTCTGCCCGAGGTCACTCGACAAGTCGGAATCGTGGAGGTAAAAAAATAACGAAACGTTTTATTGTCTTTTTCTCTTTTGTTCAAATACACCTGTCTCATCTGAATAAACCAGAAAGCGGAGATGGTATGATGAAGCTTGATGAGATTTGACCTGTTTGCCCAAATCATATGTCTTATGTCGGGTACTAATGCTTTCAATGCAGTGCAATGCAACCCCTTCAGTGGTGATGTTCCCTTTGCCTGTCAACAGGGCCTGCAGAACTTTGGCCTGAGCAGCATCCTTGCCACCTACATGAGGGGTCTGGAGAGTGAAGGGGTAGAGTGGGGAGCTGAGCTAAGAGAGCTCCGCTTCCAGGCGGCCTGGAGGAACACACAGTGGGACTGCGAGGTGTCAGAGAGGTGCGGTTAAGGGGCCTTAAACACACAGCCGAGAGTGCGGCGCCTGCTTCACAAAACACAACTGTAACCCCATCAGCGAATCAGATGCACTTGCTCACTTAATACCTCTTTTTCCTTCAAATCTAATTTGTTTTATCAGGAGTGAGAAGTCCACACCTGGCTACCATGAATCAGTGTTTTGTGCCCTGCAAGCACTAAGGGACAAAGAGTTCTCCCTATTTGATGAAACTATGAAACAGGCCAGGTACGGTAGATATTGACACACTCATGAAATGTCAAGATTTAACTCATTCAATGCTCCACTGGAAAAATAATTGTGCTATTGTGTTTCCGCAGGGGTGCAGAGGTGGAAGACCTGTGCAGGGGCAGTCTAGAGGCTGTGTCTTCTCTGTACCCGGCTCTCAGGAACCTGCAGAGCGTCAGGGAGCTGGAGAGTGTTAAACAGCTATTTTCCAGGTGATATCATCTGTCAAACATGCAGTATCGATCATTAAGACAGGAAAGAGTCTTGGGGATTTATCGGCAGGGCCAAACTTTGTTGTTTTGAAGGCTTGCTCCTTCCCATCTTGGGTCAGGCCGGTGGAGATGTTTTCTGTAGTGAACGCATTAATATCATTCCTCTTAACAATATTTTTATATCAGGCCCTTCTCAGATTTGACTCTGAGGGAAGTTTGCAGCCAGTGGCAGCAGCACTCCCAGCTCCTCGTTGATAGTGACTTTGCTTTGGTGGAGCCCGTTCTCGCCGTTCGCTCTGTGTCCCAGCAAACCCTGATGTCCAGAGTGGGAGACCCCGATAGCACCCAGTACCTCAGCTCCGTGCTCACCGACCACCTCATGGAACTCTGCCGGCTGGCTCGCAGGGCTGGGAATACACAGGTAGCGCGCGTGTGTGTGTGTGTGTTAAGTCAATGTTTCCTTTTATTTTGCATGTGAATATGTTCAGAATAGGCAACTACAAAGTACTCACAGTGTTGTGATCCCTTTCCAGCTGGCTGAGCGGGCAGTCTTCCAGATGAAGCAGCATGGTGGTGGGGGGTCGTCCTGGACATCATTCCCTTTGTCATCATGGAAACTAGAGGAAGCCCAGGTGTTCTGGGCAAAGGGAGAGCAGGGACTGGCCCTGGGCCTGCTGAGGCAGATGATACACAACCTAGAAGAAAAGGTGAGACACAAACACATAGACTCAAATCAAAAAGCCTACTTTTGAGTGCCTTTATTTTATTAAAAAGCTCACTTTATATTTGGAACATACCTAAATGTTATAATGCTGTCCACCTTCTTTTCTTTCTTTTACGCTCCTAAACATCCCCATCTTCATCCTACATCTGATCTGAAAATGTCGAGGCTTCATTGAACTATTCTCTATGTTTTGTTTTTCTGTTGACCAGGTGGACTTAAATCCTGCTCTGGCTCCGGTCTACACTGAGTGCCTCAGGCTGTGTGGTAACTGGCTGGCTGAAACCTGCTTGGAAAGCCCTGGAGTTATACTGGAGAAGTACCTGGAGAGGGTAAGAGGAAGCTAAAAGATAATAATTGCAGCCCAATATAATCGGTTTCATCCAAACGGAGTTGTCCACAGTTGCCTGGAAAACTCTCAAAAAATGTCATAAATTGAGTTTTGTCACACACAAATTTGTGCACAGCAGGCTTCCCTCAGAGAAATGAATGAGTTATTACCCATCAGACAGTGTCTCGCCACCCACACTCGTGTATACACACATACACACACACACACACACACACCTCTGAATTATTTATTAATGTCCAGATAAATAAGGAGTAGGCCCAAAGACATAAATATTAAACTTTTGCCAGTTTACGGTTTCTGTCCTCAGGCTACAGCAGATTCATGTGGACAAATATAAATTATTAATACGTGTATGTGAATGTGTTTGCCTGTTCCTGTGTGTGCCTCTATACATTGCCACCTAACTGACCGAACTGTTTTGTAGTGATGTTTCTTGAGCTTTTCTACTGAAAACTTGTGCTCCGTTTTTACATTTTTGCCACATTTACCATACACATTTGTTTTCACTACTTCACCGTCAGTATTATTTTGATTTCAATTAGCTTTTCAAATCTGTAAAATTCTCTCCTGTTAACTTCTACCAGGCAGTGGAGGTGATTGAGGGCGAATCAGGAGTTCAGGACCCCAGGCTGCAGAGTCAGCGGACGGAGGCCTTCCTGTCTCTGGCCCGCTTCTCTGACGCTCAGTACCAGAGCATCGACAAATACATGAACTCCTCTGAGTTTGAGAACAAGCAAGCGCTGCTGGAGAAGGCCAAAGAAGAAGTGGACTTGATGAGGGAGCGTAAAGTGACATCCAACAGGTCTGTCTTTCAAAAGCACTGATTTTTTTTCTTACACAGCAGATGGGATCAATTTAGCTAAAGAGATGTTGTAGATGAAAAATCCCAGCAAGCTTTGATTCTACTTCACAGGTACACAATAAAGGTGCAGAGAGAGCTGGAGCTGGATGAGAAGGCCCTGTCCAACCTGCAGGCAGACAAACAGCGTTTCCTGTGCAAAGCGGTGGAGAATTACATCCAGTGTCTGGAGGAAGGTGAGGAGCACGACACCTGGGTGTTCCGCCTGGCTTCACTCTGGCTGGAGAATGCCGACGTTAAAGCTGTAAATGACATGATGAAGGTCAGTAAAACACACCTGAATGTGCTTATTTTCACATAATTTGGGGATAAAAGCCAAAAGATTGAAATTCAATGCTTTTCATTTTCTCAGAGCACCGTCACTTATTTTTGTGTTCCAGAGAGGAGTGAAGCAGATCCCTTCCTACAAGTTTCTGCCTCTCATGTATCAGCTGGCTGCTCGCATGGGGACCAAGATGGCAAATGGCATTACTGAGGATACAGGCTTCCATGTTGTCCTCAGCGATGTAATGCAAAACTGTTTTAATTTACATTAACAGCAGTATATCATTGTTCTCCTGCAATATTCACCTACAGTTGACTTTTCTAGATGACTTTTTGTACATGCTAAATTACTCCTACCAGTGTACCTCAGTTCCTTAAAAAGCCAACTTCAAAACAGATTTTTGCTTTATACAAATAATGATTTTTTTTACCGCCTTTAAAAAACTGCTGCTTCGGTTGTTTTCTCTCCTCACAGCTGATCTGCAGAGCGTCTCTGGAGCACCCTCACCACACACTCTTTATTATCCTCGCCTTGGTGAACGCCAACAAGGACGAGAACTTTTGCAGGACTCGGCTGTCTAAGAGCGCTCCGCGGCAGCCCTCGCCATTTGACCTGGTGAGACTTTAAAAACACTCGTATGGGTCACCACCCTATTAACAGGGATAGGATATAATCAGTCTCTTAAGAAGGAATTGAATTATTTTCGATAGATTGACGGCTAAATGCCTAATAACTGAGTAAGTGAAGGATTAATAAGGTGGAACATTATCTGATGAAGAAAAGAAACAGATCAGATGAATAGTAGATATTAAGTGATGAACCTGATCTTATTTGCAATAATTAAGTGAAGTATGTGATCAGAAACGTAACGCTAGGGTAGTTAACTGGGTATAAATATATTTTACTTGAAGCCAGATCTTCACACAGCAAAACCTAGTCTTTTGAAGAGGTTTCGTCAGCTTTCCAGCATTGTGTGCTGGGTTGAGGCCGCTGTGCAGTCTCCATAGTTTAAAAGCGCAGCTGCAGGTGATATTATGCTCTAAGGCGACTCATTGAGAGCATTTGGTCACCGAGTGGATGAGGTGTCCTAGCCGGTCCGGCAGTCTTGTTTCAGCCACAAAGGGCCAGGCCAAGATGTTGCGGGCACAATTCTCAGGAAGAACAACTAATTCTCAGGAACAAAATTAACTTAAAGAAAGACATCTAAGAAAACTAGTATAAAATAAAACTCCAAGATGTGAGTTAATGGGGTTGAGAGGCTAAAACGATAGATCTTTAACTCAATTCCGTTGTCTTAAGGGACACGTGGTGTGGAAATAAGTTTCACATTATTTTTGTCCAAGGTAGGGCAAAACAAATGACAACGTGGTAGCTAACGAATGACATCTGACTGGTGTGTTCACTGTCACTTGTCTAACCTGGTCCGTGCTTCTAAAATATCCGACATGTCGTGACTTGAAACGTAATCATTCTGTGTTTCTAAGAAAAATGCTACAATGTGTTGCCTAACCTGGGCGGACCGCTGAAGTAAAGTGTATGTGTGGGAAACACTGAATGAACCGTGTTTTTCTTTTTACAAGCTAGGTTTGCAGCAGTGTTGACCGGTGTGACACCAGAATGTGTGACCGTGTGAGAATGTGATCAGATTCTGTGACCCAAATGGCAAGTTAAGCGCCAGAGGCTTTGCTGACTATGTGAAGTGGTTGCAGTTTGGTTGGTTTTAGGCACCAAAAGTACTTGGTTATGGTCTTTTGGGTGTAGTCACAGAATCTGATATGTCACAGATTTTGGTGTTACACCGGCACTGTGTCTCCCTCCATGTTGTTGTTTGTGAGTAGACTGCTGCGTGCAGACGCACAGGGAGGGGTGGGGCTGCGTGGTGAGGGAGAGAGAGGAGCAAACGCTGGCAGGACTTTACGGAAACATACTACTTCAGTCAATCAAACTATATCGGTATTCTCTAATTTTACATCTCTTTTGAAATTATATTTGTATACCTTATAATAGATCTACTGCACAGCCCTAGTCCAAGGTAATAAGGAGGATGGTGTGCTTATTGCTTATCGTCAAATATTTAGTTTACCTTGAGCTGAAGTGTTCCACACCTACTTTTGGTATTGAGTAGCTGCATTACTGCTGCAATTTCAAAGTCAAATTTTATCACCACCAGCATTATGGATGTTGCTCGTGTAGTCTGTAACAAATTTGAAATTCCCTCCTAAAGAAACAATTTGAAGTCCTCTCCCGGATAACATCGTGACATTCATAATGTTTTATAGCCATTAGTTTTATTCTACATTGGTTTTATTCTATACAAGTTCTGTTTTACAAGTGATGTCTTTTGTTGTGCAGGAGCGTTCAGATGTGGCTCAGAAAATCATTAATGTGATCAGGAAAAAGAGAGGCGAGATGATCCGAGGGATCGAGCGTCTGTGTGATGCCTACATCACTCTGGCTTATATGGATGCCAGCAAACACAAGACCGAGAAGAGTGAGTAGCCGGAGCACAGTGGTTTCACACCATTTCAAGGTTTTTAATCTTTTAAATGTCAAGAAATCCCAACATTTATCCTAATGCTACATAATTAGGCAGTTAGTTAATAATTGAGTTTTTAAGGGGTTCACATGGACAACTCCTCATTGTCTACCTCTAAATGTGTTTATGTCCAGCTGATGTCATCTTACTTTGTTTCATTATAGAGGCTATTCCTATTCCAGCTGATCAGCCCATCATGCAAATCAAAGACCTGGATGAGGTTGTCATCCCCACAATGGAGATCAAGGTGAACTTCAGAGTTTTCGTTGTCCTTAATCATTTTAGTTTTGGTATGATGGAGGTAGTATGGCCAACTGAAAGAGGAAATTGATTTGATTTAATTTGATTGACTTTATATCATTGGATATATATAATTTCTTTGTTTTCATGTGAAAAAACTAAGATCAGGTGTACAGACTTCACAAAATTAGAATTTGTGATATAAAATCAATTTTTTTCTCACTTTGTTCCTGTCTCACATGTTAAACAACAGTGCAACACAAAACTCCTCCAGACCAAATCAGCTCCACTAATGACGCCACATGTACATTGAAATATTTACCACTCATTGTATGATCAATGTTTGTATGATTGCGTAAATAGGTGGATCCATCTGGTTGTTATGACAACCTGGTGACTGTCAGATCCTTTATGCCCCACTATCACCTGGCCGGAGGAGTCAACCTGCCCAAGATCATCGACTGTGTCGGCTCTGACGGCAAGAGCAGGAGACAACTGGTGAAGGTACAGTAAGTGTGCCTCCTGTGTGTGTCTTGTCAGAAGTATGCTTTTGATTTTTGTGAGGTTGAGTTTATGTTAAAAACAAGTGTAAAGACATTTCTTTCTGTCAGATATGTGTGTTCTCGACTATAATAATCCCCTCTCTTTGAAGCTAAAAGCTGCTGTCATGTGTGATTAAAATGTGAGCAGCCCTGACAAGGAGCCTGCTCACTTTTAACTTCAGTTCTTTTCCTTTTCAGTTTGGCTGTTGGTAATTAGGGGTCTGACATGCGAAGCTGCTGGAGCACTATTGTATTTGTTCTCATTGTTCTTCTTTCTGCGCTAAAATTGTTCGTGCTGCAAAAACTGTAAGTCTAAAATGCTTCAAAATTGGCATGTGGGTTGCAAATTCCACCCACTACTCATTACTCATTGACCTCAAGGCCTTTTTTTGCAATTATCTCAAAAATGACTTTGCTTAGAGTCAAAATTCTTTCATCATCTTAATCTCTCAATTTATCCGCATCTTTGTTCCAATGGTCTTCTGCTCTGAATATGTCAGATTTTGCATTTTTCGCAACTTCTTGGCTCCCCGATCAGCCACTTGCTTATATATTTCTGCATCTTGTACTTCTGTCTTGTACAAGGCCAAATACAGTAAGTTTTTTAGATTAAAGACACTTGAGACAGTTTTTCCAAACATTAACCTCATTTAATTCGATTTTTATATAAATATGTGGTATCAATGTGATTTTTATTCACTTTATTTATGTCTCATGGAGGAAAATGTGTAATATTTAGGCATTTCATAAAATTACAAAACACATGTACACCTGTGGTACATTTTATTAACCTCACATTTGGTTTTTGACACTTAATGAGTCTGTCGTGTAATTTCGCAGTTGTGGAAAATAAGGCACTTATATTTTACGTGAAAAGTTGTTGGGAAGGCTGTGTATCAAAGCTAATATAGCTTTGAAAAACAGACATAAAACAGCAGGGATTCCCTGACAGTCAGTCAGAACTGAAGAGGCCTCTTGGAAGAAAGGCGAAACATCTTTGAGTATTTCAATCAAGTCCAATTGCCCTTGATTTGAACCCACCTTGGAGACATAAAACAACAGGACAAGACCCTTTTCTTATATTTTAATAACCTTACCACTGGTAAAAAATTTAAATGGCCAAATTAATATTAAAATGAGGCTCAAAATTAGCTTCTCAATGCTCCTGGGTGCTATAGTAAACTATATGTTCTCCGGTGACCTTTGCCCTCTCGGTGTGAACAGGGTCAGGATGATCTGCGGCAGGATGCAGTGATGCAGCAGGTCTTCAGCATGTGCTCCATGCTGCTGCAGCGCAACACGGACACTCGCAAGAGGAAGCTCAATATCAGACGATACAAGGTTACACACATTATTTATTTTACTCATCTGTTTGTGTTTTTAAACCTTTGCTCTTTAATTCAAAGAGAATAATAAATCAGGACTGAGTTGCTCTGTTGCATATTTCCTTTGATCTTTGCGTCATCAACTTGTAATTTGCTTATTTTCATCATCAAAGTGGTTTAAAAATAAGAAAAACAGACTTACACTTCACCTGCTTTCTGTCTCTTCATCCCAGGTGGTGCCGTTCTCACAGCGCAGTGGCGTCTTAGAGTGGTGTTCTGGCACGGTGCCTATTGGGGAGTTTCTGGTGGATCCCAATAAAGGAGCCCACAAACGCTTCAGACCCGGTGACTGGACCAACCTAGCCTGCCGCAAGAAGATGATGGTGCTGTTCTTTGTATTTGAATTGATTTGGCTGAACTGGCCTGAGAATCTTTTTCCTTTTCTTTTTAATTTTCTGTACAACTGCAGATCCAATCAGAACTGCACTGTCTTCATCCCTAAAAGAGTAGCTTAAAGACCTGTCCTTTTAATCTTCTGTCGTGCTGTTATTACAGGAGGCTCAGAGACTGGCGTATGATGAGAAGCTCCAGGCCTACAGTGAGGTATGCAAGAGCTTCAGGCCGGTCTTCAGGTATTTCTGCATGGAACGATTCCTGGACCCCGCGGTGTGGATGGAGAAACGGTTGGCTTACACTCGCAGCGTGGCCACCTCGTCTATAGGTACACACAGTAATTTTATTAATTTTTTATTTTACCATAAAGTCCCATTGAGATCAAAAATCTCTTTTACAAAAGACCTGACTAAGGTAGCAGCCACATATAAACACAAAATATTAAAATACTACACTGAACAAAATCATAAACACTTTTGTGTAAGACTTGCCTATTTCTCTCAAATATTGTTCACAAATCTGTCAAAGTGTGTGTTAGTGAGCACTTCTCCTTTTGCCGAGATAATCCATCCACCTCCCAGGTGTGGTATACCAAGATGCTGATCAGACAGCATGGGTATTGCACAGGTGTGCCTTAGGACATATAACAAATTGTAACCGTTATTATATATTATAATTTTAAATTTCATTATAGCAAATAATGGTCATATAATAACACATCTTGGGGATTTGAAATCATAGACGACCTGTTTTCTTTCTCCTTTTGATTCAGCCAATAAATAACTTTTCTGTTTTGTGCCCACAGTTGGCTACATCGTGGGCCTGGGGGACAGACACATCCAGAATATCCTGATCGATGAGCAGACTGCTGAACTGGTGCACATCGATTTAGGTAAGATAATTCTCATTTGTTACTTTATGTAAAAGTTCCTCCTCAGAAAAGGTCGGGCTGTTGTCAAGCAACATGGAGCAGTCTCCCGACTCATCCTACATTTGGAGTTTGACCAAAGTGCCTTTTTTGATTTGACAATTAGTGATTCAAATGAAATCATAAATGGACTCAGATCAGGACATTGTGAATAACGTGGCGTGTAACATGCATCCCTCTCTCTATTTCCTCTTTATGCGTTCGGTGTTCAGGCGTGGCCTTTGAGCAGGGGAAGATCCTACCCACCCCCGAAACGGTCCCCTTCAGACTGTCCAGAGACATTGTGGATGGGATGGGCATCACTGGAGTGGAGGGTGTTTTCAGGAGGTGAGGAGGAGCTCATGGTTGTTCTCTGGCATTGTCAAAAATAGAGCCTGAGAATGTTTTCATATGGTGTTCTCCCCGCCCCTCCTCATAATAATTGTCATGAATTAACCACAAATCTATTTCATATTTGTGTCATCAATCCACATCCACATGCAGGACCAGTTTTTAAAACATTTTGGTTTGTGGTGCCTTCAAGGACACTCTGAATAAATAAAATTAAGTAAATGTAATGAAATGCCACTGCAGTATTTGCTTAACCTTATCTATGTTTTCTGTGGCCAGATGTTGTGAGAAGACTATGGAGGTGATGAGGAGCTCTCAAGAAGCTCTGCTGACTATTGTAGAGGTAAGAACATGAGACAACTCACCCACACACACACGCACCACCAACCTCTTAGTTGCTGGTCACTGGCATTTCCTTCACCTCGTGTTAAGCATTGTCTCTGTGTGTTTCTATGTGTTTATGGGCTGTATAGGTACTGCTGTATGACCCTTTGTTCGACTGGACCATGAACCCGTTAAAGGCCTTCTACCTGCAGCATGACGAACAGCAGGAACTCAACGCAACCCTCAGCTCCACCATGGGGGGAGATGACATAGACAACCACCGTAAATCCAGGTGTGTGTGTTACTGTTCCTTCACAGCATTGGACCTGCATGAAAAATCCATTTTGAATTAATCAAAGTGATTTTTAATCCTTTAATTTCAAAATTAGAGCCCTTTCAGCAACGTTATAGAACTGTTTCTGCCTCAACACCTTACACACTACTTCTTGCAGTGACAGTCAGAGCTTCAACAAAGTGGCCGAGCGGGTGCTCCTGAGGCTGCAGGAGAAGCTGAAGGGGGTGGAGGAGGGCACGGTGCTCAGCGTTGGGGGGCAGGTCAACCTGCTCATCCAACAAGCCATGGACCCCAAAAACCTCAGCAGACTCTTCCCAGGCTGGCAGGCCTGGGTGTAGACCTGAAAGAAGGCACACTTGTTCAGTTCCTGCTGCAGGCAACAAGTGTAATGGACTCCTCTATATGATAAGTAGAGGCAGTTTCTTGGTCTTTGCTTGTGCCAGAGAAATTCCCTTTAACAAGTCAAACTATTGGAAAAATGCTAAATGGCCCTCAAAAATAATGCTGATTTTGTCTGCTGTGATGGCAAAATATCACCACACAGTGGGCAGACACCATGGAAATGATATTTTAAATATAAACATGATATATGATTGTTATTTTGGTTAGTCGCTATTGTCACTAAAAGAAAGTTCTCTGTTGTTTATTGTCATAACCCAGCCTAAACACCAACACATTGAATTATTCATTTCTGCTAACCTTTGCACTTTAACAGAACATAAAGTCAATTTGGCAAATTGCATGAAATATCACCTGTTCTTCGCCGCAGTAATTTGTGAATTGCAAAATCCTGACTGAATGTAAAAATACCTATAAACTGTGGCGCTGAAACAGACGAGTTTACTGTAAAGCGAGATTGTTTCTATATTTTACCCAGTGGGATGTGAATGTTTTCATACTGTTACAGTTGTATGACGTGATTAGGTATTTGCAATAAATAACCAACACTGCCATGAATACATGCGTTATAAATGTATGACTTGATTTTCCATTTAAATCCTTTTGTTTCAGTTCAGATATTTGTTAGTTCAGTTCTTTTAGTTTTAAATTACTGAATATTATGTTGTGCTGTAATGCTTGTATATCTAGGGCATTTAGAAATGTATGATGTGTGTACAGATTTCAGCTACTCATCTTTTACATGATTGCTCTATCAAATACATAAAACAAACAGCAGTAAAAATACATTTGTCAAGTCTTGTAAAAATGGTCTCTTAGTTTACATACGAGTTGTAATTTACCTGCTTACTTAGACACTACATGTTTATTTACAGATATAATTGTGCTCTCTGCATTTCCTGTCAGTCAGGAGTATTGAAGCTCGTTATTGTGCTTGTTGTGTGCGCAGGAGGGAAACTTTAAACCGATGCCAATGAAGTGCAAGGTGTGACCACTCTGGCGATCACGCAAACTCTTAAATGTCATCACTGTGGTGTGAGGACGGAGAGAGCAGAACAGCACAAACATGAGAGGAGATGCTAGAGATCTGAATTTTATCTATCCTGTAAGCAGTGATATTGACCAGATTATTTAACTGCAAGTTAGACTGATGTTTTAATTATCTTTTTTTGATCACTGCCTCCGTCAGTAAATTGCAAGATATTGTTAGTTAAACAGCAAATATCCACCGATACGGTAAGTTTTCATTGAAGTTGTATTCGTATCAGTTTGAAGAACCTCTTAAAATAGAAATATCCAAGCAAGTAGAGGGACTCTTATTCAGACTATAATAATACCAATATTGAAAATATCATGTAGAAATGTGAGCATCACAGCGTTTCTCTGCCCCTCCTCTTCTGCCACTTTCCCTCCTTTCCACATCACCTGACTGCCCCACCTGTTTACACACCTGCTCCCACTTCTGTAATCACCCCTGCAGTACTTGCCAGATTGTCCTTGTGTGTGTGTGTGTGTGTGTCTGTGTGTCTCACATGTCTTGGTTCCCTGTTTCTGTCTGTCTTGCCTGTGTGTTTTGGACTTTTGATTCTTGTTTGCTCTTTGTCGGCTTTGTTTGCCTGTTTGGACTGCATTCTCTGGTTTTGATACTTCTCTGCTTCACCATCCCATAAGCTTGTGTTCATCTTATTGTACAAATAAATGATTGAACTGCATGAAGTCTGCCTCAGGCATCTGCACTGGGTCCTACCCCTGTATTCCTGTTGCCCTGCTTGCACCAGTCGTGACAGTGAATGATAATGTGTATGATTTTTGTGTTTAAAATTCTAGACAAATCTCACTTGTATGTTTACATTTTTTCTGGTTTGTTTGAAACCAAAAGCTCAAATTCTTAAATAACCATCATTACAAGCAGCAAAAGTATCCTTTTCATTTAATTAGTAGTTCATACTAGTAAAGTAATTTTAACAATAAAGAAAAATTAATTGCAAGGACAATATTAACTGCATGCATTTATGTTTACTTTAGAATGACCCTTAATATGAAACAAAATGTTAATACACTCTCATAACTAAATACTTGCAGGCACACTGTTGACATTTTAATGTTGGATAGAGATAACAGTGATAATTCTAACGATTAATCTGACAAAATAAATGGGATAAACTTAACCTTTAAACGCCAAGCGTATCATATATCATACATGAGTTTTAGAGACCTCTTCATCATCTGTGTGATAATTTTTTCCCCCAAAAACCTGATGTATACAATCGGATACATGCAATGCACGGGTTACCCACCACCGGGCCAAAATTCCTCCTACATAGGTCCTTCAATTGAGACAGCCAAAATGGTGGTTGTCAATCGGTGACCTACTGGTGGTTTTGCAAGGAAACTTTTGCCAATTTTGAAGGAGTTAAGGTGAGAAAAACATTCAAATTGTTTTGGATACTTCAATATGAATATTTACTGGATTGAAGCAATGTATAGTTACTTAATATTTCATAACTTATTTTATAGTAAAATCGTGTTGAAAATGTGTGTAGCAAATTATCTACAGCAGGTATATAAGGTAATTTATGTATACATTTGTATAAAATCATAGTTTATTGCATATCCTTCATTATGCATTCTATTAAGATGCATACACTCTTTTAATTATTTAAGTAAACCTATTAAAGGCATAATTAGGTGTATTTAGAGAAATTTTGCAGCCTATATTGTATTTTCCTGTTGTATCCAAATGCTAAATGTCTAATTGGATGTTTCCAAGACTCACTTCATAATAATTATCTTTTGGTCATTGATTTTAAATCAAAATTATTTTTTTAGTAAAGTGAATTGAGTTTGGTTTGTATTTTTTAAATGGCAAAAAAAGTACACCATTGAAGATATCACGATTATGGATGGCATTTAGAGTTAGTTCTAAAAGATGATGATGCTGCTGCTGATAAAAGGCTTAAAACATGCTCTGCATGTTTTTTTGTTGTCTTAAAGAAACATGATGTTGGCAAAACAATGCAATAAAGTCTGAATTTATCAAATATGATACAAAAAAACCTCATACGTGCAAAGGGCTATTAAAAAAAAAGATTTTTTAAATTTGGCACTAGATATAATAACCACTCCATATTCAAAAAATTAGAATTTTCTGGCAATCATTTGATGGTTCAGGCTTTACAGGGCTAATATTTAATTTTGATTTCCATATTGAGGACAGCCATTGTTTTACATTATGATTAAAAATACAAATGTTATTACTTTAAAAGATTCTGCTTAAAGTAAATGTCTCAAACAGCAGTAATTTCTGTTCTAATTAAATTAGATAAACCTGGCTGAAAAGATGCATTTATTAAATGCATTTAACAAGTGGGTAAGGTGAGTGTAAATGGGTTTCCAGTCACAGTGTGTGTTGACCTGTCAGATGTAACAGAGGTGTGTGAAGTTCCCTGTGGCTGCCGTGATCTGCCTGCTGCTCTTTCTGCTGGTGGCTGGAGTCCTCCTCGCTTATTGAGCGCAGGATTTATCCCAACTGTTCACTCTAACAACTCGTACACTATTTCAACCTTTACGTGAACTGAACCTTGAATACACACAGTGTGGGATTATCACACCTCTGTCTCGCCTTGTCTCCCAGTTTCCTCGTCCTGTGGTGATGGGAGCTGTGTGTGGGAGTCCCAGCAACTGACCATCCTGCAGGCCAGGCTGACGCTCACTGCAGTAAACAAACCTCATCCAGGAGGCCAATGTGGAGGATGAAACCCACTTGAGAAATCCTGCAATCTGTTCACTCACCTTCATACTTATAAAGCGCAGTCTACACTCTTTTACAGCTAAAAGGATCACCTTAATATCATTTTAGAGAAGATTACATAAATGTTCTGTGCCTGTATTTGTCAGCTTTATGTAGTTGTGTTATGATGTTATAAATAAATCCCTTATACACATTTAGACATTAATATAATGTAAATGGTTGTAATATGATAAGTGTCAGAACATCTGTGAAATTGCATCTAGGTACTTCAAGTGAAGACTGCTTAGGATTTTGTATTCATTTGCATTTAAATGTACTTCAGACACCACCGTTGTTGTTGCTGTTGTTGTTGTTAACTGGCAGCCCTCTGTGCATGTTACACTAGGTCTGCTCCTGGCTGCTCTCTTCACCTGCTTGTAACAAAATATCAAGACAGTGTTTGTGTTTGTTGTTTTTGAGCCTGCACGGTTCCAGTTTCCAGTTTCCCATATCTTCTCACCTTGGAGTAAAAATTTGATGGGCTGCAGCGACCAGCATGGGAGAGCAAGCTGCCAGCATATTGGACACACAGCAGGTAAGATGCTCCTGTGTTTCACTGCATATTGAATTTCAAACTGTTTTCTCTATATTCTGATGTGTGAATGTATGTGTTAAAATGCAATTGTTGTTTCCAGTGCATGTTTTGTCAGGGGCACAGTGCAGTCTGACTTCAACCTTGAGGCGTCCATACAGCAGAAGTTTGTGCTCAGGTTAGTGAAAATGGTAAAGATAAACCAGTAAAAAGTCGTTAACACTAAATAAATGAATATGACACTAATTCTACCAAAAATCTCTTTTTTTTGCCAAATGTCTGTCCCAACAACATTGCAGTGACATTGTGTTGTAATGGTGTGTTATTACACATTCAACAAATCAATTTTGTATTTATCTACTTCTGCAGTCATGAGGTTGTAGGTATATGACATAAAGGGGTGGCTGAATATTGGGATTGGATCTTAAGTAATAAATGTCTAAAGACAGATATTGGAACATTTTGTAAGCAGGACTGATCGTTCTCTGTACCGCTTTAATCTCCTTGTTCATGTTTCTTATGACCACACCAAATTCAGTGTGAAAAAGATATTTAAAAAGCCTGATGCTTTGATGTGTCTCTCAAGATGCTTCCAGGTTTAAGTAATTTTTTGTAGGATATTCTTATCTGTTTCATTTATAACTATATTTGTCCATGCATGTGAGCTTCTCCAGTGATTTTTACCAAAAATTCTATCAAAAAAACAAACATTTAGATGTCCAATTTGCTCATAAAGGCCACATTAATGAATGCCTGCCCTCATGACAACACTTTAATTATGAGTTCATTGTCCTGTATGTCTTTACACTTTGACTGTGGTGGTACATGTAGTTGTGATCTGCTTGTTAAAGCCCTGTAGTAATGAAATGCGTCCTCTATAACAGCAGTTTTGTCCTCAGATTGTGAGAGGGGTGAAATCCAGCAGGGCCTCTGGGGGTCCCTAGGGGCCTGGTCAGTCAGCCTTCAGGTGGCGGGCTCCCACTGCTGTGAAGAAGCAATCATCTCCCCCTAATGGACAGTCACTGCAACACACTGTGGGGCCAGGTGAGGTCTTTTCATCTCACTTTAGTGGTTGTGGTCTGATCAAGCTTGAATCTTCTCTCTACTGTCTCTCTCCCCTTCAGGGACTCCAGCCCTGGATACATGGCAGTGTACGCTGGTATAATGAATCCATTAGTCACTCTGTTTAACCCTGCTTACTCTATGTGCTGCATCATGGCCCATGAAGGCTGCAAAGGTCTCACTTGCAGGAATGACATGGCTCTATGATGCGCTGTAAACCTTTGGACATCAGAGGTGCTTATAGACAGATTGACATACACAGGGGATGCAAGACATATACAAAATGAACAGAGCCACACTCTGCAAAGTTTATCCCATCTTAACACGTTTCCCGGTAGCCTGTTTTCCAGTTTGCAGAACTTAAATCTCTTCACAAGTGTGGTCAGTTACTGTAGTTTGAGTAATAACATAACACATATGGTATATCCCTCATATACACTCAGTTGCCAGTTTAGCAACTAGCTAAAACTAGGATGTACTTTGTGGTGCTGTTGAACTGTGTTGTACTGTACAGAGAGGTGCTTATGTTTTGTCTTACAGTGGTATAAATAGGGTGGACAAAGTAATAGAAACACGTGTCAGTATAACTACATCCAGTGTTGTGAATTAAAGGAAAAGAAACTTGTAAATACAAGAAATCAGAACACAAAGTTCAAAGTAGATATTTACTTTTGAAGTGTTTAAAGATCGCGGCTGTCTGCTATAGTGTCTACCACTGTGTGTGCTACCACTGGATGGCCCCCATTGACTTGAACTCTTACTAGTGATCTTATTTAAATAGAATGTAAATGAACATATACTAAAATGACTTGAATTAAATGAGTTCTTTTTGTTATTAGACAGTCTCTGTAGCCGACATGTAAGATAAACCAGTGACACACACTTTTTTTCTCTAAGAGGTGTCAAAGTGAAAAAAATGAAATACTGAAAACAACACTAATACACATTTTCTTTTATTAATGACATAAACAGACACATATTAAAACATGTCATAAAGTGCAGTTTGTTTTATTGTATGATGAATACAGGATGGTTGTCATGTGACTGCCGCCACACTGGTCCGCTGCCTGCAGGGCTTCTGTGTTCAGGCTGCAAATAGTGATCCTATAGAGCAATGTCCTCAAAGAAATCTGTGTTCACATGAGCAGCAACAAACACTCTTTTAATGAGATTTTCTGTTACAATTCAGTTTTTCTCGCACAAATTGAGCAGCAACATAAAAATAGTTTCTGTTCTTGAAAGAAAGTGATTTTCATGCTCTTATGTAACTTGCTTTGAGGGATAGTCAAACAAGACATGCACTATGTTCTGTACATGGTAACAGCTTTTTAAACAAGCAGTTCCACTTTGTGACTTATAATAAACCATTTATACAGTCAACAATGAATGTAACGTTCGAGCACTGCAGCGGCAGCTGACCGTTTTAGTTACACTAATGCTTTTCATGGAGCTTATAAATCACTGAAAGGTCTTAAACTGAATGAATAACAGTTAGTGTTTCAATTTGAAATCATTGTAAAGCGCTTCAGCTTGAATGTGAGAATCTTGATAAGTGTTATATGGATCGTCCAGAGGGTGCAGTTCATAAAAATTCTCTTCAATTTGTGCTGAATCTTTCGGACACTGACATCCCTCTGGTGTCCCTGAAGAATGGAGTATGGTGTCTCAGAGGGGACAGAATTTGGGAGGGAATATTGCACTAAGCATAACAAACCAGCTGTTTATGGCACTGCCACCCATTTTCCCGACTGGATCCACCATCAGATGAGGGTAAAAAAAAAAAAGGATTGTAAAGGCAGATCAGCAAACAAAATAAGGATTTCCAGATAATTCATAGCATTGGATTTAATCTGCTTTGAGGACCAGATGCAATAAGGTTTATCTGTCTGGCGCTTGACTCATGCTGGATATGCAGTAAGAATTGATTTGAAATGGGTTTTATTATTTAACATTAATTGATAGAAAATACACACACACACGCAAATTAGCCACAAAAAAAGTAATTAGCTACAGCATTACTATTAAAACGAGTTTGTTAATCTTTAGCTATTCATACTGAAGTGAGACAGCTGCTTCATGATAACAATGTACACTATTTACCCCTTCGCTTTAACTTTTACAAAACACAAATTATCACATGTAACACAAAACCAATAGTGTTTGTGTTTACAGAAGCATCAAGATGGCCGGACCAAAGATGAAGATGTTTGCTTACATTTTGTGTTCAAGTGTGCAGAGATATTATATATATATATTATATCTGGAGTATCCGTATCACTAACATAATTTATTTCCTACATGTTAATACTGTTCTGTGTCTTCATAATTTAAACTGTTGATGCAAATTTTGGTTTTGCCTACATTCATGTAATAAGTTGTTCTCATATGATATCTATACGTTGTTGGTTTTTTGTTTTTGCAATTTATGTAGATTACATAAAGTCCTTCTTTTAGTCTGTATAACTATGATTGAAAATTACCATTGAATTAATAGTGATAATTGAGCCAGTAAATGGAGATTCCGTGTGTCAACACAAGATGTCACTCACAAACCACATCAAAGCCTGTTCCCACTGACTCCCAAAGGACGCACTGTTCCTGAGTAACCTTTCACAAAAAGAAATATTTATTCATTTAAAATGATTTACACCTTTGATTTGGTCACAAGTACAATTTTGGCACAGGCAAATTATGTGAACATTCAAAGATTCAAGTGTACCTCTACAGCTGATCCTCTGGTCAGAACCAACAAGCACATATTTCAGATTGATTGTGCAGCACAGGCTCAGCGGAGGAGCACGTTTTATGCCCTGACTTTTACATATGAAGATGTCACTAGTGTAAAGAGACTACGTTTTTCTTGCTAACAGGTCAGTCTGCTTTGCTAAAAAAGCTCACTGGAGTCCGCGGGAGGATCATGTGTTTCAGTTTCAAAAATCCTTTGGCTTCTAATTTAGTGTTTGTATAAAATGTGCAGAATACATATGTACCATTCAGCATCTAGTGTCTAAAAGGAAAATAATTGTAATAATACAAATTACAAAGAGACTGAAATATTGATCTTTAGAATCCTATTACACTTTTGACTGAAACAAAGTGCAATTCAGCAGAGTAAGTCTCAAACTGCTGATACTGTATATCAATCTGTATAAGCGGTGAGCTGACACAGGCACTGTAAACGTGTGTAACCTCTAGCAATATTCTTCCTATTAACATTGATAGTTTGAGCAGCTTTTCCCCTTTACTTCAACAATATATGGAGGCACTAGAAACATTCCTTCACTGATCACAGAGTTGGGTTACAACAGTTGGTTGCAGATTATCAACTGTAAAGGCACATTTTAAGACAAATTAATAATACAGTTTGCCTGGAAAAAAACAACTTTTCAACTGTTCAGTGCATCAATAGTTGTCGTGTCTTTCCAGTTGAGAAAAGGTAAATCAGGACTAAAAACTGCCCTGTAGCCACATGGCATTATAAACATTTAAAGCTACACTCAGTGGAGAAAGTGCACCTGTTCGTCTGATGATATAACCAATTATTTGAGAATAAGAAAGATATGTCAACAAACAAGACATTGGCACCATGAATGCTTCACCAACAGCTGTTTTTAAGATGTGTCTTCAGGCGGGATTTTCCCTTCAAGAGGCAGTTTATCTGTCTGCGTCTACCTCTGTGGGGCAACCTGATGAGTACAGTCTAGAGTCAGTCAGACATTCAGAGCCGAGTGTCACTGTTCGGTGCAGGCCGAGCCTCACCCCTTTCTCCACTGCTGCGGATGGGCTGTCCTCGCTGTCCCCCTGCCCGTTCACCCTGTCCGCCTGCCCATTTCCTCTCAGTCACTTGATGCGGTGCCGGACCAGCGAGGACTCGTCGGTAATCTCCCCGGAGCTGTCTCTGCTTCGGCAGGGTAGGACCAGCAGAAGAAACAGGATGATGAGCACCAAGGCACAGACTGCCATCAGGGAGTAGGCGATCACCCACATAAAAGGCTCCTTCACCGTCCCGCCCGAGCAGTTGGACGCCACGTCTGCTGCCGAGAAGGGCCCTGCGATCTCTGACAGAGCCACTTCACCGCTCACTGCAGAGAAGCACAACACAGATAGTTGCAGACCTCATTTCTGAATGGAAGAAGAATTAAACCAAATGACCCTTTAAAAAGTAGCTATAAAGTTTTTTGATTTAAGATTATTATAAGGAAGAGAAGTCTATGCTTTACCTGATGATGAACAAATGCTTATTACAGATAACAAATGTCAACTGTACTGTGATTAAGCTTAGATGTCGATTTACTCATGGCAGCTTCTTAAAGCAAATGTTTGACTGGCAGCAACTGAGCAGCAACGTCAAAGTAATTTAAGGTTATTTGCTTTACTCAAGGGCAACTCATCAGCAGCTGAGAGTTTTCTCTGTCTAATTTTTACAACCCAACTGAGGAATTAGAGCTAGCAACCCTACTGTCACAAGCCTGCATCTTTAACCTTCAGCCTACATCTGCTTCAAGTCTGGTTAATACAGAACAAAAGTGATCTTTGTACTTAGATGAGAGTAAGAAGTCTTGCCCAAGCTCATATTTACACATAGGGAAGTAGCCCTGTTTAAGGTTTAACATTTGCTGTTTAGGTCCTGCTGAACGGGTTAATCATAAGGTCTTGGTCAGTGACCCTGCAAGTAGTTGTAAAATGGTACATTGCACAACTTACAGTTTACATTTCTGTAAGTTATCGATTAATCAAGGCACTTTACAGACTCCTGGACTATGATTTTTCTTTCCCTGTTAAAAGTTAAATGTCTTAAAGCAATTTCATCAGCAATATCTGCTGTAGCTGAATAAAGATGAAACCATACAAAAGGAATTTAACCTATAGCCCTTTCATAAAGGCTTTAATATATACACTAAGATTTGACTAGTATGATTAAAGCCCTGTTTGCGCAAACTTCTGTGTCATTTCTGCTGTTAATGATCAAGTTCAGAGCTTCATACATAGACACAATAAAAATAGTAGACAGAGTGGCAACACATATTTTAAACCACATGCAAAATGCTATCACAAGGTTGATAATATGGGTATTATAATCTGTAGAACTTGATGCACAAATCCTGTCTCTTGTTAGCGGATTACTATCCAAACCAATGTTTTAAGATACTCAGTGAACTCATTTGTTAAAATTAACTTACAGTGTTTGGACACATGACAATATATGTTTAACATACAGTTCCTTCATAGTAACAGTCTTATATTTACCGGCACAGCTGCTGAGTGCGAAGCCCAGTCTCTGTTGAGCGCGGTCGAACATCACGTAGAAGCCTTCCATAACAGTGGCGCCGATCACCAGGCCGTTAGCTGATGAAGACACTCCAAAACGGAAGCAGTCTAACGTGCCATCCACGTCTGCGATTAGCTGGATATACAGCTGCAAGACGACAGAAGAATGAGGACCAATAAGTGTTTGTGTCTTGTTGACAGAGAAGCTCTTGGGAGGGGATGACTTTTGTGTTTATCCAGCTACCTGAGGCAGGATGGTGATGCGGAAGGACTGGCTGTTGTTTGTGGCCCTTAGGTAGATGGACAGCTTGGGGAAAAACTTCCAGGGGGTCTCTCCCTTCATCCAGCATGCAAGCTTTGTGCCATCCCAGAACCCTGAAGAAAAATCCTGGATCTGAACCAGAGAAACAGTCAAAGAGACAGAAACAGAAGGTCAGTACAGCACCAAAACAGGTTGTGTTGCTCGCTTTCATTTTCCCACTTGGGAATAATCTGCAAGGATGTTGGTACATTAATTGAAAACGTTGCTTCTAGGTTGAGATTAACCTTGAGTGCTGTTTGTGTGCGAAAAATGTGTAATGTAGGATTGGATTAAAAAAAAACCCAAATAGATAAACCAAAGCATGGGCACACAAACATATTTTTACAGCAGAAAAACTCCTGATCCTTCCTCTCAAAGCTACTATGTCCTTGAACAGTGAGTGTGTGCTATCCTGCCCTGAATCTCTTTGCTCTGACAACATGTTTCATCATTGCCTGTGGAGAAACGTCAGCGTACCAGAGAGCTGTGTTTGATGGCTTCTACCACCGCATTGAAGACGTTGACAGGAAGACGCAGCAGTGTCGTCCCACTGTCAACTATAGCTTTATCCATGTTATACTGAAAGAAAGGGAGACAGAGTGAAGTGCAGTTTCTCAGTTCAACTGGCTCCTATGGAAGTCCTTGAGCAAACAAAAAAGCAGAAAACAAGGATTACATTCCCTTGCAGCACTGCTGCTCAGATTCTGTTTCATTTCTGTATTGTAACCTTAATATAATCAACTCCTCAAGAATGAATGTTGTACGACCAGCGCTTCCGTTCTGCTTCAAACATAAATGATATAATTACTAGCATTTACTGACCATCATGGTGGTGAGTGGTGTTTAACGCAACAATGCAGTGTGAAGTTTACCTCTCTGCAGTCCAGTTCCAGATTCTGGTCTCCAACCTCCAACTTCAAAATCTCCACTTGGTAGTACCACTCCTCTACTATAGGGGTGTACCACACTGACCCCCGGTACAACGTTGGTTCAACCCCTCCCATGATCTGAGGAAGGAAGAAATATACCTCACCCGTCTATGGTTCAACAACAACACAGTGAATATCCAACTAGAGAGTAGCAAAGGTTTTATCCCTCCACATTTTGGAAGGATACATACCCTACCCACTCACACACACACACAGCCATCTTAACCATCTGTCTCTATCATTGGGTCATATGATGGAGATGCAGTGAGCGAGGGACAGAGGCCGTTCGTATAACAGTGACAGACCTGCTCTCAGCAGGATACCATCTTAGCTTAATTAGCTTCACTCTAACTAGACTGGGCCTCCGATGGAGAAACCACATTGACAAGGAAGATACCAGCTATTATGTTTCTATAATCGTGCACTCTGCTGTGATGTCTGATCCACTAGTGAAGGATTTTATTTTGTCTGTGAAGAGTGACAAACAGTGAAAAAAAAGTATGAGTGAAGCACATAATTGAGGCTGCACGTATTAAACAAGTCCAGACACAAACTGCATCACAAAAATACAGAATTAGAGGCAGAGATCATATATAAATATTAAAAGTGTCTTTACAGAACAAAGCTTATTTGCCATGTTCATTTGATCAAACTCCTCCCCAGGCAGCCCCTCCTGACTACTCACAAGACTGCCTCCCGCTGGGTCTGCTGTGCTGCTGGCTGACAGTCCAGCGCCACACATCTGGAGGGAAAAGATGTCAGGAATTCCCATTTGTTGCACCAAAGAATTGAAGAAGGGCTCCACAGACATGTCGGGCTAATTAAGAGACAGGAGATGTGTCATCATTAACCCGTGTTCATCAATGTGATCTTTTACATGCTTATTTATAAGCTTTTAGTTTGTGAGATTACCAAGACGGACTAGGTGTACTTTTATTTTCTTTTGCCAAAGTATAGACAACCAATAACATAAAGTTAGTTCTAAAGGAGGGGGAAAAAATCAAGTATCAAATGTGAAATGTAAAAAATAAACAAACAAATAGACCCATGAAGTATTTTATGGTTCATGGGTTCAACTGCTCAAAAACTCTCAACTGCTCATGGGTTATTTATCAGTCTAGTCTCCACTGCCTGTCCTCAGTTCGTGGCATATTTGGGAAATGTTTTTCCCTTAAGGTTTTATATTTAGGACATGAGATTAGAAAATGCAGCTCTGTCTCTACCTGTCCTCTGTCGCACTGGGAGCAGAGTCTCTCCTTCTCTCCGGGTTTCCATGTCAGTGCTGTGTTATCACGTCATACGTGACAAACCTGAACTCTCAGGACTCACCAGTTGCACAAAGTGGTGAGTGTGAGCATATCTGCCCCTCAATCATTGGCATTTGAACCCCAAAGGTTGCTGTAGTCAGCACAGAATGAAAGAACGAATTGTGCCAGTGTGCGCTGACACCAAATTACCACCTAAAGAACGCAGACACTGGCTGAAACATCTTGGTTCTGTGCCTCTGTCACTCGCACATAGGATGTTCTTGTTACTGGATTAAACGGACTAATTTACTGATTATGTACAATATGCTGGCTAATTCTTTTGAGTTGTTGAACTCTTGTCTGAAACTGAAGGTGTAAAGTAGATTAAAAAAAAAAAAAACTTGATTACGCAAAAAGCATCACACCCATGGCAGCTGAAAATAAATCATGAATATGAAACTTTTCTGTTGTCATGTGAAATGTCCGTGACTACATCCAGATAAGATCTGTTATTCAGTGCTGTAAAAAATAAATTATGCATTACTGTTTGATTAACATGATAAAACCTGATATTATCAAGTAGCACATTTTTCTGATATCTACATTTCACTTCTTTGCTAATTTTGATGACACACCAATGTGTCCGGGTCCCAGAAACACTTTTTGTTCTTATTTTTCATTATGTTTCCTTTTTGTTGTTGAATGAATCTGCTTTTTTGATACGCAACGTCACACCCAGCTAGCAGTAAAATCAGTGAAAGGGGAGTGGAAGCCTTTTCTACTAATGGTGCTATCTAAGGTTTACATAACGCATCTCTCTCACCCGTGCCAACATGGGATAGGCCAGTCCCAGGATTCCCTGCCAGTTGATCCCAGGAAGGAAGAAGCCGTCAGATGACAGGATGGCAGCTATGTTGGTGATGATGGTCCCATTTGGGCCTTTGGGGATGGAAACACGATCAATGCCCAGTTCACCTTCCCAGTTACCCTGGGTGTACCTAACAGCCACTGTCCGGCCGACTGACTCGTAAGTACTGGAGCTAAACACAGGGGAGGAAGCAAAGACGTATCAATAGTTATAAAATTTGTGTTAACTTAGGACTTGGACTGTAACAAAGGGGCTACCTCAACTGAACTAGGGCTAGGAACTAGGGAGAGGTGGGACCGATCAACCACTTTAAAACAAATGTAAATGTTCTTATGCAAAAACTTATAAATTATTTACAGAGGAAAGATTGTGTTATAAATGAGTAAAGAACTACTAGGGAAGACTATTCTTTCTGTGAAAAAGCTACAATCTCTGATCAATTTTATTAATAAATTCTGCCTCTGTCAGAGCAGACAAGAAAAATCTATCTAAATATTGACATTTCCAGGAGCCGGATTACAGCCACTCACAGTTCTGTGTTGAAGTAGTGAGTAATGAATGGGTGTGGAGCAGCAGCCACGGCAAAGTTGCTGCTGCCTGTATCCACCAGGATGTTTAGCTGTAAAACACAAGGCAGGGTTTTCTTTAATGACTATTACAGTTATCTGATACAAGCCAACCCCACCCTAACTCACAGACCTCCTGAGTCACAGGGTAAAAAAGACAGCTGTTGAACAATGTGATACATTAATAAGCAGACTTTAAGCTTTTAAAATGCAACTAAGGCATTAAAGTCTCCGTACTAATATTAATAATAATTACAGGAGGAAAACGCAGAAGAAGAGAGACGACATAGAGTGAGAACGACAAAATCCCTTACAGTAAATATAAAACACAAAAATGATAAAGAAGTTAAACTGGATTATAATGAGAGAGAGAACATAAGAACATACACAATACAGACAAAAAAATCTGAAAGACACGCTTTAATCCACTGGTATGCTTTTATAGTGACACATATGCCTTATAAATGGACATT
The DNA here is from genome assembly GCF_014851395.1 of Micropterus salmoides. Lineage (NCBI taxonomy): Eukaryota > Metazoa > Chordata > Actinopteri > Centrarchiformes > Centrarchidae > Micropterus > Micropterus salmoides. Next base: position 16,098,615 of record NW_024042261.1, on the reverse strand, counting down.
ATCCACAACTTAATAACAATGTCAAAGTCTACAAGCAGCTAAAATGTGTGCTGTGTAATAATTATTAAAAGCAACAGACACTGTTTCTTCTTGAGGCGGTATAAACAAGCACTTTTTGGCCATTGTTTCTTTAAGTAAAATGTTTTACTTTAAACTGACTTGAAAGGTGCACTGTACAGCTGCATTATCATATGCAAACATCACTGGATTATGAACTTGGCTTGATTACAACAAAACCCTGACTGGGTTATCCATAATGTCTAGAGATCCCAAAGTCACACAAAGTGGTGTAAAAAGAAAAAATGACAATGCATGTCTAATATAATTGCTCTATAATGTGTGATCTATGAGTCAAACATGACAGCCTCTAGCTACTGACATGACCTATCCTGCCTGGCATGTGTCATGTGCACAGTTGGGACCAGCCAACAGCAGTTGAGATAATGTTGTCTTCCAGGCATCAAATCAGCGAGCAGGAACTAATTAGCTAGCAGACTTCTGTCACCTCCTCTACTGAGCAGGGGCCACATTAACACTCAATAGCAAGCATTCCTCACCCTCAGGGAGTCATAAACCTAACGCACCTGATGATTCAACCACAATGAGGTCTATACAGTGGCTCTTTAATGATGTCACACGAGACAGCCTCTGAAAATATGTATAATGCATGTCTATAATATATAATATGTGTTTACTGAGCATGCTCTGCTGCACGGCACAAACAGTATCTAACATCACTCCTCTGTGGCTGACATTTTTAGACAGACCAGACCAGCAGGAAGTTGTTTATTTAAAACGTTAAAGGGTTTCACAGGCCAACAATGAATTCCAACAGTCACATGAAGAAATCCACTTCCTCAAGCCCTCGAGCCCATCACACCAAAACCATGTCTAACTAGAGCTTGTTCATCAAATGCATGAGGTTATTATGAAACAATTGGGAGGAAATTATCAACAATGTGTTACCGTGTCAGTCAGGCACAGGAAGCCCCAGCTGGCCCGTCCGTGGAAGTCAGGCTTATCAGTTCCACCTCATTGGACAGGCCCTGGTCCCATCACTGCAACTGTGCCATCTAAAACTCCACTGCTGCCTTGCAGATGGCATCAGTCCATTCACATGAAGCCCAAACTGGCCTAAATTGGAAAATACTGGAGCCTCGTGGTAAAGGAGGGGAGCAGGGGCATTTCCTTATTTCCACACTAGCAATCTTTTCTAGTCACTCTATCCTCCCTTAGCTCGGCTGCTGAGCCTCGGGCAAATCTCTTCCTCCCGCTGCTGCGGCAGCCTGCAGTTGCCTGCAGTTGAGCGTTCACTGCCTAATTGGCAGTGGCTCCATGGCGGCAACGTGCATCTGCTACCTGTTTGTACCAATTAGCAGATGTGAGGCTCTCCAGCCGACACCTCAGCCTGGCTGTGCCATATGCTAACAGATGCTGCAATTAGTGGCTCATTTGAATAGTGCCTCATTTAACACCACGGCCCTGTAATCACATCATTTAGTTGGAATAATATTGAGAGTATAACTCAACAGTATTGCGTTATAGGACATTTTGGCACTGCACAACCAATCTCAACCAAGGTGGATTGAGCTCTACTGACATGAATAAGTGATACGAAGGTTTAACTGTGCACAGAGCAGGAGGAATATCACGAGGTGGGACAGTCTCTTCTACCTATACTGTGCATTATAACGCATAACTCCTAAGACGAAAGACATTGAAGAAATTGTAAAGTACAACAATTCTGATGCAGTGGTGTCTCTCTGTACCATATTTATAGATATAAAATATGATACATTTGAGATATCAGAAGATTTGCTCGATGCAAACTGCAGCATATTTTCCTCAGAAGCATCATCCACAGGTGCAACATTTAAAGTAATATTTCTTCAGAAACATCAACCTTTACTTCCTCATGAGCTGCCTCATGCTGTGTAGAGAGTAGGGCTAAACAAATGCCTGTGCTTTTTCTGCTGACAAAAAAAGTCAAAATGTCTGCTGTGAAAAAGGTGTATTAGAAATCAACAGGTGAGGCCCCCTTGATGTGTACCACCTGCTCTCTTAAGCAACCTGCAGAAGGTCCACAGGAATAAAAAGCTGTTTTGAATATATGATAAACTTAATGTCTGAACATACATTAAGTTTGGGGAATTTCCGCCTTTGAGGAACACTTTAAACTGTGTTTTTCATTTCTAGTCATCCATTAGGACAGCAGGTGTTAAGTATATTTTACAGCTTTGGAGTAGTTGTAAAGTTGTGTGGGAACTGTACTCTGACAAGTGCTTTAATGTTATCCTCTCAGAGGTTGACACAGGGCAGTGGCATGGCAGGCAGCACTGATAAGCCCCTGTGAGCCTGAGAAACTGAGCTGTGCCACCCAAGAGCCTTAAAAGCTCTGATCTGTTTAACTTGAGAGGCCCGGGAACAACAGGTCAAGTCACTAATGAGATAATTCACCTTTTGTTTAAGCTCCATTTTAAACACATCTACTTACAACAAAATGGCAAAGCGTAGCCTTAAACCTACAACACCCTAGAGCGTCATGTATTTTTAATAGTGACGGGAGAATCCCTTCCTTCCAACCCTTCCAGGAACACTTAGTCCCCCTTAATCATTAATATGATCTTGTTAGGTACTTTACATAAAGAGCAACAGTATAAAACGATGACAGTAAATTACACAGCCATATTTCCGTGCAACTAAAAGAAAATAAGCAGTAAATGTGCCGAACCAGGGCTACTGCTGTTTTGTACAACTCTGGGGCTGCTCTTTGCTCCCTGGGAGCCTCATAATCCCCGTCAGCTGCCCGGTAAGAAACAGTGGTCCTCACAGGCAGCATCATGTGAGTGCATGTGAGCAGGGTTTTAGTCTACCTACAGACCCCGAGGCTGTAAAGACTTGAGCTAGCTGCTGCACTCCACAGCCATGATACCATCCTGCCATGATGGTCCCAGGCAGGCCTGGAAATAAATAGCTGATTTTATTTAAGGACAGTGATAGCAAAATATATATAAAATATTATATTCCCATGACCAATGTTGTTTTTTTTTATCTGTTGGTGGTGATATTCAACAGTTAGGTACACTAAATGATAAGATCGTGCATAGAAAGGTAGCCAATAGGGCTGAACAATTAATCAAAATCTTATCGAAATATGACCTTCTGCAATTTTCATATCGCAGGAGGTGCAGTCATAGGTGCCATTTACACTGAGGACGCTGGGGACATGTCCCCACCACTTTTTGAAATGGCTGATTTTGTCCCCATCACTTTTTTAAAGCATAATTTGTTTAAAAAACATTTTGAAATATAGCTTGCTGTTAAATAGCAAATGAAAATGCCTTTAGAAAGGTTTATTTGCACCTTAAGAAAACATGCAATGCAATTAAAATATAGAAGAAACAAATGTGCATTATCCAAAAAAAGTAACTTACGCAAAAAAACAAAACAAGCAACTGATTATAAAATGATCCAAAAACAGCATGCACCAATGAGTAACTTTAAGAAGTTATTGACACGGTCCTTTTGAACATGACAAAAGAGGAGGGAAGACTAAATAATGCCTACATATGTGCACTTTTGTGAGAAAAGTTGATCTACAGGAGAAACAGATCTGAACAACAGCAACAGAATGACTAAGAGCTGCACTGACTTATATTCTATTAAAATGTATGTCACCTGTTGCCTGAATTTTGTGTTTCCTTTTACATAAATAGAAACATTTCCACCATAAATTGGTCCAGAAACATTTGACCAGAATTTAAGTGTTTAATGATCAACATTTCACATCTCTCCACATCGAAGATAGCTTTAAAACACTATTTAAGGATATTTTTGTCTCGTTCTCCTGAATCTCATATCGCCTATGGTGATGTGATCAGTCCAAATAATTGCAATTTTATTTTTTCAAAATTGTTCAGCCCTAGTAGCCAAGGCCCTGGGATGAAACATACACACTCGGGCCACTCAGTGGATCACATTGTGGGCTGTCCGGGGCCCCTGTTCACACACACAGCAGACACACATGACCTTGCGTAATTAATCCAATGACTGAAAAGGAACGTAGAATAAACGAAAGAAAGGAAAAGCGTGGAAAAGGAAATTTAAAAAAGAAAAAATTATACTAGAGTAATTTTCACCTGTATAAATGATACAGATCTTAAACCAAAACAAGTGACACAAAAACATTTCATTACATTACCTTTTGGCCAGGTGTACCAATGGACAGTTCTATGTAGTAGCCTCTTCCAGAGTCCCCTTCTAAGTTGTTCACCATGTCCAGGAAGCTCACTGTCCCAGTCGGATCAGAGGCCAAAGAGAGGCCGTTAGCATCAGACGTTAACGCGACTCGCCGGAGAGGAGTCAAATCCACATCCGAGGATAAATTGTATTTCCCTGTGTATATTTTGAGTGGTATGGAAAAGTAACACTCGGACACGCTGAAGCATAAACTTAATGCAAATGCCCATGTCGAAAAAGAAGTAGTGTGTGCCATGGTGGCGTTAGTTTCTGTAGTGATAACAGGGGGAAGTCTGGGACAAGATTCCAGCTCCTTGCTCAAAGTTTGCTACCTAAGTTTTCAGTTTAGCCGTCATGGAAACGCCTGTGCCGCGGTAACCGCCATCGTGGAAACGCTGCCTCTCCACCGTCAAAAAGCAGCTATACATACTGACATGGTACTGTCAGACACCGAAAACAACTTTGTCTGAAATCGTTTCACCTAACTTACATCCACTCCTCCAACAGTGTCAAGCTGCCCAACAAGGAGAACATAACTTCCCGTTATGTGGTCTTTCAAATTAAAGGAAACCCTAACGGTTCTGTTTTCATAACGTACAAACCGTTTTGAAAATTGTTTTAATAAGTCTATGGTAAAAACAGAGTTGTCATACGCACATAAGCCACACACAGCTTTATATAAATCAGAAAGGAAATAACAAAATTGGAAAACCTACGGGTATAAGTTAAGCAGAGACGTTCACTTTCTTCAACTCCTCTAACTTAGACTAACGTCACTCGTTACTAAAATGCCTTGTGGTCTGTGTCCATATTGTAGCTTCATAATAACATTTAGCATTTTTATCATTTCATCATGTCGTGTCATTTAACTTAAATGAACACAAAACACATTTTGTTGGTTTAGTATTTTGTGTTTTTGTCTCATGAAAACGTTTTATTTTGAAGGCAAAGCGGCGAAGCCGTTGGTATATTTTTTTTTACCGACTTGACGCTGCTGTTAAAACATTTCCCGAGCGCCCAGTGGTGACAGATTGTTAACCAACCATGAACACTATCCGATGTGAACGACTTCCCACCACATGTTAAATTGACAACGATAGACACACAACGATTGTGGATGTTTGTGTATTTTTATTACAGTGTGACAAAAATTCCACAGTGTTCCACCGTTTTTGCTTCGCTTAATGTGTCCGCATTTAGTGCAGTGCAAATCCAATTTTCTATACTTTGTCCATAGCCTTGGCTGTGTTGTTATGGAAGTCTAGTAAAAAGAAATTTCTTCCTGCTTAGCCTACATCAGATACTTCATGTTACACTCAGCAAAAGTTAGATATTAAATCTATAGCCTAGCCTATATCTTAGTTGAGGAGTTAGGTGGGCTATTTATCAAGTTGATAGCCCAAGAAGGTTGTGAATGTTTTGTTTAGTAGGATTGCTGTGCAGCAGCAAATTTGCGTGTTTAATGACATATCCTGAAAAGGATGATTTTTAAAGGCCCTTTTTATATGTTTCTCATACAATTTATAATGATAGCAAGAGGATTCATATGTCAAATAGTGCATGATTTCCGTAGATGTTTTTTGTTATTTATAATTGTTATACTTTTTAAGTTGTTGGCTAATTGTAAAGACAATCCCCTTATACATCCAGCGTATTGGTATTGCTATCATATAGAGTACAAACCGCATTAATATTTCAAAATGCTCAGTAGTCTATTGCTCGCTGATATTTACTGGTTATTACACATTATATTTAATCCACCATAGCAGCCCAATCAGCCGCGTTGTATTTGTAACACACCACCTGTATACAGACAAACTCCTTTCATATCTCAAAATGAGTTCAGATAAACACATTATGAAGTAGAAGGGTTTTAATGCCCTCATTTACTCCCATTGCATGTCCTTAGCCAATAGCCTACATAAACCATCAATGCAAATCAGCATCAATGCACACAGAAATCACTTTCATTTTATTCAAGGAACCAGGAATAACTGCTGGTCAGTGATTGTCCACTACAATATGAGGAATAATACCAGCTCTGGTATAGATATAGTTATAGAAAAGACTTGACATTACATTTTCCAAGTTCCAAACTCAGAGGTTTTGTTTTTTACATATTTCAGCCAGGACAGTCTCATTTTGCTACCGTGCAGAGAAAGAGGAAGCAGATCCCACTGGTGAGGCCACATCGATGTCACAGGCCTTCTCCATGCTGCCTGTTTCACACAGAGAAAAGCACTGTCTTGCTCTGAATTCCTCTTGAGTCCACAGTTACACTGTCACATGTTCACCCCGTCTCTCTCTCTCTCTCTCTCTCTCTCTCTCTCTTTCTTATTGATGTTAATCACTATAGTTACAATATCCTTAATGATGTGGGGGAAAGGCTGTGACCACAAAAAGTCCTCTTTCCGGTGTATTGCTTGTCATGCACTGGGTCTTGTGAATGACCTATTTAAGCACAATTCCTGTTTCTTCTTCCCTGTGACATTGAGATACATCCTTGGCCTGAGAGTATATAAACAGGGGGAAGCAGGAATGCATCGTTTGTCTGTTACTACCCATGAAATACTGCAAATCCATTTTATTTCATTTTACAACATTAGATAACATTTTGGTAAATATGCTAGCCAGCATCATTTTCAACTGCAATCCTTCGGCGAGATGTTTTTAAACCAATGATGGTTAAAATTAAGTTAAAACAAGATGCCATAAAAACAGCGACAACCAGAACCAAATTTTAATAATGTGCCTGTGTTGATTCAGTTACTTCTAATTTGTCCATGCAGAGTCCTCCTGCAGTTCTTCTGCTGGCCACAACAAGGCACTCCACACCATCCCTGTGCCTTTAATCTAATATGAGGGCGCTGTAGCGTCTTCTGTGTGAGCAAATTAGGCAGCTTAGGAGAGCCAGTGGTCCCACATTTGGCTGTGCAAAGCTGCTTTACTGGGACATTGGTACTTAATCCTCATAGCTCTGATCATTACAGCTGATGAGAGAGAATGAGAGCGTTTTAGATTATCTCACATGCACCCACCTTTGCCTTAACAACAGACACACACATCTCCACCTGATCACATATACATTACTAGAAGAGTGCACTCAGTAGAGGATGATCTCCACCAGGTGTGTCTGGAGGCATGTGGGTGGGGAACAGGGAATGCAGGGCAGGCTGTGTGTATGCACGAGACTAGTGGAAGGAAGGGGGAATGTGTTTTTGTATAGTGTACATTTTCTTAGATGTATGCAAAGTGTCAGTTTTCTTTAAGATGCATAGAATAGGTATTGTAACCTACCGTCCTGGGTTCGCTGTATAAACTTAATAAGGAAACAATTAACGGGATATTGTCCAAAAATCTGAATTTAAACATTGTTATTTATTTAGAACATTTTATTGTACCATACCCCACAAAATAAGACTTCCCTACCTCTCCGCTCCTGAACAAAGAAGAGCTGAATCTCACTCAGTTGTCCCATCCAGCTCCCTTACAGTCAATATGGCAGCAAAGATATCAAAAACAGTAATTCATCCATCTCTGATGTGCCATAACATAACATATTGGTTATCAAATTAAGCTGCAGATACTCCGGTTAATAATGAGACCACACTTTTCTATGGATGTCAGTTTTTGAGCAATGACAAAGGCCAAAATGCGGCCTGTAACAGATTAGGCCTTTTGCTGCGTCATAATGCATTTTGTAAAATGGCGAATACCACTGATAAGACAAAAGTCTAAGCTTTACGACTATCAATTAAATAGGTTTCTCAAAAATTGTGAATCACTGCAACAACAAGAGGTCCTTGAGCATACAGTCATAAATGTGCACAAAAAATATTGGGCTGATGGGTCCAGTAGTATGTGAGATTAGTTGTAGCAGTGAGCACCACTCTCTGGCAACCGCCTGATGGGATCCACCCTTTCTAAAGCATTTAATCTAACTAATGTTGGGTTGAAATCTTAATATTAGATTACATAAACACTGAATCTAACAATCCAGACTGCCAGATGCCAGATTTGTCTTCACAGATCAGATTCTTATTCTAAAATATAATTGTCGGGCAAACAATACAATAAATCATGATGAATAACACTACAGTCCACATTTAAGATTCTTTCAATAGCCAAAAGTTGAACAAGATTATTTCACTTTTATATTTTGTTTATTGCTGTTCTTTTACTCAGTATGATTGAACACACGCTGCAAAAAAACATTTTAAAATTGAATACTGGTTTGTCAGTTGATCTTTAACAGGTATGACTAACACCAGGCCTGCTTTACAAAGGAGGAGAAAAAACTTTATGACTTTTACTGAATCTGATGATCTAAAGTACCAGATACAATGTTTTCCTCCAAAACACATCTGGTGGGAATAAACCCTAGACCTACTGTGGAAAAAGGAGAGAAATTTAAGTTAACCTTTTCACAAAACCTTTATTTAAAACAGCCTTAGCCTTTTAAAAAAAACCTATTACATCCTACAAGCCTCACTCTGCCTCCATTTTAAATTTACTTCACAAGAAGCTGGCACAACAAGTGCACACAACAAGAATTCTCCTTCTGTGTTTCTTTCCCTCCATGCCAGTAGGGGGAAACAATGATTTCAGCAGTGACTAAGAACCATGAACGGGGAGACCTAAAAGTCTGTCAGAGATCCATTATTCATATTTGGCCAAACAGCTAATCTGACATATCAATGGACCTCATAGTTGTACTGGCAGTGTTCCCTCCATAATTCAGTGCATTAATGAGCTCACTCACCAATTGGTCTCTGGACTCTGGTGATGCAACCAACCAGGTGATGTTTGGACAGACTGTGAGAGAAGTATTGAAAAAAGGAGAAACCTTCTCCACAGGGACCTGAATAAAGAACACTGATAGAACCAGAAAGAACAATATCACACAATGGCCTGTATACTGGAGTATACTGGGTGCCAAAGAGCAACACATGCATCATCAAAACATGATCATTGGTGTCTTTTCCACAGTGTGGATCTCCGCAAATGACCTCTTTAAGTTTTCAGAGAAAGGAGAAAAATAATCAAAGACTATCAGGAGTGTAGACTAGCAGTGTGTTTTAGTGATCAATCAGCCATATCAATTTCATCAAATGTGTAATTTAATTAAGCAAAGTCTTGAAAGCTAATATCCTGACACTAAGGCGAAACCTTTTGCAAAAGACGCTAAAATTAATCTGTTTTGGAGGAAATTGGTAATGTAATGAAGGAGGCAACAGAGCCCATGAAGCTCCAAAATTACATTATGCAAATAGGAAAAAGTATAGAAATATAAAAGCTTTGGATGAAATCTATGATGCACTTGATCAGCTATCGGTTGTACTTTACTACCAACCAAGTTAGCACTAGCGTTGGCTGCATTCCCCGGTCCCACCTATTGGCTGTTAAGGGCGAATGTTCATAGTTTATGAAATACTCCAAAATTCTATTTAGATGCTTCGATTTTATAGTTAATTTTATGTCCACTATATTTAATGCCAGTTTCCAGGTAAGAATGCTCTAATATGTTAATAGATTATTTATCAATTAACAAATCTAAATTAAGTCAATATTTGGTGTGACCACCCTTTGCTTTCAAAACGGCATCAAGTAGGAGGAATACAACTGGGTGAGGGACTACCACAGCTAACAAGGTGAGGTTGTTGAAGACAGTTAACTGTCAAAAGTCATACACCGTGGCAAGACTGAGCACAGCAACAAGACACAATGTTTTTATACCGCACCAGCAAGGTCTCTCAGGCAGAAATTTAAAGGCAGACAGGGGTTTCCAGATGTGCTGTCCAAGCTCTTTTGAAGAAGCACAGAGAAACGGGCAATGTTGAGGACAGTAGACTCAGTGGTCGGACAAATAAACTTACTGCAGCAGACATCACGCTTACTTCCTTTCGCAATCAGAAAATGTCCAGCAGTGCCTTCAGCAGAAAACTATGTCTGGAGAAGTCTGGCCAGAACGTAGACTCGTACTTTAAAGTCATACCTCAGACATGGAAAAAAAGACCAAGGGACTCAAATGGGCACAGGAACATAGGAACTGGAGTGCAGAAAAATGGCAGCAGGTGCTCTAACTGAAGTCAAAATTTTACTTCTAAAGGTTTTTGTTTTGTGGTCACTCATTGTTACAATTGTGGATTAGAACTAATTTGAGAGTTGATTTTGAAGCTGCTTTTTTTTTTTTTAGCTGATTTTCTACTTAACATAATAGCATTCCCAAGTTTAACAATCCAACATAACTCCAGCATTAATGAAAAGAATTATCTTATGTATTGATCAATTTTGGACAATTCTGTTTACAATTGGCTGCAACCAGTGGTGTGTCCAGACTTTTTTTTACTTAGGTGGCCCAAATGGGGCACTGACTTATTCCGGGGTTGGCATGAAGTATGTTTGTGCACACACGTCAGAAATGCATTAATTTACCATTTCAGTCTCAACTGCTCATATCTACTTTAATTACTAACATTACAGTATCTTACAGTTAATAATAATAATAAATTATCAAAACTGTTGCCGATAAATTGTCTGTCAATTGACTAATTGATCAATTGACCAATGATTTCAATTAATCTGTGATTTCTGTTTTAAAGTGCTCATGCAATCCGCAATGAGCAGGGAAAAAAATTACACCTGTACACCAGGTGGAGAAAAGACCAAAGATCCACAATACTAACAGCAAAATCAGACAAAAGAAAAATTTCAAATTGTATTTTGAAAACTTAAATGAAACAGTTAAGAAAGAATATTTATTTCAAGGCCAGAATATTTCTGAAGTAACTGTCTACCAAAACAACAAAGTCGATAGCTAATGTAAGCCTGTGATGTCGTGAAGACTTAAGGGCCATAGAACAGATAAAGGAATAATTGGACACTTCGGATAATTTGCATTGCTGAGAATTAGATGAGAAAATCAATATCACTTTGATGTCTGTATGGTAAATATGAAGCTACTGCCCGGTTAGGTTAGCTTACCTTAGCTTAAAGACTGGAAGCAGGGGCTAGCCTGGCTCAGCTAACAAAATATACCTAGCAACATCCCCTAAGCTACATACACATTATCTCTTACAAAAACCAAAGTGTAAAAATGACCTGTTGTGGTTTGTTATGTTTTGACCATAGACTAAAAAGGGTTTGACAGAGCCAGGTTAGCTGTTTCTCTCCCATTTACAGTCTCTATGCTAAGTTAATCTAAAAGACTATTGGTTGTATAGTCTTATATTTACTGTATAGATATGAGCGAACAAGCGTATTTCCAAAAACACCAAACAATTATTTTAAAATGAGAACAAAATACTACACCTTCCTATATTCCTTCCCATTATATCTTCAGAATTTACATTTTACATTACAGTGCACTACATTTCAAGTTCAGTCAAACATTCGCTGCCTGTTGCCTGTTCATTGACCCCAGCTCTGTTTTTTATAGCATCATGCACAGCTGTTGCAAGCAGCCCCACTGACAGCCCCAATCATTATAATGCTGATCAGACATTTGCTAAATCTGTTAGCATTTCCCTGTGATATCAGATGCAATGTAATTACAGCACAGGCATGACAGAACTGGATGAGCAGCAAAAGGGGATTATATAGGGCCAGGTCATAATCATCAGGCCGACCACTTGTTTCTAAGGCAAATCTCATTTTGAAATGCTGTTTTATTAGCAGGGGTAAATGAGCTTTTACTTCAGTATATTCAAACACTTAAATTTGTATAATGTAGCTTGCTTTATCAGTTAATTAAACTGAGATGAAAAGATGATTTTTGTGTTTTTGCATTTCATCTCTCTCTGCATAGTGGGGATTGACATATAGTTAGCCTGCTCTTCATAACAAGCTACTTGCCTTGTCTATCCCTCTGCCACAGCTGTCAACCTCCTAACAAGGTGTACATATTCACAGCTGCTACTGCAGGAGAGCAGCCCAAATGAGGAGAGCCTGTATAAGATGAGAGGGACAAGCCAGACAACAGGTGCGTGGGTACATCACTGCTCATTTACTGGTACCACACTGCATGTTTCCAGCCATTTAAAAGACTGGTTTTGATTTATTTATCTTTTCCTTTTTTAGATCAATTACTTGTTACTGTATGGCAACTCTCACTGCTTAGACAGGCGGGAGTATGACTAAGGCTGGCTCATGCTAGTCTCACAGGCTATTCATGCTTTCTCTTCCCCCTGTGGTGGTAGCGTTGCCTCTCTGCAGTGTATCTGTATCTGTTTGTTCATTCATAGGAAAAGCCTTAGTGACACGTAGATGAGTCATAGAGGCTAGTGTCTAAACAGGCCAGAGTGGGAGTCAGGAACCCTGCCACCCTTCTGCTCCTTGCCTCAAGGCACTACTCATACCCTCACCAGTCTCCCTAGTTACTCTAATGCTTACATACACACACATATGCTGTCTGTGTTTGTTCAAATACCACGGGTCCTACCTGATGTGCTTCCATACCACAGAGCAAATGTAGCTGTAGTAGTGGGCAGGAGAGTGGTGGCGGGCTGCGGCTGTCCTCATTATTGAGATGCTGTTTGTCAACATAGTTAGGGCTCTCTGTGATTGGTTAGATGCAGCTGTCATAATTATTCACCCTATGAAAACACTGGTGTTTTTCTCACTCTGTGAGTTCAGTGCACTGCAACCTAAAAAAACGTCGTGCAAATAGACACAAGCAAAAGACAACGGGGACACTAAAAAAGAATGCACACAGCAGAGACATGGCTGTTGCCCCACCCAAAAAACTTTAGCTCAAGACATTTTCTTTATTTGCTTGCTTTTGTCTATTTTCATGTGTAAGAGGTAGACAACAGTTGGGGAATTTGCTAAGATATAGAGAGAGCAATTTAAGTGATGGTTTAAAGTTGGTTTCATGAACAAAACTAAATAGCTTTCTAGCTCCCATTCTCGGTTTCCACACCAGATTTGAATAAATAACATAGAGACAGTTTGCTGATCTTGACATATTATGCCTGACAGTGTTAATTGTAGAGTAGACAAATGGAGCAGGTGTGTGTGTACAGTACACTCCCTCTGTGACTCCCAGGGGTTATATCAGGTGTAGCACCTGGAGTTTGTTTCCTCATTAGGATGGGTATCTCCAAGGTGATAGCCAATTAGAAAAGCTGAACCTGGCTCTTAGGACTTGGATGGATAGAGATCAGATATATCTCATCTCTCACATGCAAATTGCTTTTACAAATACAGAGTTTTTGTGATGCTCTTTCCAGAAATAAACCTACTGTATATCTCTCGTTTTCTCATGCAAACATGAACAGTTTCTCACACTCTGGCCTGTTTCTTTTTTCCCACAGCCGGCAGAGAAGAAATTCCACTCTGAAGTAATATTCTCATGAAGGCTGGCGCACCGACTCACCTTGCGGTGTGGTATTGAGTCTCCTTTGCGCTTGACTGTGTCCCTCTGTTCTTACAGCTATCTATCAGTTTCATAGCATGCAATCTGCATCCTTCCAGCCTCCCACTTCCCACCCACCAGTGCTGTATCTGTTGTGTTCTGTGTGCATGTACTCTGCACATACAGTGCACACAAGCGCATTGTGTTTTTGCAAAAGGCTGTGTACATGTTTCCTGGCCCCCTCCGTAATAAAATAGAGGGGAGCTCCCAGGCAGATAACACCTACCGCAGAGCTGCCCTGGCAGGGGTAGGAGAGCGTGGAGGGTGCCTGCCCCCTGGCAAGATGCTACTCAGAGAAGGGGAGATAAAGGCAGTGAGGGTGGTAGTGTGGTCGTAGGAAGGACTGAACGAAGGCGGGGAGGAGGTTGGGGGGGGGGGGGGGGGGGGGGGCTTCTTCATACATTTTTATGACCACATAGATAAGGTCAGTAGTGTGCCATCGTTACTAAGCAACACTGCGACCCTGAGTTGGATTGAGTTGTGAAGCTGAGAAGTCAGATATTCTTATTACAACAGCCCTGCTTCGGTTCTGCTGTGTGCATTTGTTAACAAGCAGCCTGTCTCAATGTACCATTCTGAGAGTCAAGGCTGAAAGACTGCTTTAACTGGACGATTAAGTGAGGCACTGAAATAATTAGAAGGCCATTGATTTGGTTATTACATTGTTACAGCCATATTGGTGATATACCCATATCAGTGCCTGTTCATATTCGTGATGATGGTAATAGTGATGAAAAATGAGGGTGGGGTGTTTGATTATATATTTTTAATGATCCAGTTCATGTGGGGATACACTAGACTGTGAGTGTATTGATTTTTCCAGTTTTCAAGCAGAGAATGGAGGAGATGGAGACCAGCCGCATATGCAGCCAGAGTACAAATCACCAAAACCCACCCTATTCTCTCCCTCCTCTCACCACCTTCACTCCTATCCCTCTCCACCGCTCCTTTCTCTATCCCTTCTTTTCCATCTTCCTCTCAGCTCTGCATCCTCACTTCCGTATTTCTACCACTCCTCCAGCAACCTTTCGTTACGCTTTTCCCCCCTCTCCCCCCCTTTCGCTCGCTCCCCTCCCTCTCCTCTTCTCTCCTCCCATTTCTGTCCCCTTCAGCGTCCTAGTTTAGCACGTCAAGGTTGGCTACAGATATGCTCCTCTGTGCCTTGGGGCTAACCAATGGGAAACTGGCTGGGGTTGCTGTAGCAGGATGGAGTGTTGGTATCATGAATTGAGAGGGAGATGGGATAAGGTTACTGTAGTGCATGTGCTGAGATTGTTAGCTTCACCGATTCGTATCAGTGCACAGTCATAAAAGTTCAAGATGCAATTGGCCCGATTAAAAAGGGGTGCATCAGTGAAAATTTAGGATGAACTCGAAATGTATCGTGTATGTAGAGTCCCTATACTTTATTATTTAGAAATGTGACCGATGCTTTGGTATGAAATTGGTTATATTGCATTTAGATTGATTCCTTATAAAGTGTTTCTCCCATCTCCTCAGCAGCCAGTGACCTGTCAG
Source organism: Micropterus salmoides (assembly GCF_014851395.1). Lineage (NCBI taxonomy): Eukaryota > Metazoa > Chordata > Actinopteri > Centrarchiformes > Centrarchidae > Micropterus > Micropterus salmoides. The sequence goes on along the minus strand of NW_024042261.1, from coordinate 16,083,443 downwards.
CTACTATGGAGGCAGAGGTGTGTCACATTAGATTAACATGGAGGAGGAAGGACTACGCGTTCCTAAATCAGATGTTTTGAGACATTCTTCAAGAGAGACAAGATGCATGCAATTTGCAAAATATGCTGTGCAGCTATAAAGTACACAGGCAGCAAAACTAACCTAAAAGCTAACTCACCTGACTCGGCGACATGGTGTGAGTGTGGAGACGTCTGCCTCCCTCGCCTCCTTGGATTCAGCTCTAGCTAGCCACAACAGTACCGCTAGAAAGACTGGTGAGCAAAGTAATGCAACTTCCTTCCTGTTTAACTGTGAAATGTGTGAGGTGTTATAAAAAGGTAACTGGTGAAAGAACAGGAAAGAAGGACTTGTATAAGGCAAGGTCCAGGTCTGGTTTTATTTTATCTTTTGTCAGATACAGTTTTCAGAGGTTAAAAAGAAACGCTTACAGAGTAGCAGTACAAAAGAAACAAATATGTGAAGTAATTTATGATTTAATTAATTTATGATTAATACAATCAAATAAAATCAAACTCTCTGTACCATATTGAATATTATATTTATGTTTTTTCTTTTGCATCATGTCCTATCGCACAATACAATAGTGACAAATTATTAAAATATTTTTACTATGCCATTAAACAGTGCCTCGAGTGCAAGTGTGATTTGGGTGGCCCTCCAAAGAAGCTAATAAAACTTCTAGCGCTTATTCCTTTGCTCTTTCCAATGACCTCCACAGAAACACATGTCCTCTGTAGTATTTTATCATTTGTCACATGTTAACTTCTTGGACCCTGTTATAGCAGTCCTAATTTAAAGAGTGTGCATGTGTCTTGATGCTGATTGACCTGCAGGTGTCTTTTCATCCCACCGGGACCAGTACAGGGTAAGAGTACACCGCCCTGAACTCTGTTTAGGGGCCACCATCACTCCTGCCCTGGCAACATGTAACCTTATACACACTTCTATCAGGAGCCACGAGCTTGGCTTGTCTCTTATCAATGTCATTGTCTTAGCAAACAAAGGGGATCATTATACCGATGCAGAGGATGTTTCTATTCTGAGTTAATGGGTCGCATAGTGTAAAGACAACCTGATCCTCCTTTGGGTGACGAAGGAGTGAGCTGAGGGCTGACATTTTGCTGATGATTGGCCAGGCTGTGTTTTGTTGTAAGAGACACTGGGCTTCACAGGAGTTGTCAAAACAAGAGGCCCCATCCTGAGGGATTACCCAGCCTGTCTGCACACACGCCAGGGACAGGGTCGGCCACAGGGACAGGGAGGGGTGGAGGGGATTTTGTGTGTGTTTGCATGAAGATGTGTGGTGCCTGAGTGCCCTGCAGAGAGGAAGGTGTTGCGTGGAAGAAGAGACATAGTTGGGGAAACGTGCTCTATCCTCCTATCATTTTTTATATTTTGCACTGACAATGGTTATTAATGGGATTACATGCAGACCACTGTAATATTGGAATATGTTTCAATAAATCATAAGAGGCACTTGATTTGATTTAGCTTATGATGTACTAAGTATGACAACTGAAGCACACTGTGTGTTGCTACCTATCTGATCTCAATTCATTAGCAAGGTAGAGGACAGCACATGATAGATTAAAGTGGATGGTGAAGCTCCGTGGTAGCAGTGGGTTAAGCATTTCGTCTGATGTTTAATGGACATTAATGCCCAGGAACACTTAAGAGGGAACTTTAAAGTGTTTCTCAACCTGGGTCGTATTCTCATATTTTGGTCCATTATCACTATTGGTCATGATTGAACACTTTTGCTTACCATATCAGGTTTGGGGATGGACTTGGCAAGGAGCTTGAGCATATGCTTCTTTAACTCATCTAATTCCATTCATCTACATCATTTTTGGTTATACCAAAGAAATATATGTTATAGATCTTTTTCTTGGATTCTTGAAAGAAAGTCCCTCTTGATATTTGGTATATTATGTGGATTCAGCTGCAGACATCAACAGCCTTCACACAGACTGATTTAACAATTTAACAACCCAGACATTACAGTTCTTACATTGCTGTAAGGAAAATACTGCAGCTTCCACTGGTATAACTGTTACCACTACTCTGATTAATATCTTTCATCTTATTTTTTATCATCCATGATGAAGTTGGCAGTCAAATAAAGAGCACCAAGCACAGAACCCATGCCAGTGAGTGTAACAGTCACAGGAGTCACGACCTTGGATGAGCAGTGTTCATGAATCGTCTCATATGTGCTCTACTTCCTTCCTTGTATGCACACACAGACATGGTGGCAGATGCAAACACACCCACAGACAGAAACGCATGCATGGCCACACAGCAGGGCCAAGACTGTCTGCAGCAGCCCAGGGGCCTCATTGTCACATTCACTTACCACTGTTTAGGCATCATGCTGGGGGGCTGAAATGAACTACTCCCTGTTCCTCCTCCTGCCCATGCAGTAAACTCAAAACCCACCAAATATCCACTCTACTTATAATCGAAACAGGGCTGTGGACACACTGAATTATACTGCATAGTTATATGTTTATATCATGTAAGATATTTAAATGTGTTCATCCACACATGTGGATAATGTCTTAATGTATGACCACTTGGCATGAGGATGTATTAAACCATGATGGCAAACAATGCTATAAATACAAAGGGTTTTTACCACTGTAATTCTTTTTTACTGTTTGTTAAGAGTTCATGAATCATGAACTCACACACGACTTGAAATCTCAAGTTTCTATATGATTTACTGAAGTGATTAAGTTACATGGCTTTCTTGTAATGCAGTTTTACTGTAAGTGTGCCTCCACATGCCACCAAACAGATGAATACCATAATGACAATCTGATTAGAAAGCCTGACGGACTTCAGCTTTAACTTAATATAAGTGAAAATAAATTACATTAGCCCTGTAAGGACATATATTGTATATATTGGTTTTGCAGTGACTACCTCAGACCACTGGTCACAAGGTCAAGGCTCTTGTCTTCAGAGTGAAAATCAAGGTATTGTCTTTCACATCACAAGCAGCCTGTTCAGTTTTACAGCTGTCTGCTGGGTGTAAGTGATAAACACCAGCACTTGTTTTCCATGAGGATGGAAGTCCCTGTGTGCCACCAACAGAAACATTAGATCTCTGTTTATCACCACGGTCAGCTGAATGTGATCTTTGTATCGCCAACAGAGCTATATTGTGCTATGTATGTTTCTCTCTGTTCTTGTTATCTATTGTGTCACTGGGATTAGGTCGTACCTTAATGCATGTGTTGTTAATAGCTTCCCTTATAGAACTGGATATTTTTGGAAATAGAGAGGAGGCAATTACAGTTTTTAAAATTAAAGGGCAATTAACCCTCATTAACCAAATATTAGACACCTCATAGGGATCAAATTTGAGCCACACACCCAGTCCTGTACTTACTACAGTCAATTATATGGATTTTTCTCAATTTATAATATCACTAGTTTGATTATGATAGAAGCTCCTGCTGTCATTTGGTTATAAGGTCATTTGGTCAGTGTTGATGTCACTCTGTGTTTGTTTGCTGTCAAACAGACATTGTGAAACTGTGCTTATACCGGGAAACTCCCACACACGGAGTGTGTGTACAGTGGTGGGAGTGTGTATATACTGTACACACAATTCGTGATCTCAATTAATGTTACCCTGCCCCATGTGCCAGGGTGAAAAGAGTCATTGCTCCTCTTTTATGACACCAGGCTAGGTTTTTACATTTGTGTTTCTGTTTTCACATCCCACACAAACAAATATGACCTTTTGATTTGCATTTCTTTACTTATTCCATTTCTTTTTTCCATATATATTTTTTAATTTCAGCTTCTCATAAAATCCTGTTTGCTGAGCTAGATTATACCAATGCCTCATTTCCCCTAAAATGTCAGATGGCACCCTTAATCCATGGATCCCCTCTCCCAATCCCTTGAGCCCACAGTCAAATCTTTTTCTCCCTCTTTGGGTTTTGTTTGTCTTTGCTAACTCTTAATGTCACCTTCAGTGACAAAACAAGTTATTCTACCATTTAACATTGCTGAAGGCTGAACCAAAGAAAACTACAAGTAGTGCTAGTGTGGTTGATTACCTCTAGGGCATAAATAGGCATTACCTTGGGCATCATACACACACACACGTAGCCTGTGAAGTTTATACAGAAAGTAAAATAAAAATGCAGAAGTCCCCTTGAGCAAGGTGCTTTACTTTCACTTTCCCCACTAAAATTTCTCAGTGGCAGTAGAACGCGGAGCCTTCATAGTGTAAATGTAGGCTACTGTATATTCATATACGTGGGCAACAGGGCAGGGCTGAGAAGCAGAATGTGCATCTCTTGTGGCCAGGCTGATTTTGCATCCTCCTTCTTAAATGATCATATCTCACAGTCTGCTGCTGCTAATGAACTTACTTGCCCATCCATGCCAAGAATTCAGCCCTGAAATACAAGCACAGCGCTCCTAATCCACTCTAAATGACAGGCAGAATCTCTGACCTACTGCCCTGATTAACCCATGTTTTCTCCTCAGCGCTACAGAGACTTCAACTTGCTTGGGTTTATCTTACAGCTTAGGGAGAAAAAGTAAGAAAAATGATCCTTTTACTCAATTAAACACACATTTTGGTGTAACAATTGTTCATATGTGGGCCATTGCAGAATACATCACACAGAAGTAAAAAAAAAAAAGAAAAGAAAAAGGACAGCCATACCATTTTAAGGCAAGCTAGAACAGTGTGTTCGGGTACAGACTTCAAAATGCAGAGCAGTGTTTATGTTTCTCTGCTGCACTGGAGAGAACACTGTGAGAGACACAAGTGGACAGACACTGCAGACAAACATAGAAAGACCGATCAAAAGGAAAATGGGATGATCAAAACATCCGTGTTTAGATACCTCCATACCTCCATCTTTCCCAAAATCACAAACACACAGAGATTAGCCTAATTTGCCCTTTTCACACATATCAATCACACATAGATGTAGACACCTGAACTGGGCATTTATACCACCATCAATAAAATGAGGACAGACAGAGTATGTGATCCACACATGTATTATTCTTTCTATTTTTTTCTTTGTACACATTCAGAATTGTAAAGATCCTTTCCTCATTCCAGATTTAAGCACAGAAAATGAAATGAGTATCCTGGGGTAAATAAACAGGATTTCACTTTCAGTATATTCTGTCATGTGGAATAGAGAATGAGATGCAGACTGCCCTGCTGGTTATATCACATTCAGTGTAACCCGGCTCTGTGGACAGGCCCACAGGCTTCCACTGCCTACTACAGCTACACCCTTGACTTCAAGGCAGGCATTAAAATGGAGTGGTGGCGGTGGTGGTGGTGAGGGGGGTGGATTATGGGGTTGAGGGAGGCGGTATGGAGTGTGTATGTGTGTGCGTGCCTTTGGGGTGGGGGATGCTTTTAACCCTGTATTTTCTGCAACCACTGACAAAACAATGCATTTTCTTTCTATTTTCTTTTCCCGCAATTGTTAAACTACGTCAACCAATTTAAAAGTGTGATTCAATTAAACACTTTTTGAAAATCTCCTTCATTCATGCACTTTAATGAACACAAAATATCCGTCACTGGATATCCTTGTAGATACCCATTCCCTATAGGGAACTCCCCTCTGTTTTTTCCATAGGAGTAATACCATATTGGCTAAATTCAAACCAGATCTAGTATATAATGCTGTATACTGAGTGCACCTGCACACCGGCAGACAGCGCTTGCTGTCTGAGCCGGTACATATCCGTGCGTAAAAATGTTATCCTAGGTGCTTCGGTGCGTCAGGTGCAGCTCATTTCCTTAATGCAAATGCCTCAGTCACTGCATGCTCTCACACTCTCACCTCCAGTAGCACCTTGCCCTCAGAACCGACCGGTAGCCGCCTCTGCTCCTTTAAGGCAATGAGGAATTAAAGCGTCTGCAGGGGCAGGGAGAGGGTTATTCTGTGTAATGCTCAGAGAGTCAGTGTGGTGCGATTAGAGAGCGGCAGCGGGGAAGATGCGCTTGCTCGCCTCTTGCTGGACGCTCAGAGGCGATGAAGATGATCTGACTTTGGAGTCTCAGAAAAAAACCTGTTTTTCATTCTTATTCTACCACCCTCTCCCCCCTGTTTGCTTCTTTGCTCTTTTAGTTAAATAACAGTTAAATGTTTTCCTCCACAAGGTTGATCCGCCAGTCAGTCTTATATTTAGGAAATCGGAGCTTCTTTTTTCTTTTAAAGATTTAGTTTAGCCAGTTTTTTTCTTCTTTTTTTGGATTCATTTTTGTTTCAGGAGCCGCTCGTACCCGGCTCTGACTCAGCATCACACACACCTGGGCTTCACCCCTTCAGCATCCTCTTGAATAACAGGGAGAAGCAGCAAGACGCGGAGCAGAGGAGGAGGTTCTGAGCACAGCTCTCCTCAAGACAATCACAGAGGCTCATTTATGTTCCAAGCGCAAAGAGAGGGCTCAGAAAAAAAAAACAAAGCAAGTGTAACGAAAAAGTAGGAAGGAGGTATTAAAAGTAGAGACTTGGACCGGTTTGCTTCAAGACAGTGGCAAATGTTTAACCTTACCCCAAGCGCACAGAAGAGAGAGCCAGGGAGGCACCGGTCGGAGGAAGAAGAGAAAGCATAGCTTGGGGGGGATTGAACGGAGCAGGGCATGTGGATATTGGCTTTTATCTTTTTCCAGAGCATCTTGAATGGTAAGTTTCACCGGCTCGTCTTTTTTAAATTTTCTTTTTATTAGTGCTCATTACCTACTGCAGAAGGCAAATCACTGGTAGACAGCTAAGTGACTGTGGAGGGAGGATGGAGGTCACCTGTGACCCACATGAAATGGATTTTATATGGTTGTCAAAAGGCTGACACCCTTGATGGAGGGAGAGAGACGGGCGAGGCATGAATTGCGTTTTAAATCCTTCAAGCTCTCCCACAAACCATTACACACATCTCTGGCCTTCAGATATACATCCTAAGACAGATGAATTAAAACGAATAAATTACGTTTTTTTGGGCCTATACGAATTGGTGTTTGTAGTGGCTGGATGTGGTTATATAGGTTCAAGTTTTAACTGTTTTAATTTTCATCCAATTAAAGTAATTTGTTCCTGTTTTTATTTGATGTCTAATGTGTTCCACTGTGGCTCTTAGTAATAAGTGACGTATTTGATATAATGAACATTTGGATTAACCCTTTCCCCCTCCCCCACAGTGAGCATATTTTTCAAAGTTCAAAGTGGCCTAAATGAATATAATGGATTAAAATGATCAATGTATACACACGTTCAAGAATCAGTAATACATATTTTCATTTTGGACATATTTAATGTAAAATATGAAATTGTATTAATGACTGGTCAGAATGTTTCCAACACCTCTACATCCAATTTTGGGATGAATCCATCTTTATGTTATTTACCTTTACATGTAGTTTGTAGAGAGATAATTAGCACCATTATTACTCATTCTTTATGTTAGTAATTAAAAAAAAAGTGTAATATTTTGGATAAGACACATTCCACAGAGGTTCCATTTTTCAGGAGATGCAAAAGTAGTTCACAAACACACACTTAAAAATGTGAAATAAATTTTCCATTCAAATAGCCGATAGTCCCATTCACCATTCAAATACTGTATTCAAACACCCAGATTTGGTTGTGCGTCTTGCCTGTGTTTTCTTGCATTTGCGTGAGTGGATGTATACTAGTGCACACATGCATGAGGCTGACGCTGTGCACGCACATTTGTGTGCTCATATAGTGTATCTATAATCAATAGCAGAAAATTGATACAGTTTATTGCATTCATTTATTGGCCAGAGTCCCTTCTACAGGGAGGGATTATGGCTGACTGGGTGTGTACGGAAAGAGGGGAAGAAAAAGGGAGAGTTGAAGAAGGAGAGGGAGAAGGAAAAGAAAATGGGAACGTGTCTGTAAGAAAACACATCAGGGTGACAAGAGAACAAAATCAAGCCCGCGGCTGGCTGCGTTTCTATTAAAGGGTCAAGCTGAATTCACAAAGCAAAAATGTAGAAAGCGGGGATTTACAGGTATGAATACATTTAACCACATCGAGGGGCTGTGATATGATATGGTGTGTCCCCAAAATGGATTTTCCCTTCTGGCTGGGATGATAAAATAAGGCTTCGAAATGGATTTTTGTTTCTGTGTTGTCGCTTTTTCAGCGCTGAGGCAACCCTCAGTCGGTACCGTTTATTGACATTGACTCCATATAAAATGGTATCTCCCTCAGCCCAGCTTGTGCTGAAACTCATAAAGGAACAATAAGGAATCCTCATTAATCATAATCATCTGACTGACATTAGATCAACTGCCATGCAAGATTGTGTCCGTTTATTGCATAAGGGATTATTGAGGAGGCCTGTGGCAAACAACTGATAGGGATTAAGCAGTAGACAGCGCCAAATGCAGACATTATACTTTTTGTGTTCGTCGTTTGCACTGCAATCATGGAGCTTTCATCACTTGCTGTTTGCGTTGTCATTTTATTTGATTTCTCCATCACTGTACAGGAGCCGAGCTATATTTGTCTATACTTTGTCCTCTGCGGTTGGATTTTTTTGTTGATTATCATGAAAATGAGGTGTTCATTGGCTGAGCAGGCGTTGTCAGAATGAACGAATGACCTTGTAGATGGAAGCCAGCGCAGCGATTGGATTGCAGACAATTCTTACTGTTTCAGAGTTAGGCCTATCACATGCTTGCTGGCCTGTCTCTATGGTAACCTCCTTAATGGGTGTCAGGGGCTGCATCCGAAAACGTTCACCCATTCACTCTTCACTATATGGGGTAGAAAACTACATGGTGTGTTGTTGTCTGGTGGCAAAAAAACCCATCAGACGCTATTCAGATCATTGAGAATCCACAGTGGTAGTCGGTTAGTGTCTGCTGCTTGTTTACTACTTTCTGCATTACATGGTTGGATCATTTTTATTCACATGTCGCATATAATAAGGCTTTGAAGACAAATGGGACAGCACTACAAAATGGCAGATCCAGGAAATAGTGGACCATATAGTGAATGATTCTGGACATGGAATTTGGAGTTTGGCTCTTGTGAGTTGACACAGACGTACCTGATTAGGAGCTAATCACATCCTGTTAAATCAGTGTGTCCATAGGTGATAGGTGGCCAAATGGCTACCAAGCCTGACTTCAGGGTTTTCTTTTCAAAACTGCATTGTGGTCATGTTGCTCTACATGTGTCAGCTTAATGAACTCAGCAACCGATTAAAAAAAAATAGAAACACAGCTGCACAATGTTCACATAATGTCAAATTTCAACTGCTTTCATTGTGGAAATCATTGATTCATCATTGTCATGTCATATCAAAAGGAAGCAAAATACAAACACAGTCATTAGATTTCTCTTCTATCATATTCCAGACATTCAAAAAAAACTTAAAAATGCTGAATCTGACATGTTCAAGAGCCAACAGGCATATTTATTTCTTGTATTCTATTCAAGACTTTATGCTTTTACTATTTCCTGTTCCTATCAAAGTAGAATCTATAAATCCAGTCATCAGTAGAGGAGAGGAAACATATTAAATATCTCTGCCTGTAAGCTGCCTCAAGGCAAAACCACAGCAAGCTTAACGGGCCTATTCAAATTCTTATTGCAAAGATATAATGAGACAAGGCTTCTCGCACAGTCCCCGCAAAGACTGCGATGATTTGTGTACATGCACATGGCTTAACCTGATGCTCATGACTTAAGAAGACTTATCTCGTACGTCTTCAATAAATGAACATTTACGCAGAGGTCAGGGGATCACGCAATCAAATTTTGATCTCAATTAGCTGTGACATTTCTCACGGTAAAGGCAAGCACGCATTGAAATAAGGAAGCTCTTTCAATGCATCTAGCCCAGTGTAGCTTACAGTACAGTACACTAGCTGCCAACATCAGTTAGCCTGCCAATTTTACATGACCTCACATTATTAGCAACCTGAAACACTGGATGAAAATGCTACAGGGACCAGGGTGGATAGATAGATTGAACTTGGCTGCGGGTAGAACGGGGAGACTGGGTTTTTGCATGGCTATAAATCTACATGAAGGCAATGAAGGCAGTGCACTGATGAGAGCCCCATTTGTTGGAGTGGCAAGGTGATTGTCAAGTCTGTGTAAAGATGTCCAAAGATCAGCAGCCTCCCAACGGCCACAGTGGCCATTCACAGACTCCGTAAAGCCAAAGGGAGTGAAACCTGACCGGCAGTATGCTGCACTCACAGCCATTAGTGTGTTTACTAATTACTAATTAGGGTTTGGTTGCAGAAGCGGTATCACAGCTCATGAAATTAAATTACCCCATGAAAACACATAGCGTACAGTCAAGTGATAGATCCTCTTGTGCAGTCTTACTCTGATATGAATGTCTAATTTGCTAAATTAAGTTTACAAACCCACTTAACTCTTGCTCACTTGTGTGAGTTATAAGAGGGTTTGTTGGGTTACATTCTGAACTCTGTGTGTGATTTCAGTTGAAAGGGCTGCTAATGTTGGGTAATGGATACCCTGATGTGTGATCATAATAGATATCCCCTAGTTCATACATCCTAGCTGTATAATGAGGGTACTGTACTGTACCCTACCTCCTCGAGCCTGTCTAGCTCTCTAATTAGGAGCAAGCTCTGGCGACTGGTGTGTGTGTGTTGCGTTTCACCCAATGTAAAATCTAATTACCGATCACACTGTGTCTGTCTGGATTCCACTGAATCAGAGGTGTAATTGCGCAAGCCCGCGTGTAAATGTCTCTTGCATTAAAATGTTAACGATATCATTTAGCATCTGCAGGGAAGAGCAGAAAAGCCCTCAGCACCCAGATGTAGGTGTTTGATCGTGCGTGCAAAGTGAGGTTGTAGTACATCTGGCGGGGGTTTCCCTCTCAGACAGGGTTCTCAGTAGAGAGGATGTTTTTAATTCACTCAGTACCTGTCAGAGTGACATGTTATATTACTGTGCTGCACTGCACAGATTCTGTAGTTGAGAAACTGGTGTAAAAGCTTTGACAGTTTAAAACAGACTAAGTCAAGAAAGAAGCACTTCTGCACGGGAGCGCAGAGGTGCTTCTATCTTTCAAAGATTTCAGGAACAAGAGCTTAGAAGTTTAGAAAATGCCTACCTAAGACATAAGAGATCTTGACGTACAACTTTCTGCATAATAGTCCCTTAACTTTGCCTGGATCCAAAAGTCAAGACTGTTATGTCAAGATGTTCAGTCTAGTGCTGATGTGAGGAACACACTAACCCTGCATGCAAAGCTTGCTTGATTTATTATACCAAAATTAATTTGTGGTATGTTGATTGTATTGTTTTGTTCTAACTGTAACAATGTCAAGATTGTGGCCAACCATTAAAAGGTCTGTATTGAGAATGCAAAATTTACAAAGCTAGTTACTTATAGTCCATTGAATACAATTGATACAGCGAGTTAAGTTTATCACAGTTGCAAACACAGCTCTACAGGTAATTATGTTTGGCTGACTTAGGAGTTGGTGATATGGATACAATCCTCCATCATGGCATATGTAAAATCATGTTATTAATACATTCTGTATTGTAAGATAATACATGGTTTACAAATGTACATCTTTTTATCATCTAACCCTGCTCCTAGATTGAATTTGTCAAGAGAGGTCTGGCAAACAGCAGTTAGATATGTGAAATTTCAAATCAACATTTGACAACTGACAAGAGCTCCAAAGACAGCAAATCACCTGAACCCTCTCTGGAGGTGCACCAGTAAACTAACCAACAGGGAATGATCAACAGAATATAGGGGGTTGATTAATACATCAACACCAGTTTATAATGCTACATGAGCTTTACATGTTGTGAATCACAAAACATGTGAAGTAGTCTTCAGTTCATATTAGTGCTTCCCGTCCAGTTTGCCTCATTCTGACCCTGTATCCTAGAAATAATGTTTATATACTACTAATTTGCAAGAGAAAAATACATTTTGTAAGAAACATTTGACCTGTAAAATCTGCAAGTTATACGTCTCTGCACTGATATAATTCTGACAGATCTGTATGGGTGTACTTAAAATTGGATTACATTTAATTATCTTGATAGAACATGGTTTGTACATGCACACAAGAACCTGCAGTGCCATGCAGTGTACCCTCTGCTGGGTGTGTGTGAGTGTGTGTTGTACACTGTGCACTAGGCCTTGTGGTGAGCCCCGCCAGAGCTTTTGTTCATTGTGGAAGACAGGTGGCGGAGGTGTGATGAGTTTGCTATCCATCACCCACCAAGACAAACATTCACGCTGGACCTCATAAATACTGCCCCTTAATCCAGTCCTCTACATACCAGGGCCAGGCTTTGAACTCGACACACTCTGAGGCCCAAGGCTGAATTGATCCCCACGACTCTGGCCTGGGCGTGATACATGTGCCTGATGTATTGTGGCTCACTAACATGTCTACCACTCGGTCTCTTTTAGTGCTGCCTATGAGCTTTGCTTTCTCCTCTCAAATTTCATGGACTCCTCTCTGTTCATGCAGACCTTTTCAACAAAAAAAAATCACTCAGTCTCTTCAACCTCTGCAGTTTTCCAACCATGTATTTCACATCCACATCTTAATCAGATTATTCAAGACCGCATTTCCAGGAGATATTTCACCCTCTAGTTTGCCCATGTTTCTGATGCTGCACACTCCGAATATTAAAGTAGGCTATGGGATAACGGAGGAGGCAAAGCTGGATAGACAGAGTGACAGAAAGACAAATGGGTCCAGCTTGGTTTCTCGACACTGCTCTTTATTTTTAAACCTGGCACAGATGCTAAGATTTAAGACCAAGTTAGTGGCGGTTATTTTTAGCCAGCCATTTTTAAAGCGCTGTCATCTTATTGGAGTTGAGGTAAGGTGTGTGTGTGAGTGTGTGCGTGTGTGTGTGAGATGTGTAAAGTGAGTGCTTTATTGCATATTTGCGGGTGTTTATGTGCAAGTACCTGTATGTGGGGGAGGCAGAGGGGTTTGCAGAGTGTGTGTGTGTCGTGTTCATGCGTACTTGCCTGTGTGTGTGCATTTAATTGGGGAGCTGGGTTAGGGTGTGACATGGAGTGGAGCCACAGGAGTCTGATTTATGTCGTTCTAGCCACTCATCGATCCCCTAGCCCGGTGTGCGACTGAGTGCATTGTCAATAATCTTAGCACTTTGTGGTATTCCTAGAATTCCCAGACCTCCTCTGCTCAAGGTGTGATGCTGCAGTAAGCCATCTTGTCCGAGATCAAATAAGAGGGCACAGGGCCTGGCAGCAATGCATTTGATTGTAGGGTAGTGCAGTGAATAGATCATTTTGCAGTGGCTGCACTGTAGAAGGAAGCAGAGAATTGGATGAATTGTTAGTACAAAGGGAGATAATTTGGACAGAGCCCTCCATGGGTCCCTAGAAGCATGTAACTGTTTACATGTTGCTAAGTGTCCCCATAGACTATTGCCAGGATGAGATCTATTATGTGTTGCTCTGTCTCTCTATCTAGACCATCCATCCCCACAAGTGATTATGCTAATTAGTGTTTGATCAGATGATTAAATTAAAACTCGATTCATCCAAAGGACTAAATGCTCAGAATACATTTGTGTCTGCTTGGCTGCCTGGCTTCACACGGCTCGAGTCCCCCGGTGGCCCAGCCACTGGAGGAAAGGATGACCGGAGTTTAAAGAAGATGAGAGGAGAGGGAAGAAATTGTACAAAAATAATTCTCTTTTTTATTCAGGCAGTAGCACATAGAGGAGTAGGGTTGCAATAAAGCAAGCCAGGGGACTGAGGGAGAGAGGAGGAGAGATGGAGAGAAACAAGGAAAAGGAGAAAATGAGACTGTGTGTGTGTGTGTGGGGGGGGGGGGGGGGGGGGGGGGTGCTGAAAGGAGCCGTGCTGTGGTCCCCTAAGTGTTGAATAAACATGCTTGGTTTAGGCAAATGGCTGCGATAAATGTTTAATATGATAAGTCCATAAAGACGGTCAAATGAGTCTGGAGTATTAAAATGAGCATGGCACACAGCAGTAGTAGCAGCAGCATTCAAGCAGGGGTGGGGGTGGGGGAGGCAGAGCTAACAGGATGAGAGCAGCCAGCTGCTGTGACATCAACATTAACACACTCCACCAGCTGCTGGTCACAGACGTCTCCTGGACAAAACAGGGACAGCGGTACATCCTCAAAGGCCTGCCATGCCAATTACATTATTACCTGTACAACAGCAGTAGTAACTGCAGCATATTTGTATAGCAATTTCTTTCAAAATAAAGTTCAAAAGTGCTGTAAAAAGAGGTATAAAAAAGCATCAACAATCTAGCTAGAGTAAAAGAAGGACTTGCATTGGCAGCACATTTCAAACCAATGGCTCAGAAAAAGATAATGGGATGCAAGAACAAGAAATTAGGAATGTATAATATATACAACAACCCAAACAGCAAGCTGCTAAGCTGCAAAGTTTTTAATTTACATATCTGACAAGTTCCCAAATGTTGTGATTGAATGTATCTGCAAATATTCACTGGCAACTTCTTTCATTTGTTTTTGCAAAACAAAATCTGCTCGTAGCGACTAAAGCACGAGTAGCGGCTGTTATGGTTATGTTCAGCACTCACAGCACTTGGTTAATGTTATGGAAAGATCATGGTCTTGGTTAAATATTGCCCAAAGTGACTTGAAGATGGAGACATGAAATATTAACTTTATTAACATTTTACTAAAACCACTATCTTTCCCTTACCCTTACAGCTTGAGTTGGTAAGTTGATTTTTACCATCACTCATATGTGAAATGAAGTGTTGACTTGGCCTGTAAGCATGCAGGGGGATGACATTTAACACATGGTGACCAATTGAGATGAGTCACCACCTAATAATTCAGAACATACAGGCAGGACTTACAGTGAAAAAGTTCTTCTTGTCACCATTTCACAAAGGTGTGCCATGGCGAGCTAACAGGCTCAGGTAACACAAGTGAAATAAGATCCTTGAGGGCCAAAGTGCTGTCAGTGTCAGGTCATTCTCTTCAGCAGCCTCTCATGTCGCAGGTCGTGTACACTGAAACCTCCATGGACATTATGTTACCTTAGCTGGCATGCAGTTGGACAGCAGTCACGTTAAGACACCATCAACAGCAACTCTTTTGAAGTCCCCTAACGTTAATGTTTGGTGACATAATAAGGTTGGTTGTCCAGTATGTGCCATGTCTACTTGTTCAACTGAGGTAAGGCCTCCACCGACAGGCACCTGTACAACGAGAACACTGCTGGTTAATCATGTTATCAAAAGACACTGTGCACGCTGACCATTAGATTAGTTTGCAGGAGATTTGATTATATGCACTCAAGTCTCAATCAGACATGTTTAAGTATAATAATAAATTACAAAGAGCATCTTAAAGCATGGAAGTTTCTGATGTCCATTGCTGACTAGGCAGGCTAGCTAACTGTACGTGTCATCCAAAAAATATCATACAATTAAATCATATAGAGAACTCCAGCCATTCAGAGGCAAAGGACATTTGTGTTTACCAAGCAGGGGTTGGGAGATGATTCGGTATTTCTGTGTATTTTCTGTAAAAGGAATCATATTGGGATGATAGTGGCAATATGTTTCTGTTGTGTTAAAGCTAAGCAACGGTGGGAAAAAAAGCAAGAGACGGTGAGATATTTTGAAAGTATCCTCCCTTCAGGCCTCCCTCCAAAGCCACTCCCCAAAAACACATTTTGATGCGCAGTGAGTGGCTATGTGCAATGTTGCTAAGGTAGACAGGAAGGTCGGATTATTCTAATTTTAACATACAAATACAAAAAAGTAAGCTTAATGGTGGTTGTGATCGCCAACATACCAACATCAGACTCCATGTCTTTTTGGCAGTCTGTGTGTTACTTTCTGTGGCAAACCACCAATGATGCTCCTCACAAGAGTAAATCACCTATAAAAAATATTTATAAATATATTCGCTCAATACTGTTTGTCAAACGGATTAGCATTAGCTTTCTATAAATACATAGTTTTTATTCTTGTTAATTAGGTTGAGGAGAGGCAAAACCACGGTGCTGCTCTCCTCAGTTCTTGGTAAAATTAGAAAATTATTTTAATTAATAGGCAAGATTGGAGGTGTTGAAATTTTAAATATTCTGTATTCCTCCTAATTGCAAAGGCTGCTGTAGATCAGCAGCAGTTTCTAGGTTCACATGTTGACACCCACCTCATAGTAAACATCTGTGCAACACTTTGAACGTAATCTTTGTTTTATTTATTTTATTACAGACATGGGTTTCCCTACACTTTCATGTGTGCTGTTAATATCACATAGCAATATTTTTTTGATTTGCACTAGTGGACGTTTTTATACATCGGCAGCAGCAGCAGCAGCAGAGGCAGCTGCTATAGTTTGCTACAGTATAATCCCTCATCAGATCCTCTCTCATGCACTCATCATCATCATCAGCAGCAGCAGCAGTAGCAGCATCATTTAGTCATCAATGTCTTTATCGCTCAATTTTACTAAAGTAAGAAACAGTCCAGGGTCTCAAGCTTCTCCTTGATGAGACAGGCAGCCACTCTGGCCCATTTAAGACATGAAAATAGACCGGAGAGGAGGAGACTCATCTGCTGTGGGGGCCTCGTTTTAGTGATTCCTGCCCCTCCTAGACATCAGAGGACAGATCTGTCGGTGTGGATCAGCAGCTTGCATACGGCCAACCCTTTCTACTGTCACAGCACTGCTCAATATTCATGAGAGCAAATTGGAAGACAGTCATTTAACTTCCGTGGATGGTGTATTGCCTCCGGGCAGATCAGATCAGTGTGAATGCTTACTCATACTGTACTGCCTGGCCCTGAATGGTTGTTGTCTGCCTGTCTCAGAGCTGCTATATGTTATTTTCAGGTTTCAGGCCTTTGGTAGATGGCTATATTTACTTCTTCTTTCAACATTTTTAATCAGTTTAAAGAAAAAAGAAAACAACAGTACACATTATTTCAAATTTGAGTCACACACATGTCAAAGTCCAAAGTTTTAAGATGCTGTGAACACAGCTTGATCACATGCTTTTGCATTGCGTACATAATACCAGTGTTTCTACACAGTAGTCCACAGAGTAGGAATAGGAATATATTTAAGTGGAAAATTGCTCTGGCTACTGTGAGTCTTGAATGTGAACGAGCCAGGTATGATCTCCACGTCCCAGGCAGACTTGCCCTAAGGGCACAGAGCAGAGAGCTGCTTTAATTACCCAGGGTTCCTGCTGTCACATTGTCACTGTGAAGCACCCGGTGCCATGCTGCCATGTGGTGCTGAGTCCCCCTACCGCGGCGGTGATGACAACTCAGGCTCTGCTCGCTCAACAGATGCAACATGAGTGCCCTCTGAAATATGGGGAGCTGAATCAATCCCACTGTCTCTCTGGTTCTTCTTTGCCTCTTCTTATTTGCTCTCTGCTGTTCTCACTTTTTCCTGTGTCAGAGAGTGTTCATGAAAAAAGGCAGAGTATGTAACTATGGAGTGAGAGGTAATAGGTTGTCACCAGTTTCCCACATGGCACTGGGACCATTCACTTAACACTACAGGTACATGTGAAAATCACACCAACTCTACGTGACTTTTACATGCTTTGATCAGGTGTCCAAGTGGCCGATTTCCCCCCAAAATAGTTAAACCTGAACATGTGATCTTAAGGCAACTTCGTCCTTTGTGTGATTCAGCAAACAGTCAGTTAATGAATTCATCTTTACCTGCTGTTTGTGCCCATCTGCATTAATTGCACGTTTACTTAAATGAAGCGCCCCAGTGGCTCTTAAAGCACACTGTCATGGTTGGTTACACACTGTCAACTGATCAGCTCGATTGCGTGGAGGATCACAGTCCAGTGATGATTCTGATCCCTAGGTGTTGTTTGCCATATTGTACAGTAACTCTATCGGAACATTACTTCAGCTGCTTTCCCAAATCACATTTTAAATAATAAATCATCAGAGTGTAATTACTGGTACAAGTGATGATTCTGCTTAGGTTTAAGTAATAATTATGTCACAAAATGTATAAATACCAAGCTATTACAGTATTTACAGTACTATACAGTTATGTAACGCATTGTAATGCAGCACTCAGTTCAGATGATAACGCCTAAGATTCTGATTCAGTTCTGCATGACTGTTGCCCAAGAAAAAAATGCATCTACAAAAAGTCTAATAAATTAATGGCTAATGGATTACTAACATGTCTTAACAAACCTCTTAAGTTTATTTTAAGGACTTGCCGTATAAAGCACGTACATTATTATTTACAGTAAACTGTAAGACACACACACACACACACACACACACACACACACACACACACACACACACACACACACACACACACACACACACTTTTAATGTCACATTTACAGTTTTTTGTTGAAGTGGCAGCCTAAAGAGTAGACACAGCCTTGTGGAAGATTGCTGATTCAAACACTCAGACTAGTCAACCCTGAATCGTTGATGTGTCTAACTGTATTAATACAGTGTGTAACATACACACTTGTCAAAGCTTAAGTGGTTAAAGGCTCAGAGGTAGGACGACACCAAGTTAATCTGAGAGGCTAGACAAGAGTTTTACATTAAACTTGAAAAAAGCTGTTCTAATCAACATTTCTGTATGAACGATGGATGAACCATATGTAATGTGAATGGTTTGTAGCAATGAACCCACAGAAAATGATCACCAGACTCTGTAGTTTCCCTAAGTTCTGACTGTTTTTGCATTTAATAACTCAGTGTTTTGGTTTTCTGGTCCACAATTTCACTGTATCAGGTTCCCTCTCACCACTCTCATCAGGTTAATGTTCGGCCTCAGAAGGCAGTTGTTTTCCGGCCCAAAAACCCACAGTCCACTACCTGCTCAGCATCAAAGACAGACAAAGTTAGAAACTAGCTGGCGAACATAGTGGAGCATTTAGCGGGAGATATTTCCTTCAGAGGTTGGAGGAGACTAAAAACAGAGCTAAAAGGAGAGTGAAACCCACACTTATGTTCTTCAGGTAGCCAGAAAGGATAATGTTGGTCAGTAATTGCTGGATGTGTACATAAACCACTGTTTGCTAGCAAGTTCGCCCTTTGAAGTTAAACTGTGATGATATGTTCATGTTGTTTATAGCTTGGTGCGTTGCCCCAAAGTGGCTAAAGAAAACATTAATTAATGCAGTAACATTGACAGTTCTTTTGTTTGTCTCTTTGATCTCTTTATGTCTGTTTCTTTGATTAAAGGTTATTATACAAGCAACCAGTATGCAGTTGCTTCATAAGTCAGCTGTATGAACACTGGGAACAATGATGGTAGTGAGTGCAGTACAGTATGCTAACCTACAAGTAAACCAACCAAAACTATGACATTAAATTAAATTGAGAATGTTTGTACGATTGGTATTTCGAGCTCTTCTGCTGGCCCTGAAACAGACAGATTTTAATGAATGATCTTCCCTTCTCCCTGAATATATCCCATCTGAAAAAAAATCATAGTCAATTATAGATGCATATAATGCATTATTGAACAGTGTCATTTATTTCACCTTTACGGTTGAGCTCATGAAAATTATGCCAATTACTGATTTCCTCTTGGGCAATGTAGTAAGTGGTTGGGCCCTGAGGCCATTTGTTGGGGCATGACATGGTGTTCTTTGTGAGGTCTGAGGAGGTGATGTACCTGCGTCACCGGACCATTTGTGGTCTGGCTCCTGAGTTTAGTCAATTAGGAAAACGAGTAGTGCAGTGATATGCACCCTTCCACCAGAGTCCATTTCTTGTTTTAATTAAATGAATCTTGCTATCACTCAACCAGTCTAAATTGAGTTGCTCTCACGTACTTTTAATATGTGAAATAGACGAATATCAAAACAGCCATGACATAAATCCTAATTCAATTTCTCCAATGCTTGCACAATATAGAAGCTTTCCAAGCAATCACACACTTCTTTGATCTACTTCTCTCAGCCAGTTGCTATTGTGGCACTGTAATGTTCAAAGTATCAATTATCGAAGTACCCAAATTATATTTGTTTAAAACTTTGATGTGTGCCTGTTTTGTCTGTCATTGGAGTTTTTAAATGAATAAACTATTATTTTGTTTTTTTAATTTGTCCAAATTATTTTTGCAAAACAGTCTTTGTCTTCACATACTACCCAAAATACCTTTCATATCAACATACAATATCACTTAAGCAGATCTCAGACAGTATTTTGCTGATATATGCAATACAAATACAAAAGCCAAATTTAAAAAGGAGTCTTCAGTATAATAACAGCACATTACATATTTCATACACAGAGAAAATGTCTGCTGAATGCAACACCAGTATAGGCAGTCTGTTTAAATATATGAGTGATTCCAAAGTGTCTTCTCCTTCTCACTAACCTTGAGCACCGTCCATGAACAGTCCCCTCATGGCTCCAGTCTGTATTATCAACAGAGCACTGAGAAGATTGATACTCCCCGTGCCAGCTGGAAAAAAGAGAATGAATCAGAATTTAATATGACTTTGATGTATTATTTTCATCTTGGCCGGTGCCACAGACCCACTGAGAACCCAGCACCCTATCTCACCGCATTTTAAAAGATTCAAATTGGCTAAAAACTTTTTGATGTAACAGACTGTACAAGAGTGCATATAAAAGTTCCTCCTTTGGGACATGTGTACTTCACAAAATTTAAATACTTTAAAGAACCTGTGTGTTTTATGCTATGTGAAATTCACACAATCTGCCTGGTATATGGCTGCCAAAGCGCAACAATATTATCTATGTCTATTATTTATAGATTGCATTGCAAGCTGTTCACAGTGTCTAGGAACTTAACCTGTATCATGTGCACCAAAATATGTGCAGAACCAGAGGTGCATTGCCAGTCATCACCTTCTACAATTCACAAATGGAAGTAAATAGTTCTGTACAGCAGTGAGTCAGGAATGTGCTTTGTTAGCATTTACAAATGAAACCAGCATACATCCGGAGACAGCCAGCAAGCAGAGAGTCACATATAGTCAGGTAAACAAAGAGATGGATTCAGTCATCAGACTGAACCTGCTACGTTTGCAGGCTGCTACAGTCCACATCATATCTGACATGTTAAAGATGACTATGCTCCAGTACCAAATTCTGCTGTCTAAATCTTATTGTATTATTTTGCTTTGTAATTTTTTTCCCATATAACTCCATATAAGAATTGGCTAATTGTGATGATGACAATTTTCTGTAGTGTTGGTTGGTCTACCAGTCACTCCTTGTGAACATTTACATTTTTCTGCTGGCCGAAACTCACCTTGTCAGTCGGGCCTGGCATCTTGACATATGCTGTACTGCAGTTTTTGACCATAATCTCTGCAGGTTGTAGATGGTGTGCTTGTTCCTTCATTTCCTGATATGTAAAGCTAAATATTTTATTTTAATAATAAATTAAAATTTTATTTGAATATTTAAATCCCAGAGAGTGATTTTCTTACAGGGAGACTAGGGAAGCCACTAAAAACAGCTGCAAAGTAAAAACTGTCACAATGTCTGATTGATATTGACTTCATAAAAAGATTTAATAAAGTATGTCATAAGTATGCATAATTTACAGAATTATATCTTGAAAACAGTAATTATGATTTTCATATAAGCAAAATCATTGTACTGCACATTAAAAACTGAATTACTGGTAAAAGTCAGGAGCTCCTAGCTAGCTAAAAGAGAAAGGAAAGCTGCAGGTTTGTTGGTCCCTTTCACTTAGCTAACTAATGTATTACAAAATTTATCAGACATTTTAACAACTGTGACGGGTCGGATTTATACACATTTCTGGTTTTGACCTATTCGCATTAATGTTAGCTAGTTGTTTAGTTTCTGACAAATTTTATCATGCACTAGCTAGGTTAAGCTAATGTTAGCCCAAATATTCAAGCATATCCAGCTGCAGCCAACAGACAGTAAGTTGAAGGAAGTTGAATCTCGAAATATGGTTCGTGTCAGAAGACACTGCGCACAAAACGTGATAATGTTTATCTCGGCCCACGTCCAACTACAGTTAGATTTATGTTGACTGGTTAATTTGCGGCAAAGAGATGTTCTTTTTTTTATGACAAGATTAATATTGCTAGTAAAAGGCTATATTCTGAACTGAAAAATGTTATAGTCTAAGAATAGTTAAGCAATTAAAACAGTGTGTAAACGTTGTTAAGGGATACCCCTGTGTATCTAGTTGTGTCATGC
This sequence comes from Micropterus salmoides, assembly GCF_014851395.1. Lineage (NCBI taxonomy): Eukaryota > Metazoa > Chordata > Actinopteri > Centrarchiformes > Centrarchidae > Micropterus > Micropterus salmoides. Next base: position 16,061,194 of record NW_024042261.1, on the reverse strand, counting down.
TATATTATCTTGTTGTTTTGTTCAGAGTCGTTAAATAATAATATATAATATCATAAGATCCTATTTAAAGACTTTTTGGCTTTTGGTTTTGGCTAAAGTTCTTTGTATGAGATTAATTCAAGATTCAATATTTAAAAAAAACCTGCCTTTATATTTTGTTTGCCTATAGCCACCTTTTGAAAGTCAGACTGTATGTTGTTTTGACACTCTTTGATCCGCCACACAGTCACATGGTTCAAGTTGCTCACCAAACTATAACAAGGAATTATGGTATTAGTATACTATGCTATAATATACTTTATATATTTATAGTATAATGAACATAATCCATCCATCCATCGTCAACTGCTTATCCTGCGTACAGGGGGGCTGGAGCTAATCCCAGCTGACATCGGGGCGAAAGGCGGGGTACACCCTGGACAGGTCGCCAATCCATCGCAGGGCCACACATAGACAAACAACCAGTCACACTTACACCTAAGGACAATTTAGGGTCACCAATCAACCTAGGCCGCATGTCTCGCATATTTGGAAATTCAACTTCCTTCAACTTCCTTCACATGTGTCTGTGGGCTGCAGCTGGACCTTTCTCCAAAAATTGCTTATTTCTACCATCTAGCTAAACAGCAACAACAAGAAGAAACACTCAGAACCTTTACTTAAGTAAAAGTACTTGTCCACAATGTAAAAACACTCTTTTACAAGTAAAAGTTAACAGGGACATTCATTTACTTGAGTAAAAGCAAAGAAGTAAGCAGCATTTAATGTTGCAGCTGGTCCAGGTTTTAGTCACTTTATATTCTGTTGGGTAGATACAGATTTAGCATTGCACTCCAACAACATTGTTGAACTCACAGTGGAGTAAAAATCACAGCATTTCTCTCCAAAACGTGATGAAGCAGAAGTATAAATTGGAAATACTCAAGTTAAGTTCAGTACTTAGGAGGAGTACTTAGTAAATAGCCAGTTAAATAGCTAAATATTGCAAAAAAACAAAAGTAGCCTACCTTTTCTAGATAATGTTGTATGGGTCACTCCTTGCCTTCTCTTTGCTACACATTAACCCATAATATTAAAGAGGTGGTATTTTGCTCATTTTCATGTTAAAAGTCTTATTTAGGGGTTGTACCAGAACAGGTTTACAGGGTTTAATTTTCAAAAAACACCATATTTTTTTGTCATACCGCACATGGCCATTTTTCACCCTGTGGTGATTTGTTTTAGCTATGGAGTGATACATCTTGCCTCTACATGATCTTTGTTGGGAGTTGCACATGCGCAGTTCCTGGTTAAGGACTACTAGCCAATCAGAAGAAGAGGGGCGGGTCAGTGAGAAGCCGGTAAACAGCTTCGATTCAGCTGTATATCCCCTCACCAGCTTAGCAACAGGGGCTGGAGGAAGAGTTTCAGAGTTGTGAGTTATTAATCTGTAACAAATGTAAGTTTTAACTGAGCTCTGTCTCTACATCACGGTAACAAATTTATGTCCATAGTGTTTGGAAGGGAGCGGAGAAGTGTGTGCAGCAGCTCAGAGTTGGTGTTTTTGAGGGCATGTCGACTAGCCGCTTGGCTACAAACCAGCGGTTTTCAAGCAGTTCAGAGCAGAGTTTTCTGTGGGAGAGGGGAACTCGCTTTGGGGTGGACTTTGGGCTTTTTCACTTTGCAAACCTATTACATGCCCAAAAAAGATATATAACTTAATAAAGGAGAGGGGAAAAAGTTAAAAAGCATAATACCACCTCTTTAAATGCCTGCGTTGTGAAAGTTTGACCCATATTTACTATCTGTCTATGCAGATTTGAATGATTACAATCCTTAACTGTGTCACCTCAAATTTGAAGCCCAAGTGTTGCACTGTACAGCCACACAGGTGTTTCCACTTATTATCTGGCTCCATGACTCTTCTTTTGCAGTTTTTGTTGCCTCCATCAGGGCAGGATAACTTACAAGTGTGCCTTTGTCATTCGTATTACTACATAGTTTGGTGACTCAGAAATCTCTGAACATCATAAAGAAAACAATATAACTTAATGTTGTGTTTTATGTTTTCATATTTTGCACCATTAAATTATTTCACAGCGTAATTATGCATGTGGCCAGACATCAGTTATTGGACATGGCCCCCTTTTCTTTCCTCTATCATGTGGATGAAAACTCCCCACATTATCTGGATAGGTTTCCTAATGCAAATGCCAGTTTCTGTAACACAGAGAGTGCACAGTTGTTGCTGCATTTCAGAAATGGTGCAAATGTGCAGATCTCCATTGCATGTCAACAAATTCTTGTAGAAAAACACTGCAGTATTGATCTTTCATGTGTTAATAATTTTGAATGAGTATTTCTAATTTGTAACTACAAATGAGTGACTGTGTGGATGTGATACATGAGTGTAGGCTACATGAGCAGGTCATTGGACTGTCTCATTGCTGGTTGAGAGCTGCTGGAGCAGAGAAAAGGATGGAAACGACTGCAATTTGAAACCTTGTTAGGAATTTATGAAGTGCTAAAATGTTTTCTCCCCAGGGAGGGTCCAAGCCAGCTGCCAGTGCCACTGTAAGCCACTTAGTGCAGAGCCTCTGGGCTCGTCACCAGGCTGAGATGGCAAGCGAGATACACACACAAATACTGTACACATACAAGTATTTCCCCCTGAAATAGAAAAATACAAACAGACTCTCTCTCTCAAACACAAAACTTCGGATTGCAAACATGTGCTGGCTTCATCACTTCGAAATCAAACAGCTGCAGATTACTATGGAGCTAATTGGTTCAACATTGACATTTATTATGTGCCTCTCCTCTAGAGAATACTCCTGCACAGACTGCATTTAACATCATTGTCTTTACTGTGTATTTTGGCTTGAATAAAAGCTTGAATGTGATCAAGACAACTGACCTTATTTCATTATCACATATTTATTTGATAGCAGTTTATGTTAATTTAATGTTCCCAAGGTCCCCGGGATAGGAATACATTGATGAATCCTAAACTGCTGATCATGTTCCATGAATAGAAGCTTAAAGTGAATAACTTTAGGAGAATAATAAAGTGTCTAATGTCTAATTTTTGATTAAATCAAATACCATCAAATACAAAGAAGAACAAAAAGTAAGTGTAAGTAAGTAAGTGTTTTTATCATCTCAAGGTCTCTGGTCCAGATTATATTCAAGATGTTTTTTCCAAACTTTATTTACAGGAAAAGTGAACCATATACATTAACCCCCCCCCACCCCCCCACAAAAATGCACATTTCAATACATGGTTGTAACAGTACACATCCTGTGTTTCGTGTTTTGCAGTTTTCAGTGAGGACCTACATTCCAGCTTATACTTTGTCAATGCATCTTTGCAAGAGGTAGTATTTGCCAGCACCACAGGGACTTCGGTGCCCTGTCCTGCTGGTGGCGCGCCGCCTGCCTCCCTGCGCTGGTATCTGGCGACTGGTGAGGAGATCTACGATGTTCCAGGCATCCGCCATGTGCACCCCAATGGAACCCTCCAGATCTTCAACTTCCTGCCATCCAGCTTCAGCAAGCTGATCCACGACAACACTTACTACTGCACTGCCGAGAACCCTTCTGGCAAGATTAGGAGTCAGGATGTCCACATCAAAGCTGGTGAGTCCACAAAAGGGGGGGCTTAGTGTAGCAGTAGTACTTGTAGTAATAGTGGTGAAAGTGACAGAACAATTGGTAGTAATAGTATCAACAGTGCTAGCTTCTTGTAACGGTACAGTGGTTAAAATCAAACACTTACATAAAAATAAACATGTGTAGTAATGTAGAGTGTATTAATGTGTGTTTACATCTGCAGGTTTCCAAAATCATATAATAACCCTGTCATGTATCTTTGACAAAGAGCTAAAGCTCAAAGCGATTAGAGCGTTATTTCAAGTAATGATTGATCTGAGTCTGATGGATGGATGTCTTGCTCCAGTAAAGTTATTGGAAAGATTGCCTAAACTTTGTAAGAGCATTAAGGAGGTCTGGAATATTGTATTCATTTTGATTACTTGAGGGAACGGTTCATATTACACTTAAATTATAATCGACAATGTGGTGATTCTCAACAGAACGTCCACTCAGAAGCAACTATGACGCTCTCAGTTATATCACACGTTCTTCTGTGCAGCAGATAGAGTTGCCTCGTTGTCATGTATACTGTAGATTTAAATTTTTCCCTGAGCACTTTAATAACTTCTTGTCCACTTTGGCATACATGTAGGATTGAAATTTCAAATTCGTGACCTTGGAAACAGCAATTAATTGAATATTGTTTCATATCCACCCGCCACCTGATTCTTGCTGAGTTAGGTTTCATACAGAAATGAAATTTTGTATGTGTGACCAAATTTGATCCTAACCTCTGCTGACATAAACATTAGGACTTTACTTTTTTGTAATTGACATTAGCTTGCTTTTTTAATTTTGTTTTTCCAGTATAATTTTGCATAATTGTACATCACAAAGCAATAGTAGCACTGTTACTGATGCTCGAATCAGCTCTTTATGTTAGGGAGTGAGTTTGCTCGAGGACACTTGGCTTGAAGTTTTCCTAGATGAGAGCTTGATCCTGGGTTCCAATGTGGATACTCACCCTATCCCCCAAAATTATCCAATAGCACAATTTGTCTCTTATGAATGAGACTTTTCATGTATTGTCATGTTTTTTTTTTGTTCTGTAGTCTCACGGGAACCCTACACGGTCAGAGTGGCTGACCAGAAGGCTATGAGAGGCAGTGTAGCTGTCTTCAAGTGCATTATCCCTGCTTCTGTTGAGGCCTACGTCACTGTTGTATCATGGGAGAAGGACACAGTTTCACTCAGCTCAGGTAAGACAACTAATACTTAAGTACTTTATGTGTAAAATGTATAAATTGCTAGTGTTAATGTTGACAGCATTTGTAACTTTGTACAAGGTATTTGAGAGTCCATTTTTTGTGCCCACTTTGGTAAAGACAAAAGTGTGAGATTAAGTGAGGTGGAGTTGTGTTGCTTATTTTTTTTGGCTGTTTATCCCGGCCCCATCCCTGCTCTGCTCTGCTCTGCTCCGTGCTCTTTGGACACTATGTTCTGTTTCACTGTGAGTCATTTTCTTACCTATTTACTGTTGTGGTCTGCCATTACCGGGGCTCTGCAGCTCTGCGCATCTCTGTCCTCTCACTTGCCAGAGGATGTTGATAACTGTCACATTGAATCACTGTGCTTCTCCCTCCTATACACACTCCACCTCTGCCAACTCCATTTTGAGTCCAGCAAGGGGTAAAGTGGAACAGTTTACATAGCATCATTGACCTAGTTACCCTTCTTGTTTGAATCCAGTGGCACAGCACAATCACGCAAGACACCAGAACATTCTGCGGGTTGAATTTTTACTCAAGTTAAATGGGATGCTTATCTCTTCATTGCTCCATGTACTGCCCGCTGGCTGATTTCTCTTCATACTGGGGCGTTCAGGGACCTGTAAGTGAGCACTTGATGTCATTTGACTGAGGGCAGAATCTGGGACGGTGTTTTGGTGGCATTTTAAATGTGTCTGCTCAAGCATGAAGATGTGTCTCCTGATCCATGCCAGCGACTTATTTACTCGCGGTTACTCAAGTTACTCGCTGCCAGCCGCTGGTTGAAGACATTGCTTAATGTCACGGAGAGCGGGAAAATATGCAGCGTGCTGATATGATTACGTTCTGTAAATGAAATGAATCATGTAGACAAGACTTAGAGATGATGTTTGTCTCAACTGTGGCTGACAAAAAAAAGTAGTGTCCATTGTGAGGATAAAATGATGATAACAAAATCTCCTCTACATTTTTATCAAACGCAAAGGTCTGTTGGGATGAATTAGCAAGTGCAATAAAAACCATCTCTTCATGTATGGACTGTGAATTGTATGTGTGAAAAACCAACAATTGCTAATCATTTATTAAATCAGCTTTTATTGTACTGCCTTTCCTTTTTTTTACAGCAGGTCTGTCACCATATAGAATATGCAGTGAGGTTTTGATGGATTATATTGTATGCCTGGTGTTCTTTAGAGTTCTTTCACAAGCGTTAAAAAGAACAACGATATTGGATTGTCCGTGTTTACTCCAATAAGTATTGCAGGAGGCGAGTGCTGTCAAAAGCAAGAGCACACTGTCAAAATCACTGCTGCTCCGTGATAAATATTTGATGGTCGATTCTGATGCATGAGCGGATTCACCTCACACTGTTATGGAGAGGGTATGTTTACTCTAGGAGGGTTAGAAGGGTGTGTGCGCCGCTGTGTTTGTGCGTGTGCGAAAAGCAAGCGCGTGCGACGGAGTGACCACAAGGATACCAACAGGACTTGACAATGGCTACTGGGTACAGTTTGACCCAGCCTAGTTTTCCGAATCTTTCTCCAGCCCCTCTTTTCTTTTCTCTAGGTTTTTGTTCAATTTTTCATGAAAGAAGACTTGGTCCCAGTGGACACAATATAAAGCTATCCCACAGCCGCACTGAATTATTAATCTCAGGTTTTTGTTGGGAACGGTAACATCAAGCGCGCTTCCCTACCCTTGCGTTGTGCATCAGAATGTGAGGGAGAACATTTGAAGCATGAGATATTTCTCTTAACCACGATGGTGTTCTTGAAAGATTATGGTGGATGGTGTCACTTGATAAATATGCAAATGTCGATGAGCATCCTCATGTGTCGATACCCAGAAATATCTAAACCTTTTACCACCACTGATGTGTCGAGTGCGTCTGCTTGTTTAATGTCGCCAGGTGTAAATGTGCTTTTTAAGATCAGTAAGTCTCGCGTAGAGGGGACACTGCCTTAAACTACGGCTGCTGAAATCTTTCAATATCCAGTGATTCACATTAGGGTCAAAAATAGATGCATAATTACAGACTTGGGCCTGTCTTAATTAATCAGCGGTGATTGAAAAGTTAATTACAATATGAATTGCCTCTCAGAATGAGAACTGCTTAGTAGTCATTTGAAGCGGCCTGTTTTCAATGTGAATGAGCGTGACGCAAGCTCACTGGGTCTTAATGTTGCCACTAACATACCATTAACCCGTCATGAATTTTAAAATGGATCTCGCAGCACGAGCTTTCAAATGCCCGGCTCCGATCGCCTCCTCGCTGCTTTTGATAAACAATTGACAGAGCTAATAGAGAGATGAAAGAGGCCAAAAAAAAAAAGAAAGAAAGAAAGTAGAACGGGGAGGGGCGGAGTTGAGCGGTGTCCTACTGTGTTGCTGCCAGGATTTTATATGGTGGACCTTTATTTTAATGCATGTGTGTACTGGTGTTGTCCCATGCACCTTTGTGTATCAGTGTGCACACGCCTATGTCTGTGTGGTGTTTTTTTACATGCTCTTGTGTGTTTTGTGTGTCAAGTGGCTATGCTTTTGAAAAGGGCTGGGCAGGGATATGGTGTATTTTTTTTTTGTGTTTTTCCATCTACCTACCTTTTGTCTCTCATCATTCATAATATGAGGCAGTGTAATGAGCTTGGCGGCCTTGGTTGCAGTGAAAGACTTTGACAAAACCAGTGCTTAGATATTGAATGAGGTGCACACAAGATGTTGTCACTGAGACCTTGCATTCTCCTTTAAGACGGGTGAAGTTGTTTAGTTGTGCAATCTGAGCATAAATTCTGTCTACTTGCAGTAGTTTGCAATGTCCAGCATTAGTTGTAATCTATCGGCTCAGAGCTGCCGCGGATTATTTTCCGCTGTACCTAGCATGCTCAGTTGTGTGTACATCTCCTTATTAACTTTTCTTACCTTCTGAGGATATAAAAGCAGCATTATTGTGAACTCAACGTAATAATGATACACACACTGCCACTCTCAGAGCTTTTTATGTATGTGTCAACATTTGCATCCATTCAAATCTCATTCTTTAAGAGGAGGCATCTTCCAAATGCTGGAGACCAGCATAAATCCAATTCAAATTAATCATGAAACAATACTATTAATTAGATTTTCTGGCAATAGCAAAAGATGGATTTTATTGTGTTCGTCATCTAGACACGTAAGACAAGTTTATTGTTAGGATTAGTTTACTAAACACACTTTGGTTAGAGTTAGGTTATATTAGGATGAAGCATTAGTCATAATTAAACAATAAACACATTTTCTCACAAATTAATATCATTTTCAATAAAAACTTGTGTATTATTTTAATAGCAAATTTCTTGACGTCACCATGGGCTCTGGGGAGCTGTGATGGGCATTTTCTGGTCTACAGACCAAACAATTAATAATGCATAATCAAAAAAATATATGTAGATGAATCAATAATGAAAATTAGCGTTGGTTGCAACCCTGCATTTTTTACACAAAGAGCACATATTTGATTCATTGTGTTGTACTGCTAAAAACTGCACTAACACCTTCATCCAGTGGGAAGCCTGACACAGCTATAGAAAAGGAAGCGCAGGCCGGACAGGCGGTCTGTATATCGCCCCCGGTGAGGACAGGAAAAGGTGAGGAGAGGTGAGGTAGGAAGGGGAGAAAAGGAGACAGATGAAAAGAGGAGTGGAGGCAGAGGGGTCTCCTCTGATGTGGATGCCTGTAGGCCTTATCATTATAGGGTAGAGATGGAGGACAGGAATCTTTCTGTGTCTGTGGAGAGCAATGACTCCATAAACCATTTCTGGACTTCCTGGATGTGCCTCTTTTTTGCTTCCATCCTCTCTTGTGTGTTTGACTAAGGGTTGGGCAATATTATGATTAATAGCGTGAGACAATACTATGTGAACAGTCAACAGAGATTTTGCCGCACTTTATGGCAATTTGGGATTTCTTTTACATACTTTGATTCATCCTATATTTAGTTTGTGTGTTTAACCAAAAACAAACAGTAACATGTAACGTGTATTTTATTTATTTTATTCTCAACTGACTCAGAGAATATAATATATATATATACACATAACTTATCTGTTTTCTAATATATGTTTTTAACAACAAATTACATACTGACATGACTCATCATGTTGCATTCACATTGGAAACAATATGGAGTCACAGTCAGATAGATCTTTTCCTTCTCACCTTTTGCTTGGTTTTCTTCTTGTGTTTCCTTTTATTTACTCTTCCCTTCTCCATCCTCCACTCCTTTCCATCCTCCCCCGCTGGCCTTGACTATCGGCCTTCTCTCCTCTCTTCTCATCTCATTGCATAACCTGCTTGGCACAGCACCCTGGTCAATTTCCTCCTGCGTGGAAAATGCTGTTTTTTTATTTGCTTTATGCAAATAAGTTCCTCCGATACTCAGCATCAGTAAAAAAAAAAACTCCAGTTACATTTTTCAGTCACATTCATGTCGGCCGCTTCCCAGCTGTGCGATAAGCATTTTAGCGATGAAAGTGCCTCTGCACTCTTGCATTCTGCTCACTCCTCTCTCATGGGTGCTTGTGAGTGCTTATAGAGGCTAATTAAACAGTTTGCTTGCTAATAGAATCACAGTCTTAACCAGCCACCAGCTCAGACACTGGAATGTTAAGGATGTCTTCAAAGGGGCTACTGTAGGTGTTTGGTTTACAGGATCACTGCTCAGCAGGAATTTATCATGCCAGTGATGTGCCACCGTCTCCATTTTTCACAGAGATTGACAGTAGGGCACTGAGAGGCAGCCGGCGACGAGGCTGTAAATTCAACACGCCCAAAGTCAGGTCAACCTTGAAAGGAGGGCACAGTGGTAGAAATATGCTCGAGAGGAAAGAAGGTGGAAGGAATTGCAGAGGAGGCGAGGGCAGATTAGAGGAAAGGAAGTGAAGAAGAGAGTTGGGGAAACAAGAGAAGTAGAAGGAGGAGATTTGAAAGGTAGAGGAGGAAAGTGGGCGAGGCCTTTTCTTTGGTAAACAAGGGACTGCGTCACATTAGCCACATGATCTTTTTCGTCTGTCGTCTTCCCCTTCACGCATGCCGTCCTCACTCACTTTTCCTCCGCTCCATCTCTGCCTCTGCTTCTCATTCTCTCTCCAGATTTTTTGCCTCTCCTCACACTAACATGGTTTGTTGGTATTGTTGTTCAGGGGCTGGAAAGCGCCTGCAGTGCGTGATCCCTGCATGTAACCACATAGCAATTCAGAGGTAGTTCTAGAACATGTACAGTACGTGTGCACTGTGCAGGATCAAGCGTGCAAATATACACGCATGATTATATATATAGTGCTTGTTTGTGGGTGCATGGGTGTGCGTTTATACACGCCACTCCACCCATCTTGCAGCGAAACCCTATGAAAACAACACAGCCTATCATTTTGCTCCCCCCTCCCCCCACACAGATCAGCAGTTAGTGAAATGCTGACCCTTGTCTTTCACTGCACCCCTTTTCCCAGTCCACTCACACACAGCTGCCTAAAAACTAAGGGAGATGGGGGTGCCTATTGTTTGTACAGTGTATCTGTGTGTCTGTAAAGGTGTGCATTTGTTTTTCACTGAAATGTATATTCATTGTCTGTAGGTGTGAGTGACAGTGTGCAAATTATGATACTGTCAAGTAGGAGGTGTTTGCATAGGGATGGATGTGTGGGGAGTTGTGTGTGTGTGTGTTTGGGGGGGTCACACTCCTGAAAGAAATTTTAAAAAAAGCAAAGAGAAAAAAAATCAATAGTTGTGTGCATTAATCATGCTGCTGCCACAGAGAATTATGGCAACATGAGCTGAAGGATGTATTTTGTGCATTTGCAACATATGAGTCCTGTGTGAAGGGGAGTTTGGGGAATTGGAAGAGAACAAGACAAGACCCTTTTAGTAAGAAGTGAAGATAGAGCAGAGATAGTTGGGGGGTGTTTTCCTCATCTGTTGTGTGCACAGTAAGTCTCTCTGTTGTCTTTTGTAGGAGACTAACACCAAAGCTTTAGGATAGCATTCATTCTGTGTTATTTTGAAAGCTTTGATGTAACAGCTTTTGAAATAGCTGAGACTACCTTTTTATTTAGAAGTTTTTATAATATGTTGTGGTTTTGGGATGGTATGGCTTGCATGTTTTGTCTTTTTACATTATTATTTTTGGTTTCAAGTCTTCCCTCCCTACTATGAGATTTGCTAGCTCTCTTCTGACTTTCTGTTTGAACTGTTTGAAGTCTCCATCTTAACTGTGGTGAAGGCTTGAGGATGCGATACATATTTGATAAGGATCGATAGAAGGGTTACTGAGACAGAGATGGAGGGAAATCGATCTTGGACTGGGCTTCCCAAAAGCATCTTAAACCTAAGGTCATCGCTGGAGCGACCTTCTGGCTCAGCGGCTGAACCACAGACTACTAATTTGTGCCGAAGTACAACGCACATTTGAATTCTTCCTTGCTTTCACATTCTCTTTTATAATACACCAGCAGAACAATCTAGTGAAGTAGAAATACCAGAAGAATTTGTTTCATGCTTTATCTAAGGTGTATACTGATATCCTAATCACTATGCACATAAAACAATAAAGCAATCTGTTTAGTGACGGGAGACTGAACAGCAGACAGCGTTCTGGCGTGGTGGCTGTGATTCCCAGCTGATACTCCATACGGATAGACAAAATCAACAACTGTTGAAGCGGGCACTCTTCCATCAGTGTTTACTCATAAACAGTAGCAATATGGCCATTAGGCTGTTTAGGCAGGGAATGATTAGGGTGGTGATGGCTGGGCGCATTGGGAGACTGAACATGCTCTCATCTTTAATAGGCAATTTGGCTTCCTGTGATGGGGATGCCCCTTTGTTTTTGACTTGAATTGAAGACAGAAGCTTAAATGAGCGCTATTTTGGAGTGTGCTGTCATTATACTGCAGGAATCTAGTTTACAGTAATGTCCTAAATGTGTCTGTGCATGACTCATGCATATGAAATCCACTCAAACTCTAGTGTAGAATATCAATACTACATTCAATTTAACTTTGTTGTGGATCTTAGACAGTTTGTTATGAAAACAGCACATTGCTTGGGTAAAATTAGGACTACACATTTATAGACAATGCAATACTGTAATAGTTAGAGGTTACTATGATGACTTGAAAAGTTACAAATATGTATGTGTGTATAGTTGAGTAAAGCCCAGTTAGTGGAACGGGTCCATCCTGCCAGAGCTTATAGATTACTGTAGAGCATCACTGTGTTGAAAATGGACTGGATCTGGGCCAGAACTAGCCTGGCATCAGGCCAAGACACAGATTAGTAATAATCATGGTGTGAGCTAATTACAGCTGGAACAAGCAATTAATTTCTGTTTATAAACCTGGATGTGTGTTTTTGGATGACTGTAGGCTGTGTAGGTGCAAACTCCCTCTGTTCATGCGTGTGTCTGCATGTGACAGGTGGCTTGGTTTGTGGAGGAAGCTTCCCATATGTTCCCAGCTGAAGCGCTGGGGGAAATGGAGACAAACTGGTGTCTTCAATCACATCCCATAATGCAACAGTGTCTGATCCCATCTTAAAAGTGACTGATTAGAGTAAAAAAAGGTACTTAATAACGCAAATCACTCTGCTGACCTAATAGGTCACTCCATTTTTTTCTCTCCCGTCTTCCATCCAATCAAGGATTAATACATGGTCTTATTCTGCTCCTAGGGTGGTAAATCTGAAAAAATACAGTAAATCACATTGAGCCTCTTTAAACTTTCACACAGAGCCTTGGTGCCTCTGCCCCCCTGCTGGGCATCTGTAATACTGATTAGACATGATCATGGTTTTAGAGCACCTGCTGGACACCAATCACAGATCTAATTGAGTGTCTTTATCAAAAAACATGTTGAGGATCTCTACATTGTAGACTTGTCTCAGACCGTGTTATCTTTAAAAGTGAAATCTACGTATTTTACTCGATAATATTCAGTTTATTTATCACAAAGAGTACCATACAGCGTGGGAGGGAGCTTTCTTTGTGTTTTTCATTATTAGAAAGCCTATGTAACAAACCCAAATTGAAATGAAATTTGAAAAACACATGCAGTGACCAGGCAGCGACGCTATTGAGTTGCATTATGGAAGATGAACCATATGATGAACTAAATGTGAGTGTAATTAAAATAATAAAAATCTGTCGCTTTATGGAATCCTGATACAAAATTTCTGTAGTGGGCCTTTATTCGTACTATTTAATGACTTAAAAATACAGCTTATCATATCACATAAATGTTTTGTGAGCAACAAATGTAAGAACTTGACTGAAACTTTTTTTGTCAACCAGAAAAAGAAGACAGTAAGAGAAGAAGAGTAGAAAAAGGGGTAAAATTCCTACTAATGTTTGCTCCCAGATATTTAGAGCTTATTGAGCTTCTAATAGTATTTTTTATATACTGTACCCATATGGGTCTGGACCATAAGTCTATCTGTATCAAGTGGAGCCGAGATTTCCAAAACTGCTCTTGTTGGTGAAATTAGCACTTTTAGTACACTGACAATGAAATAGACTTGACTAAATTATTTCCTTTTGAGAACACAGGTTGACCTTATAAACTTAAAGGGGCATTATGTAGTTTCCAGTGGCCACTAACGGTGCGGTTTTAAGATTGCTACCAGGCGTGTGCTCGTACGCGTGCTCGCTTGAACTCATGAGCGAGCATAATCCGAAACACAACCACTTTCATACAGAAATCCTGCAATAAACGCAGGAACACCAGCATGCAGGCTGTGGCTTTTCACTCAGACATGTTAAGGCTCTGTTACTTCAACGTTCCCGTCTTAGAGGCAGATCAACACCGGTGCCATACCTTTCATTCAGCGCAGCGAGAAACCGGCATATTGGCACAGTACTCCCGAAAAAAGGCAAAATGAGAGCGGCTATAGACAGGTAGGGAGCCAGATTCACACAACATGCTGGAAACTCAGGTAAACTCCCACTGCAAAGTTACAGTAATATTTTTATCAGCTTGATGATACATGATAAAGTTACAGTGACTGCATTTAGCCAACGTGCTACATCGTTAGCTCGCCTGCTGCTTTCAGTAACTGTCTTTACTATCTGTATCTTTCACCGGAGGCTCAGCAATTTCAGCACAGCTACATGTTTTGGGTGATAATGAAACTGTTAGTGAGACTGGACTGAATATTATAACAAGTTAGACCGCAGTAAGCAACTTACTGTAGTGTTAGTGGATGGCTCTTCCTCTGGGTTGTATATTATGTGGGTCATGTTAGTTACAGTGACTGAGAGGTGGAGAAGCTGTGTACCTGAGTATCGGTAAAAGACAAATAAATCTAAATTGAACGTTATGAAGCAAACAGCAGCAGGTCCGAGCTAATGTAGCGTTAGCTGGCTGCACGTGGCCGCATCACTATGGGATAGTAAACAAATCGCTCCACATTAGCTTTTTACCATTAAATCATTTCTTGCAGGCTTTGACACTTTGACATAACAGTGGTACAGAGGAAAGTAACATGGGTTGCATTAGTTGGTGAAGTAATGTGAAAGTGATATAACTTTGCACCGGACAACATTAACAACTGCTCGGCGTTAGCTGGCGAGCTAACGCTATCTAACTTGAGCCAACTGAAGCACAAAATCAAAATATATTTTACATGCTTTGTAGTAATGTTAGCTTACCTGTCCAATAGGATGAAAGCCAACTCTGGGTCTGTTTTTATACCCAAAACAAAGCAGAGGTTTCTCCATGATTCAAAAGCCCTGCCGATGTTGATCCGTGTTTTTCGTCCGAAGTCGATCTGATTCACATTTGGCCTGACGAGCTTCAGCAGATAAAACTTTTTTTTGTTTTTTATCCTTATGTGGAGTTTATGTGGTGTTTTGCTGGGAGCAGGTCGTTTCTTAGTGTGTAGACTCCATGTCGTAAGTTGCAGTGTTGTTGCTGCTGAGTGCAAAGTCAGTAGACAAAGCGAGAGCCTCGGGAGAGCGTATGCAGGTGTCAGCCTTCAAATAGGAATAGGAATACTTGCCTTCAGAGTTAATAGCCAAACCCGGCAAGTGGATCATTTTAGTGTCAGATTACAACCCCTTCATACACAGGCAATAAAAAAAGGATTAATTTTAGTAGAAAAACTACATATAGCCCCTTTAAATGCCACATTAAAAGACAATACTCACACATAAAGAGATATTACACAGTCTTGCTGCATCATATCGGTTCCCCAAGTCATTTTCCAGATTGACTTCCTCAGTAGCGAATGACCAGCTGACTTGACTGCAAGGTGACCCTCTATCTTTTTCTTGATGTATGAGGCATCAAGCGTCATTATTTTTCTTCAAGGCTCGTTTTCTCTCCTCTTGCCTGTTCTTTGGCATGAGCCTTGAGAACACACACACAGACAAACGCACAGACTGAGTATACTTGCAGCCTGTCTTTGACCTCACCTTGCCATTGTACAGCCAACGACTAAGATCCAAACAACACCCAAAGTCCCTGCAGGCTACTGCTAAGTGGCTGTGGTGAAAACAAGGCAGCTGGATGGGCGACAGGCAGTCAGTTCCTGTCGTCGCCTGACTGCCTATGAGATGATCAGAGCTTTTCATGTGAGGCTATCTGTCTGATACATTTATTATTATGAAATTATGATGTTATTTTAAGGAAGTTATCATTTAAACATCAGAATCAGCTTTATTGTCCAAGCATACACACACAAGGGATTTGAGTTTTTGTTGCTCTCAATGTCCTCACAAAGAATAGACATACAGTTAAAAAAAAGGACAATAAAGCTGAACAAAGGTAAACATAACTAATTTAATATGTCTATGAAATGCATCATGGAGAATTATTAAAGGAAAAATTATGTAAATCCCAGGTTTTGAGTGTGGCCAGTCGACCTGTCATTTCGACAGTGGTGACGCCATGAGGTGACAACCACGAGCAGAGTGGCCTTTTGACAGACGCAGCCTGCAATCTTCACATCAGCGTGGGAGTCGAGCCAGCCAATCAGAGCCAAGCGCCCATCGCTGTACACCCTTATCACCTGCTTACAGCTGCTGTTGCCCCTCCGAGGGAGCGAGTGAAGAGGGAAGGAAAGAGCAAGAATGAATGGTGTGCCTGAGACAGAGGGAGATTTGTGTTGAGTCGCAGCACGTTCATGCCTGCATCTTTCTTTCATACAATATTTCAGAGTCCTGTGTGTGTGCGTGTTTGAAGACGTATTTTTCTGGTTACCATAATCCACACTTGTCATTTAAGGGGAATGAAAGGGAAAGTCATTGTGTTTGTTGTGATTAGAGCATCAGCCCGGCAATAGTTAAAATGTGATTCAGAATGGAAACGTGCTTTGTAGCCCTTGTGAAATGGGAAGCGAGCGAGCGAGAGGGAGAGATAAGCTCAGTCTGAATTGATTTTCCTGTTACTTTCTGCTGTACTTGAGTTTCCATAGCAACGTGGTCAGGTTCCCTCGGCCTCCTAGGGCAAGTGTAATTGTTGTCTGTTTCTCCCAGCCAAACTCTCCATTCCTCTCTCTCTCTCTTCTTTCCTTCCTCTGCCTATTTCCTCACAACAATGGAAACGTGGTGTACATGAAATTCTTCTTGGACTTTTCTGCAGACGGCTGAGATACCATTCAGCACTTTCACCAACCAGCCACGCCAAAAGGCATAACAGATCTTTATGCTTATTGTTAGCCAATAGAAAGTTTATGTTTATCCAACCAACGTGGCTGAAAATCTGGCTTGATTCTAGATGTTGTCTAGAAGTTTTTTTTTCTCCTGTTTTTAGAAAATCCCTGGGCTATTGTTTTCATTATTGATTAATCTACCTATTATTTTCACAATAAACAATTGTTTGGTCTATAAAGTGTCAGGAAATAATTGATAATGTTGACTAATTGACTAATCTAGAAATCTTTTCAGCTCTAAAAAGGTTAAATTAAATGAATTAATTCTGTGTATGGAGTGGGTTTCTATTGTTTATGATACTTGTGATTTATTACTGTGTCTCAGTGGTAGTCAGTGCATTACAGTTTTGGCCGTATGCTAAAAAAACCCCATTGCAGTTTCAAAATATAATGCTGCTGTTGTTCCTGGCTGATTATCACACTACAAGATCTGCTGAATCACATTAAACTGCCACACTCTCACACACTGCTATGCACATATTGAGTCAGCACAAGGCAAGCCTAAATGTACAGAATAACGAGGAAGAGTTAAGTAACATTTAGCTCAAGTTGTGTAAAATGTTCCTGGGCACAAGTCACAGATAGAGCATGTCAGATAAAGGATAATGATATAGCAGAAAACTGTTTTGGTTCTAATAAAACTGTGTTGCAGAAGTTTGGAGATAATCAATGAGAAGTGCTGCGTCCCAAGTTTTGCAAGGATTTGATCGTAAGCACAAAATGTGTGTGGAAGAAGAGATTTTAAATGAGGCCTCCTGGCTGAGACGCAGAAAGGAAGAGAGAGGAAAAGGAGGCTAGAATAATCCTAAATTGAGTTTGCAGCACATAAAAAGATGTCGGGTGGACCCTTTTTTATCTGAATTAGATATTACCAGCTCTCTCTCTGACTCCAATGATACACTGCTGTGCGCATAACAAGGCATTCACAGCTGTTTGGAGCCTAATGGCTCAAAGAGGCCTTGCCTTCTCAGCAAGAAGAGATGGAACACATCTTGGGTCTGCGATTAGGACTGCTGATCTAGAAACATTTACATTATGGCTTTCAGGTCATTACAGAAGAAAAATGGTCCAGGTGAGGGAGCCTAGATCAGCACTATGACCCTGAGTAATGTGCAGTATGTTTGGAAATGGACCGGGCAGTATCTGAGCAAGACAGAAAAAGTTTGATACAAAATCTTAATGCCTACTCCTCAAAACATACTTGATATCAAATTGAAACTAGAATATTTTGAGAAGTTAAAATGATTATTTTGTAAAGCAAATATGGCAACATGTCTTTGTGTTTATATACGACTAAGTGGATATTTTTACCTGAATAATGTTCTACTGTTGCACTCATGGTGCATTTGTCCGGCTCCTGCTGTCAGTTAGCTGCCTAAAATGTAAATGTATTCTGTGCTGTATTTCAAGTAACCCCCTGTATCTGTGATAGCCTTGGACCTGTCCCAATCTGCTCTGTGTTTTCTTGCTTCAGATCAATGCTAATTAATACACATCTCCCTTAGGGACAGCAGGGGGCCACGCAGAGAATCATAAATTGCCATCATAGGTTGAAAGGGACAATATATGGGACAGAAACCTTCAGAAATATTTGAATACAGGAAGAAGTCAGAGCTTTAACTCACGTGTGGGGCATAAGTCATATACTGAAGCTCACACATGCATGCTAGGTGTACGATCACTGCTCGTCCAGTGGCATACTTGCATGCTGACTGGTTATTTAGGTGGCGTCAGTGCCTAAACATGTGCTTTAATGCAAATCCAGTTCAGATGAAGTTCAGTCGCCCTCTTGTTTAGTGGCCATATTCCAGTAAAACCAGTAAAACGCAGAGAATGGCTGTGCCCATACATAGACTACAGTATAAGGATGTGAGACCATCTGGTTTTGTGCTGTCCTGTTTCCCGTTCTCTGTTTTCCTCTCAATCTCCCTCTGAAATGCACTGTTGAAACAAGTAAAAAAAAAAGGAAAATGGTAGACCGGTTTTTGTGCATGCCTAGCGGACAGATAGGCGCTGCATAACTAGCAGTTTCCTCTGAAGTAGGGAGAAATCTATTTGCTTGTAGAAGCTGCTTGCATAATCCTTTAGTTACACTTGCCAGCTGTGAGCAAAGATACGGCACTGTGGGATTTGGCATGAATATCATTGGGAGGACAAAGAAATGAAACTGATAAGTGTTTGTGCACAGGGTCCTTTGCATAATCCAGGATAACCCATAATCTGAGTTCTTTAAAATCATGCCCAAATAGATGTGGTGAGGAACCATTAATGAGAACACACTGTTTGAAAAATCTGGTTTGTCCAAAAATAACCCAAGCTTTTGAGCTACTCTGAAATCACAGATCAGGCTTGATTTGGTTTTGGTTATTTTTTCACCATCACATTTTGAGCCAGAGATATCCGGCCGAACGGTTGACGGTGAATTTAATTTCAGAGAGAAATGCACTATAGGTCTTTTCATGGCCATACTTTGTGTGCAACATTTCCATACGTACAGTACAGTCTGGCCTTGTTTTGGTTAACACCCATATGAAACACACCTCACCTCTCTCTCTCTCTCTCTGCTGCATATGCGTCTTTCCTTCTCCCTCAGTCAACAGTATGCATAGCAATAAAGAAAAAAAAACACATCACTCAACAGCTTTCAATACATCTGTCCCTTCTCTCCCCACCTCTTGGAGTGTTTGCTCAGCCTCCTCTGCCCTGGCGCCTGCACTTTATATCTCTCTCAATGTGTTATTGGATGGTAATAGACAGCTGTTGAAAGAAATACATACTTGATACAGTATGTGCACCCCATTTTGTATAAAACACAGAGCTCTCATGTCTAGAAGTCCAAAGAAAATCACAACTGTAAAAGCACAATATAACAATTAATACGCAACATAAAGAATATTTTGTCTGCAGAAGTAAAATTGTAATTGCTACACTTTTACCTAAATAGTCTTTAAGAACAATTAGGCCTAGATGTTTAAAAAAAAAAATTACGAAAAAGACAATGTACTGTAATTTTGTTATTGTCAACAAACAGCAATAGACAAAAGCACCAATGCATCAGTTTGTCTCTCAGTACCTTCTGACTTTCTTACCCTGTCTGTGGCTCCAAGCCTATTTGTTCCTACTGACAATATCAATCTTAAAAAACGAACCACGAACATATAGTTTAAATAAAATAAAAAATGCTAGGTAATTTTATAAAAGAACTTGGCACTATAAAATTTTAGAAAATGCTAGTGAAACAGCAGTAAATACTTCTTTTGACAGGGACTATGTTTGCAGTAGTGAGTATATACAGCAGCAAGATTGTATATGTGAGATTGACTCAAAATACACTATAATAAGTTGTTTTCAATGTAATAAAGGTTTGTTTTAAAAAGGTTTTGAAAAATAGTATTTATGTATGTCAATATGTACTGTAACTAAGTGTCTGTGTCCAAATCAAAGCTGCTCTCAGGTCTTGATGTTTTTGCTCTTCGGCCTATGTCTGTGTCTACAGCATGTCTCCCATGCCCAAATAACATTAACATTTCATTATCCAGGGGAAACAATAGCAGTGTTCAAAAAGATAAAAAGCAGCAGGGCTAAAATATTGATGCGGTTGTGAGGTAAATGGCTCCAAATCTGAGCAAGAGGGTGAAAATGGGAGCTATGAGGAGAGTGAGCAAGGCGAAGAGGGGAAGACATCACTTGTAAAGGGCTCTGAGGGGCTTGGGCGCATAATCAATGAAGTGAAGTGTGTGTTGTATCTGTGGCGTCAAGTCGGCTTCACAGAAGCCAATCCTATTTTTACAGGGAAGACAGGTCTGTTGCTATGCTCTTTGAGAAGGTCTCCTGCAGCTTGAAAAAGACAGGGAGCATCAACTCAGTGGGTCGTATCACACCTCAGGAGTGGACAGAAGGAAAAAGAGCGGTCGAAATGAGGGGCGCTGCCTCTGCTAGGTGACACATTCAATTGATTATTGATGATTTGATCCATTATACACTCAAAGGAACGTGTTGACACCAGCAGAAATAGACTGTGTATTTATTCATTTCTTTTTAAGCAGAGGTGTGAGTGCGGTGAGACACATGCTTCCTGGCAAAAGAAGAGGTGCACATGAGGAATGTGTTTTAACTATTTATTAACTATTTCATTTTTAAAATTTAATTATTTACGTTCCAAATTTTCAAACTAAAAATTGAAAATTGTTCGATCTGCATGTTGGAAAGATTGTAATTCGGTAAAAGTGACAACAAAATCAGATTGAGTTTCAGTGCAATCATCGGAGGCCAGACCATCACTGCAATGGGTCCTTGTACGCTTTGTCCCAAAGAAAAGATAACATTTGTCTGTGGTATTTAGTGGTAAACACGAGGATAAACGAATGCCTACATGAACAGTTACTGTACAGACAAGATTAGCGTTCCCAAACAAGTCAATCAGATTGTCTCCGGGCTGTGTTTTTTTTGTAGTCTTGTCCAGATGTCGTCTATTAGATGTCAGATTAAGAAGAGTGGTGTTGGATTAGCCAATCCAGAGCCAGAATCATCTTAGATTAGATTATAATATATGGACATCTGGGTCGCAGCATTGGCTCTGCTCAAGCAAAATAACATTAAGTCAGTGTTACACAGCTAGACAGTACACAGACTGTAATCAGCAGCCAGGCAGAAGGAGGATGACAGCATAAGGACATAGATGGATGAAAAATCCTTCGCTTTTACAACTTCCCAATCACAGTATGGCGACAGACTGCACAACAAAAGCAACTGCCCGTATATAGTCAAAATTACAAGGCAATATAGGAGGAGTGTGTGTCATCTGGTTGTACAAAGCCCTGAAACTCTCAGTGTGTGTGTGTGTGTGTGTGTGTGTGTGTATAAAGAAGGTGATCAGGCCTCCAGTGCAGACAGCCCTGTCTGCTAATAATAATGGTTATTTTCTCCTCCTCTCTCTCCCTTTCTCTCTCTCTGCTCAGCGTTTGTGCCCAGGGCTCCTGGCAGATAGATGTGCAGAGATTACACCTTCTAATTGTTTCTAGCGTCGGTGGGCCAGTATAGTTCAATGTAGTTTAGTGCTGTGTAGACTGGTTTTTATGTGGTGTGGATTTGTAATAATGATGATAATGACTTTGGAATGGTATGTTTGTTGTATGGCAGTGAGGTGTACTAAAGCATGTAAAGTGTAAATGGTCAGGAGAGACTAAACAGAAAGAAGACATTGCTCCAATTTGTCATTCCTTTCATATCAAATTTTAATTCACCTTATTATTGATGCACCAAATCTACATGTAATCTACAACATATTTGTTGACTTGCACATTTATTCTTTTGGCAGAGCTGGGAAAAATGTAAAAAATGTTTAATGTTAGACACAGAGTTAATGAGACTGCTACTGACCGTTTGACAGTTAGCTAAAATATAACCCTCAAAGGGCACCAGGATAACTTGCATTTAACTTAACAAGATCTTTAGTATGGGTAAGGGTAGAGAATGATTGATTTTCTAAACATTTTTGATAAGGACTCTTTATTGTTGTTTTTCAAAGAACTGTTATATGCACTAAGTAGGATATGTTACAGTTGAAAAATCTCTGGTCAACAAATTATGTGACGCCAACAGTATTTGTTAAAAAAACCTCATGTTTCTTGTTGCTTATTGGCTGACATACACTATGTGCCTTTGCCAATAACATATATCTGTGACACACTAATATTTGCAATATATCGGTCTGGTCAGTTTATTGGTTGGACTCTAATAGGGAAAAGCAAGTTCATACTATCTACAACTAAAAAAAATCAGTTTAATTCAGAAACGGTGCAGCATCTTCAAGTATATCCTTTTTTGATGGGTTTAAGTCAGCTGACATTAGGCTGGTCATACAATTTTCATCCTTAGTACAGATACAATACTTTCTGTACGGGTGCCACAACAGATGTTTTCATGATACCTTAAAAATTGTTGTTAACTTTTTTTTTAATTCACAAACAAGTTCTCAAATGTTAAATGCTGACTGAACACATGCACCTGTGCCTGGACTTAAAAAACACTTAAAATACAGTCTACAATTAGCAAAAGCACAATTTAAATCAAAAAACAAGTACTGGACTTTCGATGCCAACCATCAGTAACAGTTTTTGATATTCACATATACAGCATCGCAACACAAACACGTTAGCTCTGTGTACTGCCTCTGTATGTATTTCTTTTAAAGCTTCAGGAGTAGTGTACTCTGCATATGAATGAATCAAGCAGAACAAACACCTGACACAACCCATATGATGACTGATGAAGTTGTTAATGTGTGACATTATTGGAGGTGACAGTGTGATCTGGTCTCTGGATGATGATGCAGTGGGCCTGGCTATGGGAAGGCATCTCTATCTCAGCCGTTTGCATCAGTGGGTATTTCTGTCTCTCCGACAATCTGGAGAGAAGCAAAAGAAAATGATCTGAAAATGAAATATGACGTGTCATTTTTTTTGTGTTTGCTTCACATTTCGCATGGGGTCCCGCGATGCCCATCTGCAGGAAAATGATGCCTGCACACACTCACACACACGTATGCACACAGTGTGTCTGTTGTATGTCATTTGTGCATACAGTACGTGTGACAGTCCGCCTCTCCCTGTGAAAGTGTATCTATGCGAGTGTGTGAGCCTAGTTGCATTTGTCACTCTTTTTTCCTGGGGTGTGTGTGTGTGTCATGTCTGATTAAAGTTAACCCCTGTGAGGCGGCTGGTGCACCCCTTCCTCTGTGTCTCCCCCCCATCTCTCCTTCCCGCCTCCCTCCACCCTTCTATCACTCCATCCCTGTTCTCCTTCCTCCTGGCACTCTGACAGCACAGGAGAATATGCTCCCTCAAGGTCCCACCCTCCCTTTCCGGCTCCCGCGGGTGGCGTTTCCTTGGAAACAGTGTCAGAGTTGACTGGGTGGGTGCAGATAGATGGCTGCCCTTTATCGGACTACACCACTGGTCCATTAAAAGCAACCAGACTGGACCTGAGAGCACACTCACACCCCTCTGTTCTCACCCCGAATGGACCGTTCCACCTGACACACGTGAATATTAGCTCGACCCAGGATGAGGGTGTGTGTGTGCTCTTTCTTTCTGTGTATTGAATGTCTGTGTTTATTACTTTCTATGTGCAGTGTGTGTGTGTGTGTGTGTGTGTGTGTGTGTGTGTGACAGATCGGAAATATCTCTCATTGAATTGGACATATTTGGGGAGAAATTCTGTGCAAGTATCTTCCTTCCTCTGTGTCCTTGGGAGAGAAACAAAATGGAGACTGGTCTTTTCTCTGCTTTGTCTCCCTCCTCTCAAATAGATGTAGCAAAGAAACCCACATCCCTCCACAACTAGCTCTTGCGAAAGTGATCATTTAAACTGTATTAGACTTCCAGATATATGACTACAGTAATTGTCTGCTGAATTATTTAAATGCAAACGGCTGCAATTGGTGTTGAGGCCACACATCAGCATGGAGCAACATGAACAAACCAAAGCTGATGCACAATTTCTTAATTTAAATAGGAGCTGTTGCAAACACCTCATTGTTGGACGTGGCTATAATTACTACTAATATTAAAGCAAACAAACCATACAGTAGATATTGAAAAATGCATATTGTATGAGCTTTATTTTATTGCGAACACTGTGTTGTTACATGATTTAACACAGTCTAAACACATTCAGACCCAGCAAATACTGTATGTTAAGTGAATAGATAATAGTGGAGTATGATTGTTAAAATTTTAATTTATACTTTTTGAAACTGTAGTTATCATTTTTTCAAGTATGATGCATAGTCCTGTGAACTCAGTGTTTTACTAGATTTCATGTCAACTTCACATCCTTTTTCAGGAGTAAATTGATAATTAAAGCTGCCGCGGCCGCATTGCATATTCTGGTGCTCTGCGGGTGCGGTGAGCTTCGGACGCTGCACGAAGGTGTTATGAGTCACTTCCTGTATCCCCTTTGTGCCGCTACATAGCACTTGGCGCTATGAATATAAATTATATTGACGTGCAGATGTGTTCGGGGTGGGAGAGTTATCAAGCACGTAAAGTTTTGTTCAGATATGAGCATGTACACTGAAGTTACAACAACTTCCTGTGTCATGGCGAAGACTTTATCTTTGACACCACGCCACGGACACGCCCATTGACGAAAACTCACAGATAGCACAACTTTTCATCGTCAATGCCTTTAGAAGGCACAGCACTAATTTGAAGTCGATTGGACTAAACCCCTAGGAGGAGTTTGTTAAAGTAAGTAAAGTCCTGTTGGGTTTAGGGCATCACTCCAAGAGGCTTTTTGGTACGTCTGGACATGATACATGTACCACAGAAATTTCGTACATCTAGGTTAGTTGCATCATTAATGGAAAGTCTCTGTCTATCAAAACTGGTGCGATGGCTTGTCAGTAAACATTAGAAAAATAACAAATCACAATAAAACATTTCTCATCTTTCCCATGCTTATTCTCCCACTAGCATTACTGCTTTGTCAGAAATTAATCACTGACCTGCTGTGGGAAGAGGGTAAATGGTGCGGTCATATGTTGTATCTTTTTAACCTGTTATTTTATTATAGTCCTATTTTATGTCATTATATGTCACATTTATGTAGGCGGCTTTTCTAAACTAGACATTTATGTTCTCAGGTTGCTGAGCTGTTCCACCTAGGTAGGACAAACAGGAAGTTTATTTTACATAATTTTTTTGTTTGGCTCATTTTAAAGAATACACACACCAGTTTTATAAGGGCATGGTACATTATTGAAAACGTTATTTTATTAAGTTACCTTCCAAAGGAGACAGAGCAGCAGATGTAAAGCAATTTTTTTATTACTGTGACAAAGAATGATCACCACAACAACATATTGCAATATCATATTAATAACACAACACACATAAATACAATAATTCAAAATAGCTATGATTAAACATGTAATTGCCAAATTGATACACTGATCCCATTTGGTAAAAATAAATCAAATATACCAGTCATAAGCTTTTTTATAAGTGCATTTTTAAATATATTTTACTAACAAACATCTTAACATTTATATTTTAACCCTTCCTTAATACCTACTCTATGAAACATTTGACATCTTCATCTTTAAAATATCCAGACAACTTTGAGCCAGATGAGTAAACATCTGCACATGGACGTGTGTGTGTGTGTGTGTATATCTGTGTTTGCTTATGTGCAGTTGACCTCACAGCGACTAGTTTTGCAAATCACTAAGAAAGTCTACATTCAGTATGTTTTTTTTTGCCATTTATTTGTCAACATATGAGAGAGTGGCAACATGAAATGCATAATTTTTATGGGTCACCAGCTAATTGTGCATATTTATCTTATACACAGTAATGTTGAGCTCTGCATGCAAAGTAGATCATAGCAGGACTGCAACTGTTGAGACAACATCTCACTTTAACACCAATGCAGTGGACCACGGTCTGTCAGCAGCACAACACACACACACACACACACACACACACACTTACACACAGTATTATGTATTTAAAGTAATTACCCCAGGCCTGATCCAGACTGAGTTTAGTAGCATGCGATAATCCATGTAGGCAGCATATGGGAGGAGGGAAATTAGAAGTCCAGAAGAAAATAAAGAAATTAAAGTGTCCTGGTGGCTGTCTGCAGGTCTGCAGGAGGGAACATTAGGCTTCTTCGTGACTCCAACTGTGTTGTTAGGAGTGTGTGTGTCTGTCTATGAGTGTGTGTGTGTGTGTGTGTGTGTGTGTGTGTGTGTTAGAGAAGGAGTGAGATTTTTTTTTAAATCTCTTATTTAACCTTTATTTAACCATGGGCACACCCACTGAGATATTATCTCTTTTTCAAGGGAGACCTGGCTAAGAAAGGCAGTAAATTGAAGAGTTACATTGACACAAATATTTAAATATCTCTAGGATACCTAAATACACTTAAATAATCCAGTCTATTGGAAACATCTACACTCCTCCTTAAGGACATCTACAACCAGGGAACTGAAATCCCTAAGTGGTACCAGCACCTCTAACTGGAGGTTAGGCATTTGTAACTGTGAGTGGAGATTTTCTGTGATGATGCAATGATCACGTGTGTGATCAGCAGCTCAGATGGAAGAAGAGGTAAAGGAGAATATTGCTTGCCAAGTAAATGAGTATCAGACAGATGGTGTAATTAATGACATCACTGAAAACAGAGCGTGAGGCTTTATGCTGTAAAAAGGGTCATCATAATATCATCAGGGAAAACCTCAGCCACTTGAGAACAAGAGAGTGAAAAAATCAGCTCCATATTGTCAGAATCACATACTAATTTGGATAACCTCCCCCACAGAGACTTTGTAAATTGATTGAACTGCCACAGAGCCTGTACTTTCGACAAATTCTCATTCAATTCACCTCCTGTTTTTTTGGCACCAGGGTATCTTTTCTTGGTTGATTTGCATCAATAAACCTCAGTAAGCAAGGCATTGTAATGCCTAATTGGGCGGTAATGAGCTGTCGCATTATGCAGAGTGCCGAGGTTCAAGCTTATTAGTTGCTTGGTTGCCCATAACATTTTCCTGTCTTCCCTCTGCTACTTCAGTGTTGCCCAATTTTCAATGCAATTTCCCTTTCTCTCACACCTCCTTTTCTCCCTCTCTGCTCCATTCCCATTCTTCCCAGCCATTTCTCTTAATCTCTCTCCCCCTTTACCCTCTCTCTCTCTCTCTCTCTCTCTGCTGTTCTAAAAATAGTCTCCCATTATCCAGGAGGCCGGGGCCATGTACAGTGATGCAGCAATCAGCATGGTGGCCATCCACATCAAGATTCACAATAGCTGTCATTCTGCTTACGCTAGCTAATAAAATTCTCTCTACATTACTCTGAGCCTCGCTGGACTGAGCGGAGGGTTATATTCCATGCTAATCTGAATGAAAGATCCCCGTTTTCTTTTTAACAAGTTAATACAATTCCCTGAGGTCTAAAAAGTGAAAAGCATTTCTGCCACCTCTCTTTTGTTTCTCTCTCAGAGATGGATGTTTCCAGTGCCTATTGCTTTAAATGAAAATGTGCCACTGCTCAACACCGCCTCCCGTCCAGAGGTGTGTGCAGAAGCAAGGGATGTTATACTCTACCTGGCTATAGTAAACTCTGCAGTAAGACTCTGCATGTTTAGGGTGTAAGTACAGTACTTACTGTAAGTTGTAAGGATTAGCTAGTTAGCACCACCTGTTAATCCCTATGACCCACAGGTCTCCTTGGAAAGTTATACGTGAGCCTATAGGCAGCATCACCTCCTTTGGGCCAGTGCCAAGTGATGACCCAATGCTAACCAGACTTTGCTATCTCCTAGAGACAGCTTACCGGGCATTCAGCCTGAAAATGCCACTACCCTGAAAACACAATAGTTTGAATAATATATCCATTGATTTTTTTTTTTTTTAAACCTGTCCTGCCCAGCAGCTTGGTATAGAGTATGATGACCTGGATACCATATTGTGCCAGACAGATTTTACTTTAACAAGAGAGTATTAATATACTCCTTTGTCTGTTTTATTATTTATTTAATTATGTATTGATTTGTCACCGGGCCGAACAGGGGGGCAGATACGGGAATGGGGGGGCACAAACAGAAAGCACAGAGAAAGGACAACACCTGTAAGAGAAGGGGGAAGGTGGGGACAACAGGGAAAAGCAGTGGGAAACACCAATTGCAGAAAGCAACGAAACCTGCAATAGAACAGAGAGGGGGGCTTGGGGAGGAGAAAAACAACAACAAACAAACACAAACAAAAACAAACAATAAAAATAATAATAATAGTAAAAGACAACCAGCCGAACAGCAGCAATGAACAGCTGACATAGTATGACAACTAAGAGAAAAATGAAAACAAGAAACAGTCCAGCACACTAAACAAGCAACACAGCACAGCCACGAGAGCTAGAATAATAACAATTAATTTAAATAAGTAACTGAAAGAAAAGCATCAGGAATAATTCTACCAGGGACAACCTAAATTTGTTTGTGTCTATGTGTGAGACTGTGTGTGTGTCTGTGCGCATAGGCCTGTTAAAGAATGTAGTTGTTTTTGAGAGTGGGATGCCACGACTGTGCCACACTTACCCCAGCAACAGGCAGGCAAGAACCCCAGTAGCCAATAGGGGTGGGAGAAAGAAAAAAAAAAAAATCAATCAAAAAAACAAAGACTCCCAGATGCACCGCGATGCAAACGCGGAAGACCCCGACCCAAATGCCAGTTGACAACGTAATGGCAACAGAACGCAACAAGCATAACCCGCGGAAGAGCAGCGCCCGGACCGACCGCGGCGCGCACACAACATAGACCAGTGCTTCCCCCCACTCAGCACCCCACCGCCGCGCAGCGAACAACCAAAACGCCCAAATGCCACGCAATCATCAACACCAATGCACAAGTGACGAGCCCAACGCGCACACTGCGCGAGCACGCCGACACCCAATGCCCAGCAGCCCCCTGCGAATCCCGCGTGTGAGGTCGGGCAGACGAGAGAGAGCAAGCGGAATAACACGACAGCGAAAGCCAGCGGAGAGAAACACCAGCAACAAGTCCCAGCCCGGCAGCAAATGCACCGCACAGGTCACCGTGCACCCGCCAATAAAAGTCCGCCGTCCCCCCAACCGCCGGAAAAAATTAAGGTAGCCGGCGCCAGCCGACATCCCCCATGCCCGGGCCGGGGGGGCTGCCGAGCAACACCAGCCAAACCAGCAACGAGGCAAAATCAACCAGCTCAGCTGCATGCCACCACCAACCCACCCACCCGTCAAGGGCCGAGAACTCCAGGCACAAGCCCAGAACAAACCGGAGCACAGCCCTGCCCCGCACCCACACTGCACATCCCAAAAACTAACTATATACCTCAGTATCCAGAGGGGTCCAACACCTGGCCGACAGAGAAATGGGGAAGCACGGATCCGAGGCCAACAAAGCAAAACAGGGACGCAAACTGGTCCCTCCAAGCCACCGAGGAAATGCCTCCCCCGGACTCCAGTGCACAAACTAAACGCCCAACAGCCATTCAGAAACCCTACCCAGGGAAAAAGCACAATGCATCAAGATGCATCGACAATCGCCCCACAATCCCTCCGCAGCCCTCCAAACCGCAACCGGATCAACCCGCGCAGAGACCCCCACCCCGAGAAGCCAGGGCACCCCGCGACCCCCCAAAGCGCAAAGAACCCCAGACCGCATCCATTGATTTGAAGGCTTATCAGATGCCAAAACACTGCAGAGTATGTGAAACAATCATTTTATTGCCCCCATTGCCAGTTAGTTGTAAATGCTACCCTACAGGATATACATTTTACGTAATATAAGACTTCCTGGAAATGCTTTAGAATCTAATTAGACACAAAGGCACATGTCCACCAATGAGGGCGCTGGACCAATGCTCCTGAATCAGATAATGTTGACAAATGTTAAATAACTACAAAAAAGAAAAATATATGAATTGGCTGGATGAAGAGCAGGTTGCTCGTTAGTTAACCATCCTAACCCAGAAGACACCAGCCAGTAATTTTGGACATTTCTCTTGGGGGCCCATCCCGCTGCCTCTTGGGGCCTGCAATTAGCACTGTAGGAAGGAGGGTGTTTGTGTGTTGGGGTGGGAGGGGAATCTGGAGGGGGCAGGGGTGACTGTGTGAAACATTTTCATCTTTCAATCTAAAAGGAAGAAAAACGTGCCCTGAGGCAACTGTTGACGTTGTGTTCAGAGCCGCTCTGTGCTGAGCTCCTGCTCAGTATTGTTATAATGTATTTATATAACGCTGCTAAACGGCGAGACCTGTTCCACATTCATCTACATAAAGCAGTACTGTATTGCCTGAGGGGGGGAAGCAGAAATGCACGCACACACACACACACACACATGCACGCGCACACACACATGCACCCTTGCAGATGAGATTGTTAAGCAAAGCCCTTCATATACCCCCCAACCCCTCAACACATCCTGCATTCACTGTTGATTCCCCTGCTCACTTGTCACTTGTGATTGCCAAAAAAGCAAGGCACCAAATGCCATTCTGTTTGTTATTGCGACCACCCTCTTTATCATCCAAAATACACACACGCATATGCACAGGAACACTCAGACACACCACAGACACAATTTCTCTGTCGCAGTCGAAGACAACGACAAAGTGCAATTCCCCTCAGCAAACGAGTCTCAGATGATGAAAGTGAACGTTTTCCGCCTCTGATTTTTGATGTGCAGCGTGGATGTGATCAGAGAGGCCTCACATTGCCACCCTCTCTCTTTTTTCTCTTTCTAGGCATTATGCAGTCTGTTCTAAACCCCCCCCCCCCCCCACACACACACACACACCCTGTAATGGGAAACACTCACACTAGACAAGAGCAAACACTTTCCAGCTGCTTGCTAATTCTTGATCTGTTAGTCGGGCTAGCAGGTGTTTTCCAGGGAAATGGGGACTTTTACCTCCCGTGTCAGTGGAGGGTCATCCCTGATTCCCCCCACTCATCTTTTCACTGTAAGTCCTTTGTGTTGCGTCACTGAAATACTTTTTAAATTTTTTAAACTAATATTTCTGGCATTTCCAGATGTATTCCCAGTTGACAGGATGAATCTTTTCACATGTTGTCACATTGTAAAACAAGCTATTAAGAAACATCTGGCTGTGTGAGACTGACTGTCATTATTCTTTATGAACTGGTGGTTCATCATTATCACGCTGTCTGGCTGACTGGCTGACTGACAGGAGTGACTGATTAACATATTGACTCTAATTGACTGTCTGGCTGGCCATCTAAATGACTGACTTAAGTGGAGACTTACCGACTGGCTGGCTGACCAGCTTACTAACTAACCCGGCCACATGGCCAGTTCACTGACTCACTAATTAAGTGACTGACCCACTAAATTCCTGACTCTCTGCTGACTGATTACTTGACTTGCTGTCTGCAGACCGACCAACTGATGGTCGCCCTGACTCATCTGTCAAAGGATGTGTTTTCATCACTGTGGAAAGGGAACCCCCGCCCCTGATATCAGCACCATGATTGTCTGACTGACAGGCACATTTCCATTTTTTCCCATTAGCTCTGATATGGAAAGAAATGGGAAGAATGAAGAGATATGAACAGAGTCTGGGAAGAAATAGATTGGTGGCTGTGTGTGTGTGTGTGTGTGTTTATTCAAATGGAAAAGACCAACCATCCAGTCTCCTTCATTCTTTTGACTAAGTTCTGTCTTGTTGCATTTGTCTATAATGTGCAATCAGTGTAGAAAGGATTTGGAACAAGTTGTTGATATTGAGCTGCTGCCTAATTTGCACATTCAATTTCTTACTCACATTCAGGCTGCATTTTTCCCCTCTCAGCCTCGTCTCTCCTTTATCTACATCTGTCCTTCATGACTCAAATGGAAGTCACATGTGAAATCAATAAGAGATCAGAGACTTTATCTGAATTCATTATTTCAGACAAATCAATACAAAGAGCAGCTATTCCTGATATTTGGCCATTACTTGTAAATTCCCCTCATCTCTGATTCATCCGTTTTTTAAACCACTAGTCTTATTCATAGTTGCTGAAGGCTAGAACCTATCACAGCATGCAATGGACATCTGACCTGCATGTCTTCACTTTGTGTGAGGAAACCAAGTGGCCATAGGGGAGGACATAAAAAAGTACATTCACATGCAACTGTTTTGTATCAGTGATTTTCATTCACTGGGAATATTTATTGGCATCACACAAACGAAAGGAGTGGAAGTCAACGAGATGAAGGTGTTTGCCTTTGACACACACAGCTTGAGTTCATGTCCCATCTGACTCAAGTCAATATAGACATTTGAAGATTTATTTTCTAACTTTAACACACAAGTTTCAGCTACTGAAAAGGAAAGGAATTAAGATCTTTAATATTTTCATTGGTAATGACCTGTCTAACATCAGCAGAGGCAAAAATGTTCAATATTAAAATTCTGGTATCTTGATTATACTAAATCCTGACTAGGGATGAAACGCTATGAAAATTTCATATCACGATTATAGTGACCAAAATTATCACGGTTATCAGTATTATCACGGTATTGTAAAAATGTGCTAAAAAATATTAAAATGTACTGATACACACACTGAAACCATTTCAACAAGTTTTATATTGAAAACTACAAATACAATTGCCATTTTGTTTGCATAAAAAATAAAATAATAGCAAATAGGCCTACCTTGAAAATGATGTGTGCATTATCAAGATTTTATTTTTTATATTGTAATACAATGATCCCGTGGACAATTAAATGAAAACTGTTACAGTGATAGTAACTGCAATGAGCCCAAAAACAGACCTGAATATAGAGCAGTCTGTAGCGTTTCTGGATATGCTGGTTGGTTGACTAAACTGCGTAACGTGTTATCATGTGCAGCGGACGAATAGACTCTGCCGACACACAGAGCAACAGAGCAACGTGTAGCGTTTTTACAAGAGCAGCAACACTGAGAGCTTCAGTTTACAAGCTGTTAGCAAGTCAGAAAGACAAACCATAGCTAAAAGTTAACTCACCCTGCGGTCACTGTAAGGCTAAAGCTAAAATACGACCGGACTTCAGAGTGACTGAAAAATCTCTGCAGTGTTGTCTTCCCTCCTGTTGTCATTGACCCAAACAAACCCACGTTGCATTCTGCGCATGCGCGCCTGCTTCTGGGAGACACTGGACAGTGTGTTTGCCGTGAGATTATAACAGCTCGGTTAACCGTACCCTGTTATCATGGTAATTAAAACGTGTAGGTAATAATAACCGTTGGGAATTTTACCATGGTTTACCGTTAAACCAGTAATCGTTTCATCCCTAATCCTGACATCTTTTTTTTGCTAATGCTGAGTAGTTGCTTATAAGTTGATGGAGAAGATGTTGTATTTGTGAATGTGTCTGGACATATGCTTGTGTGCCTGTATGTGTGTGTGCCTGTATATGTGAATGTAACCATGTGTGCTTGTGTGTACTGACTCATAAACCATGGCAATGAAAGCCGTCTGTGACAGCTGCTACATAATCAGATTACTACTGCATCAATTTTGGCATGTTTGTGTGTGTGTGTGTGTGTGTGTGTGTGTGTAATGTCTGGTCATTTGGACTGGACCCAGCTCTGTTAGTATTGGTGGGCCTGTCAGCATATATTGCCAGAACACATTTATTCAGACTGATCCTGTTACCACCTCTGTGCTTTAGATAGTCCAACGACAGGGTCGCTGCTCTTGTGTGTGTATGTGCGTGTTTGTGCACGTACACGTATGCGTACGCTACATGTTTGTAGGTGCAGGTTGGTTCCCAGAAAGTATCTGAACCAGAACAGCAGAGCTTAAAAGGAAGCGTAGCGTGTCAGTGTGTCACACAAGCTGTGCTATTACATATTCTGCTCCATTTAATGCAGGCACACCAGCCTTCTCATCTTTCCCTTTCATCTTTCATTTTCTACATTCCTCCTCTCACACTCTCCGACTCTTGTTGAATTCTCTGACGCTAATTAATGTTGAAAAGGACATTTTTTAGCAAAGTCCTCCAAATGCTTTTTGGCTTTCCCTTGGGGCCATCTTATCACATCCAGATTCTAATTTTTCATGCATTAATGTAGATTTTTTAAAAGTTCTGTCCTTTCGGTAACATAATTTCTTTTTTTTACTGCTGAGTTTAGTATGCGTATATCAAGACTTACTATACATGCACATATAATTGAATTCTTGTCAGGCTAAAAATCACTTACCTTCATATGCAGCATGACTTTTTTACACATATCTTGATGATTGATCAATGCTCATTCTCTGTTTTTCTTTGGGAGACCTACATTATGAGAGTTAGGACTCTTTCTTCAAAGCATCTCACCATTGTTACAGAGCATCTTACTGTGGATCTAATGCCAGCTACCTTTGAGCTGCCATGTCTGACCTGGAATACACCGTTCTGACAGAAATGGAAATTGAACCGGTGACCTCAGTCGAACTATATTTCTAGGCCAGCTGGTTGCCCCTGTGTGTGTTTTACTCCTACGTGGGTCTCCAGTGTGGCTATTGTGTCCACCACAAGGGCATTTTGTCACCTCCCAGCTGGTCTTATCAGAGTCTTGCAGAGCTACGTGGCGTTGTAAAGGTCATCCACACCACAGGAGGCAGCATCCATTCTGCAGACTCCCCACAGTGCTGTTTGCTCTGTCTCTTCGACTCCTCGCAGGCCTCTAAAAATGGCGTGGACCCTCTTTTTTTGGTTTCTGTTTTTTTTGTGTGCGTTTTCACAAGTGAGGTCGAGGTCAGACGTTGATGTTACAGTCTCAGGGCCGCAGTGACATTTCCTCTTCTTTATTTCAGTCCCTGAACAAGAAGCAGAGCCAAAGAGTGAGTAGGACAGACAGAGATGAAGGTTTGCACAGAATGTCCTCAACTTCCTCGTTATCTCCTTGGCTGCTTATGCCCTCATGTAGAGCTGGCTCACTCTGCTTCATTACTGTAAGGAGACTATCTTAAGGGAGGAATGGCAGGCTTCCAGTTGGCTCTATCGACCTGTCAATCACTCTGGTCTAATCTTAGCTCTGCCCCTCAGTGCTGCCCATCATTTCCTGGCACCGTGGAGCAGTGAGCAGATTCTGTGTGCCTAATTCCCTTGAAATAGATAAGGACTTTAATGGATGGCCTACTCAATTATGCAATGATGTTTTGTTGTCTTGTACCCTGTTGTTTGCTGTGGTGCTCCATACTGCGCCACTCTGGTCTGTCCTGTTGTATCTTTCCATTTTTTTTTACCTCTTCTGTTCTCTTCTGCAAACACACATCAACTCAACCCCTTTGGTGTACTTTTTAGACAAAATAGGTGAGATTCACCGCTGAGCTGCAACCGACATCCCAGACTTTACTGTGTATTGAAAAGCTGCATGAAATAGCCATCTTCAGGGACATGTACTGTACAGTACATATATGATGATGAATACTGTTGAATAGCTTCTTGCAATCACACTCATACACATCCGCACACACACACATACACTGCACTACCACATTGCCCGTCATTCTCTGCTGTTGTCACAGTAACCATCTCACCTTCCCTTC
Source organism: Micropterus salmoides (assembly GCF_014851395.1). NCBI lineage: Eukaryota > Metazoa > Chordata > Actinopteri > Centrarchiformes > Centrarchidae > Micropterus > Micropterus salmoides. The sequence goes on along the minus strand of NW_024042261.1, from coordinate 16,025,598 downwards.
ACAGTCCCGCCCTAATGAGACCACTGGAGGACACAGAGAGAGAGAGAGACAGAGAGAGAGTAGCAAGGCGGTAGAAGAGAGATGCAGACACAGAGAAAAATCACAGGGAAGATAGGCAGCATGGAGGCAGAATTGCCATTGTCTTGTATCTGCTCTTTGCACACAAGAAACCCTCTCCGCTGACTGGCATCCTAGAAACAAAAGCCACTGCCCTGCCAGCAACATCCGCTGATTACACTGTGTGCTTGTGACCGCGCCACATGTTGAGCTTACTGCCTGGGCATTTCCATATAAATCCAATAACATTATTGTTAATAGATAATTACCCTGCACTGCAAGGTTTGTGACCGCAAACACAGATTAAAATTCAATTAAAGGTAAAAATGTGAGAGGGTGCTGCTTTGCTGAGTGGCTCCATTTAAGCCCAATAAATCACATTCAGTGATTATATCTAATGTTCGTGCATGTCATCAGACTGAAAATGGGCATTTAGCTGATGGAAGCCAAATTAAAATGATATTATATGACTGTGATCAAGGTTGATAAACAAAAAGATACAACATATAGCCTAGATGAAGATGAAGAGAAAGAAAGCAGAGCAGACCAGTAGGATGATGTTAACATCTGTTCCTTTATGTACTTTTAAAGTCTCTCTGTCTGCTGTGGCACCATAAAAGGCCTAAACGAAGTGAATGAGGCCCCTGGGCTCGTCACAGATTGGCAATTATACACCTCAAAATTTCAGGAGACCTTTAGTGGTTCAGACCTGAGTATTTCATCTGGGAAAACACATCTGCCAAATGTTAACAGGGAAGCCTCTTGAATTAGAATATGAGTGTGTGCAACAGGTTAAGAGGCTCTCGGTTGAATGCGTACAGTGTGTGTACTGCAAATATAAGTTCTATAAGGATACATAAAGTATGTGCATAATCTTGTCAAGTGTGCGCCTTAATTGTGTTTATACGTTTGATGGTTCAAGGGCTGGCTTGGCACTACCTGTACATTTTTACTGATGTTTTATTGGTTGTTTCTGGGAATTAGCCCAGGTTCAATTGACTCCAATTTACAAGGTGGACTAATTGTTTGTGTCGTTCACTAGCACCTGAGCAACACAGTCAGTCAGATGGTGTAACCTGAACAATGTTTCACAAGCATGTAAAGGCCCTCGCCCACAGGTGTTACTTACCCACTTATTGCCTGATTAGACCTCTTAGGACTTTGTGGGTGTGTACAGACTGTGCTTAACTGGCATTTTCCTTGCACTCAGTTACCTTATTGGTACAAGATAACCTCACACATCCATCGTAGCTCCTCCCAACTTGAGCAGACGTTTAATAAGCCAGAATAAGTGGAAACACCTGTGGCTCTGCAGTGCCTTTAAAAGGCCTGAGGTTAGTTCATTTTTGGCTCACTTGTGCTGTCTTTATCAAGGAGTTAATTGCTTTTAATTCACCCAGTTCCTATTTCGCTTTCTGGTCACATCAGAAAGGGACAAAGCAAAGTTCATCCCTGGTGTGCTAGGAGTTTGGGGACATAACGAGTATTTGCAGATTTGCAAGGCCAATGTAGCTGGAGTGCTAACTGCTAACAAGCTACCCAGCCAGAACATGCTAATGGTAGTCAGTCAATGTAGCTCTACCAGCTGGCTGGCTTGCTAAGTGTCCGTCAGAATGAGCTCCATGGCAAATCAGTCAATATGTTTTATGTATGTTTATTCAGGAGACATAGTTGTATCATTAATACCTGTCTCATTGCTTTCTGCAAACCTTGTCTCTTTGGTGGAGCAGTTTATACTTGAGCAGAACAGGGTTCTGTAGAAGATAAAAGACTATGATAGTGTTGTCTTTTTTTGGCTCTCCACTCCTCCTTCAAAGGTCAGCACTGTCAAGATGGTTTGCTATTGGCCAGCTGCGCAAATTTGCGTGTTGGAGTTCACCAAATCTGAACTTTGTTTAACTCTGATTTGGGTGGATTTACTCATGGTGGTGAATGAGTACAGCAATCTATGGAGCAGGCAAATCATGCACTTCATGGCTTTGCTCCAAAAATCAAGTCTCCAGGTGTCCAGGTTATGCTGTCTAAAACTTGATTTGACTGCCCATGTTGCTTTCACATATATACAGTAGCTGTGAAAATGTAGTAATGATGTCATTCCACTCATGGTACTTAAATTGGTACTCATGGTACTCATTTAATCAGTAGTCACGTTCCTGTCTCAGTTTTCACACCTACACATCCTACAATACATGTAGATAGACATTGTACATTCTCATGTTACAGACACATGGTTGTATTCGTCTTCACTCCTACAGTGACTACAGTAATTCAGACAGCACACATACAACACACTTGCATCATCTATGTGATGAATGATGAATACCCTGATATTGCTCTAGCCCTTCCTCACCCTGTGATACTGTTCGCTCCCAATCAACTTCCTTGTCAATATTTACTATCGTCCGCCTCCGCCGTTTCATCAGCTGCCTTTGCTGTGCTCTCGTTTCTCACCGTCAACTTAATTAGTCACATCTCTTGGTTTAATTACATCAAGTGGAAGGAAGTTGCAATCTCAAGTAGATCAAATTAAGCCCTATGCAAATCCTGGAGTGTGTCGTTCCCTGTCTCTGTGGCAACAATGTCTCTATCTCCCTTATTTCTGTTGGGAGGAGTGACATGAGGCTTGTCATCAGTCGCTAAATGAAATCTTACACTGGAAATCACCTCTATTAGTCTGGTTAAGTGGGTGGTGACTGTTTAAGTTCCCAGTTAGAAGTGACTAATTTCCCGTGTGTGAGAGAGAGAGATGATTTATGAGGCAAAAAGTCATACTTCACACACAACCCACACTATATATGATGATCAACCTCATCATGATGCATCACTGAAATGTGCTAATATTGCAAAAGAAGCATACAGACTGAATTTTTGTTGGCATTTGTTTGAGGCTAGAAGTAGGATGATGTTTATAGTTACCCTAAGGTCATCTAGAAGTCAAAACTGGTCTATCAAAATAAAGTGATATTGGTCTGTACAAAAGCCATCGACCATAAGAACTGGGCCCCCTTTAATGCTGTGCCTTTAACTAGTTTTTCTGATGGCGCTGAAACTCCAACAAAATCCTGAATCTGTTATGGAACTTTTTTACACCAAAAGTGTGAAATTGTGACAGGAGCAAGCTAGTGTAACGTGACCTTTGCTTCATGTACACCATCCCAGAAAGCAGCCTTTAATTAATACGCCTTGACAAATGAAAACTGTGACCTTGTGGTGTGTGGATTTCTCTCAACAGCCCCATCCACTCCATCATTAAAATTCCAGCCAGGGTCTTCTTTCCACCTCATGAGCCTCTGCCCTTCCCCTCTCTCTCTTTCTCTCTCTCTAGCTCGCTCCCTTCCCATTCTTCCGTCCTCTCTCCACACACATGAGAAATGCATAAACCATGTGATACCGGCAGAGAGCACACACTGCCTTTCCTGACAGTTATGAGAGGATAAAAGTGAATTTGGGAAGGGCAGTTAATATGAGTATCCTTTCTTAGCCATCATCCATGACAGGCTGTACTGCATCTTAAAAAGTTTCATGACAAATGCAGGGTGTGCTGAAGATAATACTTTAAATTGTTCTTTTATGTGATTTAAAATTTTAAAAATTACTGATTACCTTTTATGTAAGGCTCTGTGACTTATCACACCTGCACAATATGATGTTTGGACTTAACTTCTTACTTGCTCTGCCCTCATTGTACGAGTAAAAGAAAAGTAACAGTAAAGGATGGAAAGATACTGCGTACAAGTAAAAACCCATCTAGATATAAACAAATCCAAACATCAGTCACCAAGGTAGCTTCTGTGCAGTGATTATTCCATGTTGTGGATTTTATAAATTGACATGTATGTGGCTTTAGTCTGCTACACATGCTCTGCGTTAACAGGGAGATTTTCATTTATTCCTTAATCATTTGAAGAGTCTGTTGTTTTGTGTTTTGGTGGACATGTGGTCCTCTATAATCTCATCACATAAAACAACTGGCCATTGTTCACTAATAACCTGGATGATCCCCAAACATTAAATAATGCATTATGAGCCCAGCTGTCCTGAACCAGAGATGTAGTAGAGGGTAAAACTGGCTTGTCTTTATCATTTTACATTCATAAAAACAGTACACACAAAGTGCAATATAGACTACATATAAACTACAAATTTTGACTTAACAAGATCGAGAAATGACACACTCAATGTCCAGTTTTAATATTTGGTTCCTCTATTTATGTAAATTTGGCTACATGAATGTATGGTTGAAACAACAGTCACGGCGGTTATACTGAGTACTGCATGCCATTTTTGTGGATAAGAAAACTAATCAGTAGACTTATTTATTGTACTGGATAAGTTTCACACATTTCTTAAAAAGTTACCTTTTCAAGTTACACAAAATGTGCGCATAGAAGCAAAGAAAGCAGCCACTGTGAAATAAAATTAATGATGAACTATGTTTATAACATTAATTTATAATAATTGACAATTTTATCTGTGACCATTTCTTTAAACCACAACTGTACTGTTACTGCATATCTTTTGAAGATGATGCATTTTCCATATCAGTTTATAGTTAACATGATGTTAATCACTAGTCCAAAATGAATTAAAATGGTATGATATCCACCTTCCTTTTTTTACCTCCTAATCAATGAAATCAATGCATTAAGGAGTACTCTGATCACTACAAGCCTGTGTATTACATCTGATTTGGGCTTTCTGTGGGAGTATAGTTTAGACTGAAGTAAAATCCTTTTATTCTTGCGTAGTAATGCAGCATTGGTTGACACTAAATGGCTCCATTAACGATCAAATAGAGGTAATTTGTGTCACAATCTGACAGCAGTGACGGGCTGCATCTGGCTGCACCCACTCTGTGTACTCAGATGAGCCAGGAGAGGCTGAGGGAGGGTAGACAAGGAAAGGAGGAAGGGAGGTAGAGAGAGGAAGAGGAGAAAGAGTGTGCAGCTTTCTCAGACAGCTGGTGATGTGCAGCTGTCTAGGAGGCTGGATTACTCCCTAAAGTCTGCCCTCGGAGGGAGAGGCAAGAGGGAGAAGAAAAGAGCGAGAGAAAGAGGAAATAAATAGAAATGAAGACTGAAATGGGGACAGAGAAGGAGAGGGATGAAGACTGTGAAGCAAAAGGGATTTAGACAGGCCGAGGAGAGCAGTACAGAACAAAGGAGAAACAGATTTAAGTTATTGAGATGGAGGAAGAGGGTGAGAAAGACATGAGAGAGGGAGAATGATGATCATCAGAGATAAACAACAGACAGAGGAGAGATCAAAACTCATCAAATCAACCCTGCAGATCATAATGAATACTTATAAACTTCTGCAATAAAATGTTTTGAACTTGTATTTCAGTGAATTTATGCTTAGTTATATCAGATAAATAGTTAGTTATATCAGTGTTGTTACACTTTTTACTAAGATATTACCTCTGTTACAGTGAAATTACCCCAGTATTGCCCTGTTGTTACCAAGATATTATCCCCTTATTACGTTGTTGTAAAGCATTACCTCTCTATGTTTCTCAGTTTTGAAGGCGTCATGACTTTAACAAAATATAATACACAGACACACTGAACCATCCTTCTGGGATAAACTGACTAAAAACAAGGTCCAATAGTAGCTTTCGGTTGTATCACACAATCTTCCTCAGCAGACAGAGTTGCTCAGTTATGATTCCACACCACTTTAAGGGCCTCTTGCCCCATGGTTGAGACTGAAAATTCATCTTTGAGCCTGGAAACAGCAGTTGACAAAGGAAGATTTTGATCATATCATATAATCTTCTTCAGCAAACAGATATACCACAGATTTATACTAATAAACAATGCTAGTAGGTAAATACATCTCATCAACTTTGTACACCGAAGACCAGTATGCTAATTATAAATATGTGTATGGTCTACGTGTATGCTCTGCGCTGTGCTTGGTGCTTTTTATGCAAGTTTGTGTATCCTTTGAATCTTGCATGTCAGTGAAAATGTCTTCCCCAGAAACACCAATTGAAACAGTGGCCTACATGAGGTCTGATTCTGAATAATACTCTCCACCATGTCACCAGGAACATTTCTTGTGCCTTTGTTGTCAGTTAAGATTTTGATTCTGATCAAAGTGAACACGATATCCTCTCTAGCTCAGAACATAAGGAGTGTGCGAGGTCAGTATCGGCTGGAGATCAGTAGCAGATGCTGCCAAAGAACAGGAACTGTAGCAAGCTGGCTGGCAGGCTGGTATAATAATCAGACTGTCTTCTGCCCATGTGTTCCCCTCAGACTGAACTAATATAGTTTTTGCTGGGTAATGATACCGAGACGCAAGCTCACATTCCCCCGTAATTGATCCTGCCGGCTACTGCCACACACTAACGAGCTAAACGAGGAGGAAAGCCCTCCTAGCAACTGCAGGGTGAGGGAGGTAGAGAGACACAGGCGGAGAAAGGGAGACAAGAGGGATGGTTTAGACAAGCAAATAAATGCATGTGAGTCAAACTAAGGCAAATGAAGGAGAAAAGCTTCTAATACAAAGACAATGAGATCTTGATCCGTTGCTATGACGGCAGCATGCTGTAAGGAGATCAAAGCAGGTAGTGTAAAATGGTTGAAGAGTGCAGGAGCTGCTTGAGTATTCACTTTCTTTTTTCTCTCTATTCCATAGAAAATGAACAGAGAGAGAGAGAACAGTGCGGACAGAGCACCAGTGCACGCTACCTCTTTCATCTTTGACAACATCCACGGGGAGATTGGGCTATTGTGAATTTGGAGTGAAATATTTCAAAGGGCTGTTGGAGTAGAGCTGGGGCTGGGCTTCTTGGCTGGGTTCAGGCTGTGTTTCAGAGAGATGAAACACACCTGGTTCCCAGCCTTTCCTCTGATTAGAGGAGGTTTTGTAGCCCATGCCACGGGCCACTCACTGATTAATCTGATCTTTATTTAAATGACTGACTGATAGGAACAGAAAATATTCTTCAGGCACATTTGTATCTAGCAAAGCTATCAAAGGCAGACCTTTTGTTTCTTAAATTGTCATTGTTAACCATATTTTTTTTAAAGGTTAAGCCTTTCATAGTTATTCACATTATTTGTTTTTAGAACAATTTGTTCTAATCCGATTTTTGATCATTTAATCTCAGTGCCAAAGGTTGCATCCTTTCGATTTAGCTTAATTAGTGTTGATAGATGTTGTGCACATACCGGTAATAATGTTGTTTTTTTTTCAGCAGGAAATTAAATGATCGATATGCTTTAGCCTGTAGAAATATACATCATCATACACCAGACATGTTGTATTCAGATACTGCAGAGCATAAATCTAAACCTTTCTCTCTCCTTCTCTCTGTTTCATGCTTTCCTTGTCTCTCTCTTGGATACAGGTAAGTCTTATTGATATTCTAAAGTGAAAAATGTTGATTTGGTGTCCACAGAATGGGCTAATATCTGCACATTGTGAGAACCACACTGGTGGCTCTCCCTTGGCTTTTAATCAATATCTCTCAGATACACACTGCTAATACTGTAGCAAATGAGGGGAAAGAGACAAACGAGCTAAACTCAGCAAAGCGTAAACAATGCCCATTTTGAAAGAGAGGGTGCAGGAAAAGCCGCCGTCTGTGTGTGTGTGCATGTGTTTGTGTGTTTTTCTCAACGTGTGTATATGCAAGCAATTGCGTGCATGCGCCAACTGTTGTCTGCTGAAACGGAGATGGAAGCTGCTGAATATTCATGGCGTCTGTGCTCGGTTGGGGCCGAGAGATAAGACGTTTATGTTCTGGCAGCCAGAGAGGGAAAGAGGTTTTGTGTGTGTGTGTGTGACTTGGGGAGGGGGTTGAGGCCAATGGGCGCGGCGGAGATGTGTCGACATCAGTGGTTTAATGGTTTGAATCTAACTTGGGCCAATTAAAAGGCATGCCGCGTGCACCGGGGTGGGCTCCCATTCATTTCGGGGGAAATTGAGGTTGAAATGAGCCATTGTCGGGCCACGTGGCCACTGTGCATACTGAGCGGCAGGCCTGCAGTGGCTCTCCAAAAAGGCGGATAGAGGACAGAGGAGAGTCTTTGACTGTGGACAAGGAGAGGCAGTGTTTGCTTTGAGAAAGAGAGGAAGGAGAAAGGAAGGGATGCACGCAGAGAGACAGGAGCGAGGGATGGAGTCAGATGCTGAGAGACAGAGGGGAAAGAGGAAGAAGTGGGGGGAGAATGACAAGAGGCCGGAGAAGAAGGCACAGAAAAAATGACACGTATATGAGGAGGAATGGACAAAGAAAGTTGAGAGAGGCATGGATGATGAAAGAGGAGGGCGATATAAGAGATGTAAGGAGACAGGGAGAAAGAAAGAAGAAATGTGCACTGACATCAAAAGAAAGGGAGACAAGAGACAGAGAGCAGAAAGAGAGAAGCATATGGATGCATAGATCCAGAGCTTTCACAGTGCTGTGGATGGGGGTTGCCTGGCTAGTTGGTACGTAGGTCTTGCGCTCCTGATGTCAGCCATGGATGTGCTGACTGAGCCCAAGGCACACACACACACACACACGAAAGAGAGAGAGAGAGAAAATGCCTGCCAAGACGATGCTTGAAAATTGTACATCACAGCATATCAAGCAAATGTGTGCATGTGTGTTTGTTTGTGTGTGTCATAGACGAGGAGCTCCAAACTAACAGATGCCCTATCAGATCCCATACCCAGATAGCACAATTCCTGTCTGTGCCGTCACTCTCTATCTTCAGCAGCTTACGACATCTTTCCCAGATGAGTGCTCATCTCTGACTGCTAACAAGCCCCTTGTCAAATAAAACAACATTTTTTCATCATCATGAGGCCTCAGCGTCCAAATCCAGGTTTGAGCTGCCAGAGGCGATTATGTCACAACCCTGTCCAATCAAGAAACAGATCCACACTACTCGGTGTATCACTTCCTGTTTTGCCCCCCCGCCCCCCGCTATTGGATGATAGCGCGGATCCTTTGAGCTCAGAGCCATGGAGTCTGTGAAAGGAGTCTACATGCGACCTTTAGTTAATGTCAGACGTCACAGACTTTTATGTCACCCACGGATGTCAACGTGACATGACAGAAATCTTTAGTGACTTTTTTTCCCCCGGAGTGTGTGTTGTCTCTTTCACAGAGGAATGCAGGGTCTCATCAAGCATATTTCAGAGCAGTAGGGCAACATTAACAGTCCTTGTAACGGGCCTTAATGGAAGAAGTGAAGTCGTACTCAAGAGTGTTGTGTTCTTTTACGTGTGTGTGTGTGTGCGTGTGTGTGTGCGCGACCCTGAGGATTGACACTGACAGAGGAGGTATCTAGGGTGATTTCATATCCACTGCCAGACACACATCAGTTTGAACTTTCAGCATCTAAGAGGTTTTTGTTTATCTTCTTTTTGATGTGCGTCTCTTTGACGCAAACCTACCAGATACAAAGCACTTTACTCAAAGCACAAAGAAAGGCCCTCTATTACTGCAGTAGCACAGCTTTTGAGTGTGTTTGGAGAGGAAAATGGACACAGTGAAGTCTACAAAAGCATTAATATTTCAAACCTGAAAACTTTGAGAGAAGAGACTGAGGGCTGGAGGAGCAGACATGACACAAAAGTGAGTTAAAAAAGGTGGATATGATATCAAAACTGAACATCACTTTAGGAGTTCATTATTATAACAGTAGAAAGATGGATAACAAAGCTTACAGAGACACTTTTTCTTTTTGTATGGAACATTTCTCTTTCAAACGTACAAAGTTACTATGGATATACCTTTAATGAAAGCTACATGGCTAATATAGCTTTGACATTTCTGTAGAACTTATAAACCAAGCTGCATTTTCCTTGTCACAAACCGTGATGGTGTCATCTGTGGATTTTGTCTTATCAGACATCACAGACTTGACTTGAATCTCCTGCTATGAGAGAGGGCACGTCCACCTCCCCATGAAGGAGTTGTAAATGGGCATGCTTGCAGTTCATGGGGACCTGATTTAACACATTGTACAGTTTGAATTAGCAAGCTCACAGGTTGTGTTGCTAAAGTGTCTTGCATGTTATCTTTTTCCTGGAGCTCTAACACTGCTGTCCATCTCCTTGATTCCCTTTCTTCACCTTTTCTGACTTGCTCTCCCTCTCGTTGTTGTCTTCCTCTCTCTGCAAAAACTGACTTGTATTAGTCCTTGCATATAACACAACAGACACACACACACGTCTTCCCCTCCCTAACATTGCTGTGACCTGCTCTCTCAGGTAAATTAGGGCCTGAGGCGAGTGTGTAATCCAGATGAAGTTTCTGACCCGTTTACATGCTTCAGTGAGCCATTTCCCATAATGAACAACTGGGCTGCATTATGTAATGGGTTTTATTGTTGCTCCTGTTGCTTAATATCGAAGCACAGACATGATCATTTTTCTGGGGGCCAAATCTGTCAAAAGTGTGATATGCAGTTATGTGGGTTATTTGAAGTTGCTGTGTACAGATTTAGCCTAGATACTGGATACTCTGATTTTTTTTTTACTCTGAAGAGGAAAAACTAAAACTATATACTTTTTGTGTCTTTTATTGTTATTTAACTGCATACCAGCCTGTGCAGCTTTTATTTAGAAAATCTTGGTTAAAATATTTAATCAACTGTATGGCTGAATGCAAAATAACATTAGCACAGTTTTGCATTGCCGCTAGTATGTTGTGATTTTAACGGGACTGTATATATGCTGACCTTTTCCAAATACTTTTAAAAGGACACCCATCGATAATGCTATATTATCCAATCTCAGCTTAATTCATGACGAATGCTGTCAATATTTTTGATAGCATGTCTTTTTTTCAGTCGATAGACAGATTTATATCCTGCTCTTTAGGGTACTTTATGGCACTTAGGCAAAGATGTAGTAGAGGGTAAACCCACCACAACTTTGTTTTGTTTACCTCTTCGTTTTACATACAGTTCTTCACGTGTGACTATGTTATTAGTTTATACTGGTGTTTGTTACTATTGTGATGACCAGTGACTGAGATACATAATTCATCCACCCATTAGTTGTTATCATGCCACAGCTCTTACTCACTGAAGACTCAAGCTATTTTGCATTCATATCTATTTTTGAAATGGATTTGAAAATAATGGAAGATTGTGTTATTGTATTGCAGGAGATTGAACCACAGCTTGAGACTGGTGATATTTGAGCTGAGTGTGTGGACGGATCGATAGTATTGTTGTAGGTTAGGACAGACTTGCTGGTTATGGCAGTGTTTGTGTGTGTGTCTGTAAAGACCAAGCTATCTACATGCTGAATCATTCCCACATTAAACAGGTGTAACAGGTGGGCTTAACGCGCATGCTTTCATATCAATTATATGAATATCCACCAAATTTACAATGTGAGTAAGCTATGGTGAATGTTAAGCTAATGTACGAATTTATGTATCCATACATTTAAGGTTATGATAGGCCTTTTTCACAGCAGACATTTTGACTTGTCACAGGTTTTACTAATAACAATGAAATGGTTACGTTCAATTCAAGTGTCCCAGTAAGCCATGCCAGTGTGACAGACACTTTTATTATTTGCTGAACAGCTGTGCAATTTTTGTCAGAAGCTGAGAATTCACAGAAGCAGTAGGGCTTACTCTGCACAGCAACATCCTGTATACATTGCTAATGTGGTATCCTTTCAGAAAAATGCTCAGTGAGATGGATTAGAGGGTCAACATGTTGGCATTGGTTGTCTCTCCACCGACGGGTGAGGCCTGAATTCCTGTCTCATTAGTGGATTTTTTACCCTTGCTACCTGCACCCTTGCAGAATTGATGTAATGACTCTGAGCGCTTCAGTTGTGTCATAGTAAGAGGTCTGTGAGTGTCCACTAGTCCACATCTCAGTGTTAGAGCTGAAGGCAGCCTGTCAGCAGTTCTCAGTCGTGACATTAATGTACAGTAGCTACTGGACAAAACACATATCTTTCCTTGTGGTTTTCTTGCTCATGTGTTTCTGTATGTGCATTGAGTGTTTAAAGTATGTGCTTGCATGTCAATGTGTAACACTGCAGCACATCCAGATGCAGTCTGTCTTTATTCCACTGTATGTGTATATCAGTATGTCATAGTATGTGTGCTTTAGCCTGTGCAGAGCAAATCGATTATTGAGGGGGCTTGACAGCTCTGCTCGCTGGATGCAGTAGAATACATACTGTAGCAGGGAGCGCCATCAGTTGCCCTGACAACACCAGCGCCTGTCAACACCTCCGTCTTAATAGTGACAAATTGTACTTATTACATCAGCGTTAATTCCCCCCGATCTCCCTCAGATGAAGATACTTAGCCCCGTGCTGATCAAATTGTGTCAGCATAATTACTGGGAACAGAACCTTATTAAAAACCAGGGCCTCAGACGCACTGTCCAGACTCATCCACAGGCCTATCACTCAACATGCATCTCTGCGTAGGAAGTAAGGGGGGGGGGGGTTATAGGGTGGAGGAAGGCAGGGAGATGGGAAAATGAGGGGGATGAGGAGGGAGGGAGGGAGAATGTTACTCTGAGGCTGCTCTATGCACAAAGACTGCCAAAGTCATTTTTGACTGATGCACCAGTGCTGCATCCTCAAGAGAAATGTCTTAAAAAATCTTGAAATAGTCATAAGAGATAAATGAAGAATGTTCAAAAAGCTTATTAAAACTTTTTTTTTTTACCCAAAGACTACAACAATATGTAAAGGTGAAGACTGGATATGTCTTACATGAGCAAGAAATAATAATAATGATGAATTAAAGAACTGCAAATGTTGTTTGTTCTGACAATCTTTAAAGCTGCTATCAGTTACTTCTATATTAACATGACTACTACTAACAATGACCACTTGTATGTTAAAGTGGTCGCTGGTAGTGATTAACCTAAAGAATTCGCACCTAAGCTCTGCAGAGCTTTTTAGCATCTTTTAGCTAATTGCTTCCGAGAGGAGTTGGTAGAGACCAAAAACAGAGCTAAAAAGAGTGAATATTGAACTTAATGTGGTGACCAGAAACACAACTCCAGATTAATGCTAATGTGGCTCCATAGCTCCTGAATCTGTAAAATATATGAGAAGGTTGTGTTTAGTTTGTGTCAGTATTTATATACTTGCTTGGATTCTTAATTGTAAGTTGGTTATTAATTAATTATAAATAATAATTTTCATAAATTTCATACTGATTTACTATCATATATAACAATAATACGTACCACTAGAAATCTGTTCACCTACAGGTGTTTGAATATTGCCAAAATGGGATCCTTCTTTCCCCCATTGTTTGATGGAACAATTTCATTTATCTGACAGGGAGAGGAGTTTTATTGGGAAGTCAGATGAGGAAACATGGCGTCCCTTGGGGGAGAAGTCAGTAAATGTGGACTATACAAAAAACAAATGATTAAAATTTGAAATTTCATTAAAGCTTCAGCCTAGTTTTACAATAACTGCAATTACCATAAGCAATTTTCACAGCTCTATAGATATGGATTTAGCATTGCCAGTAGCTCAACAGTGAATTAAGTCTCCTTCTCTCTCTGTGTGTTGGGCCTAAATGCTGCTGGAATGGAATTCACAAATTAGTGTCGTCTGATGGAAATGTGCTAATTGCTGTTGTTAAGCTGCTGCAATAATTAGGTTATGATGGCAGACTGCTACACATGTTGCCAAGCAGGCCAAAGCCAACATCCCCTCTCCAGTATAGTTGAAATAGAAGGCTAGATTTAATTACTCATTTTACTATCCATCTGTGAGTATAATTTTCCAGACATAGAGTCAAACACAGAGTGCAACAATTTCTCCTGCTGTGGGTTAGAGAGATGTTTTTTTTAATTACAGTAGATTGTAATTTAGTAACACTAAGTAAATGATTTGATTATTTAGGTGGCCATTTGGCTGTGGAAATATGTGTGTAGCAACATGACAAAGCAGGAGGTAAGGAATAGGAAGGTTGGTGTAGCAAGAGCTGGTGTCTTCTTCCTCCATGAGACTTTTGTTATCAGCAGATAAACAGGTACATTTCTGTAGCTAGCAACATAATAGAGTCATGGTTGTGGACCTACTTGAACTCTTTGTGCGCCAACATTTTATTCACATATTCTTTCCATGCAGGTGACAAGTCTACTAAGAGGCAAGGGCGTAGGTTTGGCAGAATTTTTTTTTTTGCAACTTTCTGAGACTAGTGCTAGGGGAGGATCTAGTATCTGAAGCTGTAGGAGTTAGCCTGATGTTGGTTGTGCCTACCTGCTACTGTGCCTTAAAGGCTGCTGAGTGTCTCTTTCTCTAATTTATTTTCTTCTTGCTTTCTCACTAAATTGGTTGGGTGGTCGGTTACATAACTGTGGTTTAAACGTCAATAATTTTCAATAAAATCGCCATCGCCAGTGTGCGTTCAAGGTGTAACATGTATTCACAGTGTTGACTTGCTCATGAAAAAGAAAACATGTGGAATCAGGTGAAACATGCTGGTTATCTTACTCAAACACAGAATAACCGTTACCTAGTTTAGACGATTGGTATTGTCTCCTGATAATGTCTACCCTGCTGCCTTAAACTTGGTGTTGTTGTTGTTTGGATGCTGCAGTCCTGGCATTCTTCAATGCACAGACCTGCTTAGCAACATGCTGTTTAATGGCTCTGGGCTTCAGCAGAGATTACTGGATTGCTAACCTCATCAAAGACATCAGCAACCCCCAGACTCTTTAACCTTGGAGACCTGACTCTCCTTTTCAGCAGTTTTTTGTGATGTGTGTGTGTGTGCTAGTGCATGCCTGCAGCCAAGCTCAGCGAGCTACTATACATTAATGTAAAATTAATCCTCTCTCCACGCGCTCTTGTACGAGGGTGCTCTCCCGTTGCGACATAACCCGTCTCTTCACAAAGGTTCAGTGCTGCTGGTTCTTCAGCTCCATCATTGTAGCATACTGTTGTTTCACATCCTGAAACAACAGGAAACCTCTATGTAGCCGTGCTTTGGACTGTTAAGCATAGTGTTGTTATTGGCAGCATGCTTTGCAGGGCTATCATCTATGAGTCATTCCTCATTTTAACACTGCTTTCACTGAGTTCAGTAATGTGTAAAACAATTTTTTTACAAAACTATGAAATAATTCCTGCATTACTAACCAATTTGTATTACATCAAAGTGTATTTATTTACTTTAACAATTTTAATAAAGACTAACCATTTTACAATGTCCCTAAATATATTAATTCAACTTCTAATAGAAAGAGAAATAATGAAATGTTAGAGCAATGGTCAAATTAACATTTTAATGTTTTTTGTCATATTAGTCATAATAATAAATCTTTCTTTATTGTACATAATTACGTGCCTTTGTGTCCACTAAATCTGCTATCAGTCAGTATACAATAGAAATCTAAACAGTGTCAGGAGTGAGCAAATACTCTGAAGGGGGGGGCATGATTTATTAAAATGACATCTTTCACTTGTTCAGTAGTTTATTAAATATGAATTGTTCATCTCACGGCAGTTGGACATTTCTTGCATGGATTACAACGCACAAATTATTTATGATAAATGAAAACCCATTTTCAGTTTAAAACAATGGCGGTATAAAGCTAACAGTCACTGCATTTCACTCTGTTTGCAATTTTTGTTTTTTTTTGTTGAAAATACCTCTGAAAAAAAAATAAATAGGGGGGGAAATTATATATGCATCTGGATGGCATTTGCGTGTATTTTAACAAATCCAGTTTGAGTGATGGAGCCAGACTCATGGCCTTAAATTGTGTTTTATTGTAGCTGGAACACCATGGAGTGGTGCAAAGCAATGGCAGTACACATCATTAAACTTTTGTTCACATTTGTTGTTGATGCTCCAGCGACTGTTAGCCATTTGGCAATTGACAATGAAAAATTCTTATTCCCCCTTACTGATCCAAAGAGCATTTAATGTCAGCAATTACATAACCCTGAAATCCAAAAGTCTCAGCATATTTTTACAGACAGCAGGTGTCCTTTATCATTTCTTTGTCTATTTTTACATTTGTAATTCCTTAGTAAGATTAAGTTAATTGATTTCATGGTTTTTTATCCCCCCAAAATGCATCATAGCACATTCAGCTATTTCAATATTTTAAAAGATTTTATAATATACAACTAAATGTGTAACAAAGGTGAAATATAGCTTTGGGGTCAACGCCTAGGTGTTTACTCGATGTGGGCGTTTGAGACTGCAGGATTTCGTTGCAGTGTTCTGACACAGCCCACCACTGTTTTAGCATTCAGGACACAGAGGGAGAGACAGAGAGAGAGAGAGAGAGAGAGAGAGAGAGAGAGAGAGACCAAGCCGTGGAGAGAGAAGAAGCAGGAGAGGAAGTTGAATGAGCCAAACAGGAACACAGAGTTTTTTTTGAGGCTGAATAAGAGAGTCTGTTAGCATTCCAGGTCTGATGCCAAAACTTTCACTGAACCAAGGATGCCTTCTTCACTAGGGCTTCAATGGCGGCTCTGTCATTTACTCGTATTGCTAAAATCTATTCACACCGCAGGTGCATTGAGAGAAAGAGATTTTTATAGGTGACTTTTACAGGTGCTGGAGGCTTCTTCATTGGACCTGGTTTTAATAGTATTAGCTTAAGCTTAATCATAGTCTCCTCCTTATTGTTTTTCTGCAACCTGTTTTTCCTTGAGCGGAGTTTGTGTCAACCTACAGAAATATACAGCACTGACTGGCCAGATGATGGTACTGTAAAAGGAACTTTATATTTTAACTACTAACTCATAAGCTATATGATGCAGAATTGATTTTTTTTCTTCAGATTTCCTGCCTCAAGACAAATCCACTGCACACTCTGTTTTTCATGATTGTTTCCCCACCACTTAGAATTTCATGCAAAATCCATTTTCATTGTTTTCTCCACCAAGTTATTAGAATCACCCTGAAATTTTAGACATGACAAACTGCCTACTTAACGGCAGTGTTGAAAATCCAAATTGTTTGGCCGTGACACACAAAGAAAGCTGTCGATGGTGGTGACATACATACAAGCTACAAATATCTGGGAGAAAGAGCGTTTCCAACAGCTCAGTGACGCAAAAGGACCTTAAGTGTTCTTTCTCCCTACAACATCACTCTGTCTCTGTCTTGTCTAATTGTACATCAGCTGAGTTACCCAGTGTTTCCACATTATGGCCCATCCTTACAGGAATTATGGCCCATTCTTACATACACTTAACTGATGGTTAGCGGTAGGCTTTGGTAACTTTGGTAACTCTAAGTAAGACACAGATGTAAACATCAGTGGTCACAATACAGCACTGACTGTGTCTAACTGTCTTAAATGAACGGTTTGATATTTTGGGAAATATGCTTGTTTGCTTTCTGGTTGTGAAGATTGACACCACTCTCATGTTTGTCCGTCTAATACAAGGCTACAGCCAGCAGTTGGTTAGCTTAGCTTTGGACAAAGACTTCAAACAGGGGGGAAAAGTTAGTCTTGCTCTTTCCAAAGGTAACAAAATCAGCCTAGCAGCACCTCTAAAGCTCACGTTGTATCGTGTGCTCAATCTGTATGAAAAAACTTGATTGTAAATAAAATAAAAATGATTATTAAAGATGTTTTCACTGTTTTCCTGACAGATTATTTTATCATCTGGTAGTGAAAGTTTGAGACATTGCGTTTCTGTGTTGGTTTAATCTGATTTACATTGAGCACATTTTTAGTTGGGCACTATGAATAACAGAAAATGCTTTGGTACCTACACTACCCACAGAGTCCTGCTTCACTTCATTGACTGAAGTGTGCAGTACATTCACCCTAATCTACCAAATTAATATCATTAGTACCTGCAGCAACCTACCTAACTATTCGACTGATGGTCTTCCCAGTGGGAAATCTCACCTGGCATCCCATCTTCATATGTGTAGTGACTCCTACACATGGGACTGGGTGCAAATGCATACAAAAAAAATTGTTTGGCAGCAGCAAAACATCTATGTTAGTACTACATATAAAGAAAAACCTTAACAACAAAAGATGGCATTGAAGGTTGACTTTTCTTCACATTTTCAGTTTTGTTTCACCAAAATTATTCTTATTCTTTTGTGGGTTTAATTTTTGTTTCACGAACTGCTTCTTTCTCCTGGTGTTAAGTATCATGTTGTGGTTTATTGTACTGTGGCATCAGAGAGGGTTGTATCCACTGATTTAAAGAGTGTTGCTGTAGTTTGACCATTAGCATGTCTTTTATTGATTCCAGAGTCATCATGTTAATTAAATGGATCCAAGAGGGAGCCATAGTGTCTGTATTCAGTCAATGGTCTACTGTGTACAGTAGTTCAGTATGATACCTACAGTATGCTGCCACGTTCAGGCTGTATTTTCTTCAACATAAGAGTCAGTATGTATGGCTGTTTATTATGTAATCTACATCGCCAGATGGATAGATTAACAATAGGCATTTCTTGGTTTGGTCTGCACAATAGCCTCATTTGAATTTCTCTGCATGTAGCCATGCAGCCCGAGGAGCTCTGCGGTGGAGAGTTCAGTCCTGCGATCTGACCTCAATCAGATCAGATTAAAGCTGTGATCAGACGTCTGGACCCCCGCGCCCTGTTTCGCGATGCAACGTTACCCCGACAGACATTAGTCTGAGAACACATCGTTCACTCTTCTGACAACCACGGGAGTCAATGCAGCATTATATCAGCAAAGATAAAAACAGTAAATGGTAGTATTGTTCTGTTATGGCCCACCACTGTATCCTGGTTAAACACACACCAACAGCACATTTTAAGTAATATTTGAGCAGAAAAACAATTGGATAGCTGGTCCATTTTTTTCAATCGATGCTGTGTACAGTCAGCCTGTGATAGACAGCTTTCTTTGTTTAATTTTAATTCAATGTCTGAACTGACTCAGGAGAGTTGAAGTGGGCCAGAGAAGTTACCACACAGACCCAGAACATTCATAAGCCCATTTATCATCTCTGTCTCTGCTGACCCGACTAGAACTGGGTCCCTCCTCACTGTCTGACTCACAATGTACTGAGAGTCAGTCCTACCTTCCTCTTAAAGAATAACAACTCTGACTTACCAGCTCACGCTTCATAGATAAGATTACTCTGTGTACTAAATATTTTCAACCTGTTACAATCAAACTGTACTCACATTTAGTGTCATATAGTTAGTGTAATATCAGTGTTACCTTCAATGGTTCTCTTAGGACCTAACATTAACAGAAAGTAAGAATGAACATAAACCGTAAGAAGAACAATTCATCTGAGAATGTTCATCGTGTTGGACTGTGCACTGATCTTGTGAAATATCTTAACATTTACTCGATGGATGGGCACAACATTTTGTAACAAAATTTATGGTTTGCAGATGAAGAACCCTAATTATGCTTTTTTGCTACTTTTAAGTTCACATATGTGGTCTGGTCAAGTTTGTCAGAGCACTTTGCTTTATGACTGAATACCAGCAAAACTAGCAACATCAGCCGCAGCTGCACTTTGTGTTTTAATGGTAATTAGCAAATGTTAGCATGCTTTTCAGATTCAGTATGCCAAAAAAAACGGCAAATCATCAGCACCACAGACTTCTTTTTCAGTTTATTATTGGTAATATACCAAAAATACGAACCACTTGTAACCGGATTTGACAACAGATGTTGATTTTGCATGGCTGATTGGAACAAACACATAATTCACTCTAGTTACTGAGCTGCAGATTGCTAAGATCTGAGCAGCTCGGCACTCATTTAAATCACAGCGACTTCAGAGCGTCTGTTGGCAGTGAGGATGCTGTGACACTAGCTCATCTGTACGTCGAGGCTTATTTAGCCTGCTGAGAGTGAGAGCCCGCTGTTCATATTAGATTCTGTCTCGGGCAAAGTGGGGATGATTAGATAAAGTGTGTCTGGTGGAGTGGAGCACTTTTTCACTTTACAGTAGCAGTGCCTGTGAATGAATGGAGGGAAGGGCTCAACTCTCTGACAATAACACAGAAATCTCTGTCCAGGGGATTTTTAATGCATCCGGGAACTGATGCCTCAATTACTGCCTTAATTAATCCATAGCAGTTCATATGCTACACTGTACAATGCTAGCAGTTACAGTTCTTACATTTTAGTGGCATTGTGTGTATTTTCTTACTTGACATATTGGCATTGTGGAGCGGAATTACTCCTAAATGCTGATGCGGTGAGCGAGTTAAAGACAAAGCAGTGGAATTAAAGGGAGGGGGTCGTGGAGAAGAAATACAATAAAACACGATTCCATACAATAGCTCTCGTTTTGAATCCCCTCCCTACTGTAGCGTCCCCTCTGCCTGCACTTCATTCTGTCATAACACAATAACTGAGCTCTGAAGTCTTAAAAGGCATTGCAGGAGCATAGAGGTGCTTGAAGAGAAAATTGCAGCAGCTCACAGCGGCTGGAGTGAAATACCATTTTGTTTCACTCAAGATGGATTCCACAGTGAGATTTCAGAGGACCAGTACAGAATCAAAATGGAGAAGCCTGAAGGGAGGAGACAAAAAAAGGGAAAGAGGCAGTGTGTGTGGAGTGGACAGCATTGGAGGAGTCTGAATGTCTTTGTTTTTGCTGTTGCTTGGTTATATATATATATATTATATAATATTTTTTTCAGGGTTTTCACCTTTTTCATGAATAGTGTTATTTATTGGTATTTCTTTTTTTTGGTGCAGACCACTGCCGCATGCGAACAGTAAAAAAAAAAAAAAGCTAGATAAAAATATTGAAATGCATAGCCATACAAAACATTTTTTATGAAAAAGAAACCTCTCCCTCTCAGTGAAATTGTAGCTAAAAAGCAAAAGTGGTGATCTTAAAAAGTAATGCTTTTTTTTTTTTCCGGCATCTGGCCTCCTCAACCTCTGAGAAGATTTCCTCCCACCAACCGTCTCACATACTGGCATGCATGCATGGCTGCCGGCATCCACACACACACACACACACACACACACACACACACACACACACACACACACACACACACACAGTACACAGTCACACCCTCCCTCCCTCTCTTTATAGATTCCACTTGCTGGTTGCCCATCTAACAGCCCTGTATGTAAACCAGTGAAACCCCTTCAGGACATCAAATCCGTGGAATCTGTTGTCGGTTCTATCTAGGTCAACGCTTACAATAGCTGCGCAAATTTTTTTTCTTCTCCCTCCTGTTTGCTTAACCCCACAAGGTTGATTTTCCTTTGCATCTATAAACATCAAAAATGGATATAAAATGTAAGCATATTAAGCATGCTTTGCTTCTTTCATACGTATTAGTCTCAAGTGGAATATTAAAACATGTAGTGGTTTGATGTTAACATTAGTGTAGAATCTCATGTTTGAGGGAAATTACATTCAGGTTATTTCTCATTAATATTTGTTAAGCTAATTGGTTTGGACCATTGTGCCATTATTCAAACAAGTCTGTCTCGTAAGACTGACTCAACACAACGCTGCGGCCTCGCACTGCAACATGAAATGTAGGAGAAGCCCTGCAATTATAATGTGACATACAGTTGTTTTCTTTCTGATCTATCGGGGATGATGTTAGATGACCTAAGGGAGGTGGCTTGTCCATGAATTTTTCATAGCAAAATGTCTGCTTGAAAAGCCATTTTGACTAAAAGCACAACAATACATTCTGAACCAGCTTAACGCAAACAAACAGAAATATGTGGGATGCTTCAGAACCTTTGCTAATGTTTACTTGTGTTTGATAGGCCTCTTCTTTTTTTATCATCATCTGAAAAACACGCCATACATGTTAACTCTCTGTTTTAGAGAAGAATCACAAGAAAACGCACAGCTCTCCTTGTTCAACTTAAATGAATTACCCGCTGCTAATCTGCTTTAGCTGGCTCCCACACAGCCCCAGTTTGTTCTACTTTTGGATAAATCGCTGATATGACTGCCTTCAGACATTGGGTGCAATCAAAATCAAATATGCAGAGAGAATTTCTACTACCCCAAGCAGTCAAGATTTCTTAAACAATAATGGGGAAAAAAATGTCACCTTAATCAGAGTTGCCCAGGACTGTACCAGTGTTGGTGCCATTTCTCTAGGTTTCTCCTTTTCTTGATATTCTCCATGCAGGCGTCTGTACACAGACAAAGTAGTTAGATGTGCAGGGATATTGTTAGACCTTCAGAACAAGCCATTCGCTGCCATTCCTTCTTGTACATTATAAAATACAACTTCCACAGACATGAATTAGCCAAGCTTGATAATCCATCACTGTAAACACAAAGTCTTCATTTGTTTTTGTCTAACTTTCCCTGTTAATCATTATTTCATATTAATGTGCACATTGTGTTGCGTTCTGCTCACTGTCAATCAAATGACACACACAGGAAGAAATAAAAACCTCCTCCAGGAAATAATCCCTCGTGAAACATGTCACCTTACAAACTACATTGTCACATCCAAGACTTCTTGGTTTTTTTGCATCTTTTATTAGCTTAGTGAGAAGGAAATTTAAATATAGCAGCATTTTTGTTGTGTGATGACAAATAAGGAAATGTTTCTGCTCTTTATGTTGTTCCACTTTACATTTTGTAGTACACACAATATGCAGGGTTGGGAGGATTACTTTAAAAATTTAATCTGGTACAATTACTTGTTAAAAAATGTAATCAGTAACGTAATGCAAGTACCAAAAAATAAAAGTAATGTAACCTGATTACTTTTAGTTAATTTTGGATTACTTCAAAGCCAAATAGGCAAATGAAGAAAAGAGAGTATCAATTATACGTTTTCTGCTAAGTGTATTTTTAGAGAAACATACAACAATTAAATCTTCAATTCCCATGAAATTAAAATCCATGTTTTTATATGATATACTTTGCACTATGTCACCACTCTGGCAGTATTTGGCCCATCAATGACAAAAAATATGTTTTGTAGGTATTCTTGATGGAATTTATAAGTTTGTCATTTGGAAAAGCATTTTACACCGGGGGAGTGTTAATGTTTAACATAGAATGTAAAGGTGTTTACTCAACAACTGGAACTTTTCAGGACAGAGGCGGGGGGGGGATCCAGCAGGGAATAATAGATGGGAGCAGCGCCTGATTGGGAATGGGAGCCAGGCGAGCAGCCAACGAAACCTCGTTCCGCAGCACCAGTGAACACGGCAGGAACACTGCGTTTTCTGTTTCATAGCCACATAGCCTACAACATTATTTATCAAATTGGGTCGGACTTGATGAATTTAGCAGAAGGATACACATTTTCAAAATAAGGTGTCTACACTGAATGGAAATAAGATTAATTGGATTATATTCACAAAAAGTATAAAATACATGTGTACATTAAAAGTAAATGGACATGTAATTTACTTTACCGGACCCTCTTGGGCCTCGGACACACCCACCATAGTCTCTCCAAATCCTGTGGGAAACACTGAGTAAAAAGCACATTTTGACAATTTAATTTATACAATGGTAAAAAAAAAAAGGCAAAATAAATGGAAAAATGTGAATGTACTTGTTCGGTGTTCGTTATTTGCCAAATCTTTTCATGTTTCGGCTTCAGCCAAGAATTTTCATTTCGGTGCATCACTAATGTAATCCCGTTACTCCCCAACCCAATATGCATGGCAAAATCAGAAGGTAGGGATGCTAAGTAGCCGAAATGTATCAGACTGCGGTAATTTCTTTAACCCACTTCACAATATTTTTCTTCTCAGCCCTGTCAGCATTACCTGTGGCTGTTGCAGGGTTGTTTTTCCTCAGGCCTTTAAGGCGTCCTAAGCTGCCTCTGTCTTATCATGCCCACCACTGTGCAGTGAAGACAATCTCCTGTAAATTGCTTTTTTGATCAATTTTGACATCAATCTACTCCCATGGGAATGTGGGCATTCATATGATGGCGGAGGGGAAGGTTTCTTTCCTTATGGATGTTGACAACCCTACTCAGCCTGGTTTGATCTGTGGAATTAACATAATATTATAGTACATACTGAACTGGCTGTGCTGGGCAAAGATGGATTGGCTTTCTATACCAGACATTGGCGCCAGTGAGGTTACTGCAACAGCAGAAGTCCAAGTCAAGACAATAAAAGCTGTTCAAAGATTTGACATGCACATCTGATTTCATGAATGCAATTTGAAATTACTTAATACATTTTGTTCTCCTTTATCTGTAATTAACATTATTAAATAAATATTGTAGATAGCTGTAGAAGTTAACTACCCACCAAATCTCTTGTAGTTGTTTATTTACATAAGATTTTTTACTCCAGTAAACTCTTATATTTTAACCAGAAATAAATAATATCTTCTTAAGGTTTTGTGTGCTGTGAGATTTAACTTTCTAGGCACTATACAAGCACCCCATGGAGAAAGAGCTGTGGTTGGAGTGAATGAATTCTTTCTACTGTAAAAGTTGTTTTGATTCTACGTAACAACCGCGCAGCTGCTGCCTTTCATGTTTTTCCACTCACTCTTTTTTGTCTTTTCAGGACAAAGATATCTCATCACATACACAGGAGCCTTGTATATTCTGGACGTCCTGCCTGAGGATGGGCTGAATAACTATCGCTGCACCACACGGCACCGCTACACCGGTGAGACTCGTCAGAGCAACAGCGCGCGTCTCATTGTGTCAGGTCTGTACCACATTCACACTGGAATCAATTTAATTGCAAAGACCATTGTCTTTGCCACTTAGAGAGTTTACAACATATACTGACACAGATGGAAAAAATGGTTCAATGCAAATAGGAGAGATACACGGATAGATATTGAATTGGATACTTACTCTAGAGAATGCCATATATCATCCTTACATATATTTACACTTTTAAGTTGGATTTGGCATTTTAAAGCTCGAGACAGCAAAAATTATTTCCACCATAAAAATATTACCCCCTATGAATTATGGGTCCTCTTTAGAGGTTTTGATTGATTTGCAGGATTATAGCCAGTGAATGGGTATGTTTATGGTCTGTCCAATCCTGTCATGCAGACTGATCCACTATGTCAACTATGAATTATGCAGCCCTTCTGCAGGCCAGTCAGTAACAAGTAAACAACCAATACTGGCTGTACTGTTGTTCAGGTTCTGTTTCATATTGTAGTTTGATAAATGAGGGTCTTTTAACAAGTTTTTTTGCATATAGAATGTAGATGGATAAATGAATGGATAGAAAAGGAGCAACACATGGTGCTGTCTGTCTTTATTTGACAATAAAATCTCTCCAGAAATTTTAGGAACACACAGTTTCTCCCCCATGTAGCAAAATATACAGTTTATAGAAACTGAATCTTGACCCCAAAAATCAATATTGGATTACACTGTCAAGCGCCTGGCAACGCTCACCACTAATTAACACTAAATTATCTGCTCCTTCCAGACCCCACCAATGCTGAGCCAGGCATCTTGGATGGCTTTGACCACCGAGAGGTCATGATTAATCATCGGGTGGAGCTGCCCTGTAAGGCTTCAGGCTACCCAACGCCCAAATACCGCTGGCTGAAGGACAACAGCCCTTTAGAGCCTGACAGTCGCTTCCGCCAGACCACCACAGGGTTGCTGATAGAAAGCTCACAGCCCAGTGACTCTGGGACGTACGTTTGTGAAGTGTGGAACAGTTATGGCAATGCTGAGGTCATGGGGCGCCTGTATGTCAAGCGTAAGTCTTTTATTAAACAGAGTGGATCCTCCGTATTATCTGTTTTTTGGTCATTCACAGAAAGCAGACGTTGCTGTAGTTACTTTTAACAATTTAAACTAGTGCTGAAACATTTAGTCGATTAATTGATTAGTTGATCAACAAAACTAATTGAGAAAAGCTTTGATTATCAGTTATTTACCAGGAATAAAACACCAAACATTTGCTAATTTGCTGCTTCTCTCTTTTTATATAATTTAATTTTGCTCTGGTAACTGTGATGTGCATTTGTGCATTGTTATTTTCTAATCTTTTAAAGCAACATGATTAATCAGTAATTCAAAATATATGTACAGTCTAACTGAAAATAAAGCATTGTTGTTAGTTACAGCCTGTAAATTAACCACAGTGATGTAAGTGGACTGGAAAATGTTTCATATGAAAAATGTTTATATGTATGAATTATGTTAAAATTGTGGAAAAAGTGAACATGACATATCAAGTCAGCTTGATAATCTGTAGCGGTTGGCTAC
Organism: Micropterus salmoides; assembly: GCF_014851395.1. Taxonomy (NCBI): domain Eukaryota; kingdom Metazoa; phylum Chordata; class Actinopteri; order Centrarchiformes; family Centrarchidae; genus Micropterus; species Micropterus salmoides. The sequence continues at coordinate 15,999,422 of NW_024042261.1, read as the reverse complement.
AACATTGTGTGCATCTATGTGCTGAAACAAGACATTTGGCTACAGTTGTGTTAAGCAAAATTTAATTTAAGGGCAAGTTGAGTGATACATTCTTTTTGCAACATCCTCAAACAAACAAGTGCCACAAACATGTTAGTTTATAACATATTTGGAAAGTGCACTGTTTGTAGATTGCTTGTGTTTATCAATTAGCAGTTACAAGATGGCCACAGAGATTATTGTCAAATCAAGTCTACCTTAGACTAACCTTTGTATTTTATACATTTTTTCATTATGGATTTATCTGTTTTGTCTGACCAACAATCCAAAAGAAATTACATTTCCCTTCATAGAAGAAATAACAGCTAATGTTTAATTTTGAGAAGATTGAACCAGTCTTTTCTTAAAAAGTTACTAAAATGATTAATCATTCATAATTGGAATTACTGTCAGCTAGTCACTTGTCATTCGACTACCCAATTAATGGACTAATTGTTTCAGCTCTTTCCTCTGAAATCTTATGTAGCCACGCTGCTCAAATCCCACCTAAACTTTCTCCACTATCTCCCCAACTCTGTCCTCCTGTCAGCTTTAACGTCATAAAAAAAAAAAAAAACTTTTTGAAAAGATTTCTCTTTGTGTTCTTAGAGCCCTTGAAGGCAGTGATCAGCCCTCGGAAGGTGAAAGGCAGCGTGGGTAGCAAGGTGTCTCTGTCTTGTAGTGTGAGTGGCTCAGATGAGTATGAGCTGTCATGGTACCGCAACGGAGAGATCATCTACCCTGGCAACAATGTTCGTTTCAGTGGGCTCAACCGGGAGAACCTCATCATGGAGGGAATGTCGAAGAGTGATGGCGGGGCCTACCAGTGTTTCGCCAGGAAGGGCAAGATGTCGGCACAGGACTTTGTGCAAGTCATCCTTGAAGGTAAAATGTTTGTGTGTAATTTGTAGGGTGGAGCATGTACACAAATGCTGACCAAAAGCTACACTGTAGAAACTTTTTATGTATAATCAGTGAGTTAAAAGAAACAGACGCAGACTTTGGAGATCAATATGGAGTTTATGTGTTAATGGCATCGTGCGGTGACTGTCTGCTATAGGCTGCCATTAGAATGATCATCCAGATCATCCCACATACAAAAATCCAAGCACACACACTCTTGAATCTAGTAGCTTACCTTGGCAGCGTTGCTCAGGCAAATGTCTCCTCTGGCCAGGGAGCTGTAAAAAGAAGATATTGATAATCTATATTCACATGGAACAGATCTAGATTATCAGAAGGCAGCAGCAGGCAGACATGGACATTTCAAAAGCCAACCGCTGTCTTTGTCTGGGACGAAAGCTCCTGGATCACAGTTCATAAGAGAAAACTGAAGTCTTTGCTGCCTTATTATTATTTCACAAAAAGTTTTTTTTAAGACAAAAAAATTCAGCCCTTACAGCAAATAACACATATTCATTGTTCAGAAATGTTTGGTGAAAAACAACAAGAGTATATATATATATTTTTTTTTTTTTGATGAAAGAATTTATTCTGATCTGACCACTGATCTTGCTGTTATAAGCACTATGTAAAGGGTTTTTTTCTAGTCTCATGGTCTTAAAAAGTATACAGTGAGGGCAGTAATGTATAGGAGCAGTGTCTCTCAAGCCACCATACTAAGATTAATTTAAAAACTAAATCTGCTTTAAGAACATGTTTGATCATCCTGTTGTAACCTTATCAAGATATGGCAAACTTGTAGCCATATCTTTTTTGTGCAGGGAGAACTTGTCTTGGACAAAAGTGTCAAATCAATAAATGTAAATGCGATGCAAATGTAACTCTAAACATTTGAGGGACAGACACCAGAACAAAGAACAGTTCAGAAAGAGAAACAGTGAGGTCTACTGCCAGACTGTTGCTAGGTCAAAAAAACCCACAATCCACTGGGGTATTTTGTGTGAAATTGAAGTAATTTTGTTGTTTACTCAAATTACTTTTTTAAAGCTCTAATAGTAGATGAGAAATCATCAGCAATCATCTTGTCCTTTTTGGCTGGGAAAAGTCCAGCTTTTCTCCCTATGCTCGCCCACACTTTGTCATACTGATAAAGCAACTGTTACTCAACCTATTCACACATTTCTAACTGCCAAAGTTAATTTCACTGTATACAAAGTGGAACTGCCACAGACGGATGTCATCTTTAATTACAAAGTCAGTCTCAGTTTTGATAATTCTGCTATTTATTGTACATTGAGTGTCTGTCTTCCGTTTGACTTTGCCCTGGTTGGTTGATGGTCAGCCAGGTGTACTGCAGGGTAAGTGCGATACCAGTGTGCCACTATACCTATATGACTTAGGCTGCGTTCACATTGCAGGCTTTAATGCTCAATTCTGATGTATTGCCCAGATCCCATTTTTTTGATTGACTTTTCACATATATTTTTTAAATGTAGCTCATATCAGACTCCAGTGTGGCCAGTTGGCCTTTGACCCACATGCGCAGAAAAATAATAGTGCGTCAAAAGCAGCACGCTGTTGTACGGAAGTAAACATAGAGGCCACAGAGGTTAGTGCATGCTTGCCAACACTCCCATTTTTTAATTACCCCACCAATGTCCTCAATCTTTACCGATTTATGACAAATTTTCACAGCTTTGTGTCCTTTTCATAGCATTCATTACTGTTCCCACTCTCTCTCTGAAGTAGCATCCACGTGATGCAGATTTGTGACGACAGTTGTGACGATGTCACAAGCCGTGTTTCCGTCAATGTTTTTTTATTACGCATTTTGAAGTATTGCATTAGAAAAGGTTGATGCAAACAGCAAAAAAAAAAAAATTCTTAATTTCGCACACAATTTTTTACGCTCGCTTGAGGTGGTTAAATGTGCTAAATGGGAGATGGAAACACTTTTGACGAATAAGTTCTGGCGTAGCAACTTGCCCACTTGAAACACATTTCTGAGGACCTCTCTCCATTTTTCTAAGATCAAAAGCCCTCAGTTCCATACGACTGTTTTTTGTGTTATGGAACCCATTCGTCTTGTTTATTACAGCCATGTGTAAAGCCAACTACTGGCGTAACTACGCTCCAAACCAACTGATGGAAATGCACCTATTTCACATTTACTTTTTTTTCTTTTTTGCCACATTTCAAAAGTTTGCTTAAAAATCGCATGACAATTAGATGAAAACATGGCAACAGTCGCATGAATTCCCATCTGACTGTCCAGACTGAGGTTGCATTTTGAAAAAATTTGACCTGTGTCTCATTTGCACCACATATGAAAGTGGTTATAAAAAAAAATCTTATCTGAGTCTCATATGAGCCAAACAAATCAGATTTGGGTCACTGTAGCCTGCAAGTCTGAACTTTATATTCACCATTGTAAACCTTTCTCCCCACCTGTTCTACCTCGTCCCCAACGCAGATGGTACTCCAAAGATCCTGTCCTCCTTCAGTGAGAAGGTGGTGAACCCGAACGAGCCCGTCTTCCTGGTCTGCAACGTCAAGGGCACGCCCCCTCCCAGGTGCACCTGGTCACTGGACGACGACCCCGTCATCAAAGACAGCCACCACCACCTGGGCCACTACGAGACCCACGAGGGACACGTGGTCAGCCAGCTCAATGTCACACACACCCAGGTGCAGGACGGCGGGGTGTACCGGTGCACGTGCAGCAACTCGGCCGGGGTCGTGTACCACCAGGCTCGAATAAACGTAAGAGGTGCTTGTCAAATCAGCTCCTCCAAGAACAACAATACACATACCTGTCTGTCTCTCTGTATGTCTGTCTCTTTGTCTGGCTGGCCATCTGGCATTTGCTGTACATGAGCGCTGGCTGTTGTTTGGGTCTGAACACTTTTTTTTTTGTTTCTTTGCTTTTATGTGTTCTCTTTTGATGATTTATTACTTTATTTTCAAGTTTGGCTTTTCTCTGCCATTTTTGCTCAGTAATTTTTATCTCGGGTATTAAATCTTGAACCAAATTTACACATTTCCTTTAGGTTGTTCTCCACTGATTGATTTTTAGGTGTTCTTTTCTTTTTACTCTGCTCCTTGTATCATTTTTAATATTGTAGACTCGTCTTTTTCACTCCAAATTATTACTGTGCTTTTCCTACATGCCTGTATTTTAGGTCAAATGAGTTATCCTGGTTTGCTGCACATAACGTATCTGGATATTGGGTTCCAAAATGGGCTGGTTTGTAAATAGCCAGAAGAAAAATATATTTCTTCTGTTTGCATGAATACATTTATCTGTGGTTTGCTTGTGTGTGTGTGTGTGTGTGTGTGTGTGTGTGTGTGTGTGTGTGTGTGTGTGAGTGTTCATGTCTGTGTGTTTACTCAAGCAGCTTTCAACTCTTTGTAATCAGATGTTAAAGTGAATACTCTGTTTCCATTTTATGAGACACAGAATATATTACTGTTATGTGGGTGAGCAGCAAGGGCAGAATTATAAGTATCAGTAGCACAGTGTTATTTAAATGATCTGTTCCGTCAGATGGTTAACGCACTTTAATCTGCTTGTTATTTCATCGCCTCCCACTTAGAGTTAAGTCTAAGATTCTGTGGTAAAACAAACAAGAAAAGCTTTAAACAACAATTCCTTTGCATAAATATTCTGGTGGCAGGTACCATTTGAGAAACTGTGGAGAGAAATGTTATCTGTTTTGCTAGGCAGCTTTCCTTGTTTAAATACTAAATATATGTGAAAAGTCTGAAATGTAGTTTTATTTACACAAACACCAAAAATAAAACAAGCTTCACAGCTCCTGTGATTTCACCATCCATTGAATGTCTTTATAGGGTTCTTTCTCATTCTCTACCCCTTCATAGGCCGAGCCAGTATTCGCCCAATGAAAAACATTACAGCGATTGCTGGACGGGATGCTTTCGTTCACTGCCGTGTGATTGGCTACCCTTACTACTCCATAAAGTGGTACAAAAACTCAGCCCTGCTACCATTCAACCACCGACAGCGAGCATTTGAGAACAACGGCACACTGAAGCTGAGCAACGTGCAGCAGGTGGACGCTGGCGAGTATAACTGCAAAGTGATGGTCCAACCTAACAAGATGGACTCCCAGAGTGTCCATGTTCGTGTGAGAGGTAAGTCCCAGTGAGTTGTTTAGACAAAGTTTAGTTGAGTTAAATATGTTGCACAACCTTGTTTATTTAAATTCCACTGCATATTTGACCTAAACATTGTAGGAAATGTTGTAAACATACCATGCATCTGGTCAAAAGATAAATTTTTATTAGTGCTGGGCAACGATCAAAAAATTTAATCGCGATTAATCGCATTGGTATGCGCAAAATTGAATAATGAATTCTTAAGTAGTGTTTTGCACACTTTTAATTTCAATGTACTGCTATATACACAAATGTGCAATAACATGTGGTTTGCAAACACTTGACACAAATAAGGTGCATTTCACCAGCAGTATTCCCTTTACACAGTCGCAATAAAACATTTCTTGTAAATCTCAACTTAAACATTAATGTAATCAAACCAAAGCTATTTGCCACTGCCAGGGCATTACCTTTTATCTAGCTTGTTAAAACCAGTTACCATCAGAGTCCAGAGCCACGATCATAAAGCTGGTTTAATATACCTGGTGAATCAAACAAGTCACTTCAAGGTTTTTGAACAATGTAATGCTGTGGTTATCTCCAGTTTTTGTCATTACATGTGGTTGTTTTTAAAGAAATAGGGCAACATTTTATGAAATCATTACCATCCTTTTCTTCCCATTTACTCTGAAGCTACAGCTAGCCCCCTGTTAGCTTAGCTTAGTATAAAGACTGCAAACAGGGTGAAACAGCTAGCCTGGCTCTGTTCAAAGGTAAACTCTGCCTATTGCTCATGGTCCCCATAAAACAACTAATTTTTTTAATTAAACAAACAAGATATAATGTGTTCATTAGTAAACTGATTTTACCTTTGTACAGAGCCCGGCTAGCTGTTTCCTTCTGTGTCTAATCTCTATGCTAAGCTAACTAAAAGAGTGGTATTGATCTTCTTATCTCACTTTTAGCAAGGAGGCAGATAAGCTTATTTCCCAAACTGTGGAACTTTTCTCTTAAATTGTCCCAATTTTGACTTGGAGCTAAACTAGATCGGTAATTTAAATTGGAAACATAATGCACATTCTGAGCGCTTCTTTTTTTTTGCCTCCTGTCTACATTTAAATTAAATTGCCCTCACTTCCCATTCTCACGACTAGATAGATAAATAAACAGAGCCACTCACACAGAAAGACAGACAGCTATATCATAGGTCTCACCAGACTAAATTAATCTGCCTGATATTCCTCAGTACATTAGGGCATCTAATGAAGACTGTATCAGCGCCACTGATTTTACAGAACTGACTGACTTATCTCCAATGAGATCTTAAAGATTTTACAACTGTAATAAGTAATCCTAAAAAGGGCTTCCCCATTATGCCCCATTTCCTCTGTCTGCACAGTGTGCTAAGTTGTTGTCACTATATTACATTTTTCAATGAAGCGAGGGAAACAGAGGGGGAGAGTGAGTGAGAACTAAATGGAGAGCGATGATATAAAGCAACACTTCCCAGTGGTGCTATAGTGAGAATGTGCATTTGTTAATTTACTCCGCTCATGCTTAAAATGCGGGAGTGTCTTTGGGGATCCCTGGAGTCCATTATCTCCACTTTGTTGTGAATTAAATAAGGTGCTAAAGTGCTGCTTATTTCAGTGTTATTTGAACTCACTGGACACTCAAACACAGATGACTGATGGCTGGAGATTTCCCAGAGAATAGAGCTCAGGCAATTTGAATAGATCTTATTGTATAACTGTGTCGTTATATTAAGCAGCCAGATTGACTTGTTTTTTCCTGGGTAGGAGCTATTTCTGTAATCAGGGCTTTAGATCGGTGGAGAAAATAGTAGATTAATGTAGTAGGCATATCTGAAGATAGGTATGTAGGTAAGTACATTAATAGATGATTATAGATAGACAATCAGAAAAGGTCCTTGTTCACATAGATCCCTTTGTTGTTGTTTTTTTCAAACAACCTGAATGATTCACCTCAAAGTTATTTTTTTGTTCAGTTTCTGTGTGCTCGTGTAGCAAAATGTTTCAGTCTGAGAGTGACGGTGAATTATTGCAGAATGCTTTGCTATTCAGGTCTTTTATGTTCCTTCAGTGACCTCTTTAAAGCAGGATTGTTAGGAGATTGTAGGATTACTCTAAGAAAAGGACACAGTGCCTGCCACAGAATCCAGGGAATTAAGACGGTCTTTGAAACTCACGGCTGAAAATCACATTTGATCTTTGTGTCTCTTCCTCTCTTTCCTCATCTGTTTGCAGTCCCTCCCTACATTCAGCCGTTTGAGTTCCAGCGTTTCACTATTGGCCAACGTGTCTTCATCCCCTGCGTGGTCATGTCAGGCGACCGGCCACTGGACATCACCTGGCAGAAAGATGGGCGGCCAATCCCTGCCAGTCTGGGTGTGACTGTGGACAACATTGACTTCACTAGCTCACTGCGAATCTCCAACCTGACCCCGGACCACAACGGCAACTACACCTGTATCGCCCGTAACGAAGCTGCTGCCGTGGAGCACCAGAGTCAGCTCATTGTCAGAGGTGAGAAAGCACAGATTGTATATCTGATGGCACCTAGTGGACTACTATAATTTGTAGTATGTGTGCAGTTTTTATTTTAAGCAATCCCTACAGTACCAAGCTTCACTTATTAGTTTCTCCTGTCTGGCTGAAGGTAAAACAAACTGTTTTAGTGTTTGACTGGTATGAAAACCTGCACACACATGATACGGTATAATAAAGACTAAAATGTGACATATCAATGTCAAATGTTACTTGTGTGTACAGTTCCTCCTCAGTTTGTGGTTCAGCCCGAGGATCAAGATGGGATCTATGGGAAAACTGTGACTCTGAACTGCTCAGCTGAAGGCTACCCACCACCCACCATTGTATGGGAACACTCCAAAGGTACATTAAGCACAGCATGCATTACTCACTGCAAGTAAACCTGCCAGCTACAAGGGAATTATTGTGTTGAATTAAAAACAAATCAAACGTCAGAATTTAAACTCACAGGATAATAAAGCAGGCTTGAGTCACCAGGATGCTCTGCAAAAGCTTTAACATCTAATTCATAATTATAACTGGCTATCTCAGGCTTTTCTGAAAAGCTCCAATGTATCAGACCTCGCACACAATAATAATACGAAGTGCCTCAATAACTATCAAACATGGATGTCTCATGTCAATCATTCAGGTATTTAAAGGGACTATATGTAAGTTTTTTAATGAAATTAATCAAATTGTCATTGCCTTATTGTCAATGGGCTCCAAACTCACTTAGAAAAGAAGCACATGCCTGTTTTCTCCATTGCTTGCATCAGCCACTATACTCTCGTACTACAGCGAAAACACGGCAGCTAACGACATGCAGTCTGCTAACACCATAAAACAACCAGCTCACAGCAAAACACAGGCTCCACGTAAGGATACAAAACAACAATAAAGGTTTAAGTGCTGAAGCCCCTCAGACCAAAGAGGTTCAGATGATGTCAAGGAAGAACAAAGTGAGCATTAGTAAAGCTGGAGAAACAAAGAGAAAGTCACGTTAGCTCGCCGAGCAGTTGGTAATGTTATCTGGTGCAAAGTTATCGCTTTCCACATTACTTTAACAAACAAAGCGACCCATGTTACTATCCTGTGTACCACTGTTGATTTAGCCTGCAAAAAAAAGCAAATGTGGAGCGATTTGTTTACTAACGTTAGCCTATAGTGATGCAGCGAAGAGCAGCCAGCAAACGGTACAGTAGCTCGGACCTGCCGCTGTTTGCTTCGTAACGTTCAGTTTAGGTTTATTATGGTTTTACCAATACTCATGTACACAGCTTCTCCACCTCTCAGTCGCTGTAACTAACGTGATCCACATAATATACAATACTGCAACTTCCCAGCGACAACAACCCAGAGGTAAGTTGCTTTACTGTAGTAAAGCAACTTATATGATACGCGGTATGCGGCTCGCTGCGCTGAATGAAGTAACGTTATGGAGCCGGTGTTGATCTGCCTCTGAAACGGGAATGTTGAAGTAACAGAGCCTGAATATGTCTGAGTGAAAAGCATGCTGGTGTTTCTGCGTTTACTGCAAGATTTCTGTATGAAAGGGGTTGTGTTTTGGATTATGCTCGCTCATGAGTTCAAGCGAGCACGCGCACGAGCACACGCCTGGTAGCAATCTTAAAACCGCACCACTAGTGGCTGCTGGAAACTCCATAATGCCCCTTTAATGGATTTACTGTTGTAATTTACACAAGTTTAACACATAACTGTGTTGAGTTGTTCAACTACGTGAATGTCTTTCCTTTCCAGAATTGTAAAATTAGCAGTTTTCTTTATTGCTAGATGGCCACTGCTCATCTAAAGGAGACATACGGAACAACTCACAGCAACAAAGAACACATACTGTACAGACACGGATAGTAATATTCCACAGAAAAATTATTATTTTATTTCTAGTCTCGATGATGTTTCCGGTCTATTTTGAACGGCTGTGATTTGAGATTGCAGCTTTTAGTTTCTAATGCCCTCTTTGTTTATGTTTTAATCATTACCAGTTCTTTCCATACATGCTTACTGTACATGTAAAAGGTGAAAGCTGTTCATATGAAAATAATATGTTTTGTTGAGCTACAATACATAGTCTCATGTAAAAAGAGAAATGAGGATTGACCTGTAAAGGTTTTGAATTTGCATAAGTTATATTTTTAAGGCTTATATAGATCAATATACTGTAGATTGAATGATCATTTTGCCAGCTACAGTGCAGTTTTGTGTGCTATCTAAGCTGCACTTCGGTCTTAGGATGTGTTTCTTAAAGCAACTGTGTGTGAAGGTGAGTGCTGTACACAGCTGGTATGGCAGTAGTAGTGTTTTTGCAGGTGAGTGGGTTCCATTTCCTTTATCCATAGCCAGTGCATATGTGCGTGAATGCACACACACACACACACACACACACACACACACACACACACACACACACACACACACACACACACACACACACACACACACACACACACACACAGCCATCTGCACTGTAAACATGGGCTGGGGGCTCGCAGGGTTTCCACCTGCATAATTAGAGAATCATCAGAGAGACAGAGAGAGACAAAAACAGACAGACAGATACACAGAGGCAGAGACAGAGCGTTAGAAGACAGACAGGCAGGGAGGCAGCAAGTGAGTTCAGCCACTTGAGCAGGGCAGATGAAGAGGGGCCCCAGGTGTTTGCCCCATCATCCATATAACCAGGGATCAAAGCTTCACCAACAGAAGGACAGCAACCAATGAGAAGTGGTGCGTGAGTGCGAGTGTGTGTGCTATACCCCATGATCAAAGCAATGAAAGAATCAGATCTGTTTTTCAACCTTTGATTGATGTGTGTGTGGGTGTGCATGTATGTGTGTACATGTGAGACAAGCAGGCCTCATGCCTGATTAATCCTGATCACTATGGAAAGATTAGACTGAGGTGTGTGCGTGTGTGTGTGTGTGTGTGTGTGTGTGTGTGTGTGTGTGTGTGTGTGTTCTCAATTGAGTTAAAAACAAGCTTGACCTATCCAGGGTGAAGTTGCCCAGGCTGAAGGTCAGTTTTGTGTTTTTTGAGGGGCCTTCATCACATATTTTTACCTCTAGTTTTTCACATCTTTCCTGTTGCCCTGTAATGTGTTTTTGCACAGGATATCAGTCAGAGCAAAGAGGCAATAGAGATCACCTCAAATGTATCTGGAGTAGGTAGGTTGGGAAGCTATGGTCTAATTTGTTGTTAGCCCGAGCACAGCTTGTCCAAAGAATGGCTGTCTGGCATGCTTTTACTGCAGCAGAAGTAGCTAAGAGCCAGATGAGTGTCTCTGGGAGATATGGAACAGTAAGTAAAGGTCAACTGCTATTAGCATAACGACTAGCGCCATTTGGATATGCAAAATCCATAATTCAAGGAAGAACACATCTTCCTCCCCCTGCCCTCTCTCTCTCAGAGCCAGGGGAGCAGGAACAAAGTCACCACTTGACCCTTTGCTAGCCACGGCCACTTGACTGCATTTTAATTAAAAGCAAAAACCCACAGCTCACTAAATTGCCTAATCTCTACACGCTAACTTTAACACGAGCTAATGCAACGTCCGGCTCAGTTCACACGTGTTTAATACTACATGAGCAAGGTGGAATACAGTGCTTTCATCAGGCCGCTCTAAAGCCTTATTAATTCAGTATCAGTGATATTTCCTACAGATTTAAGGCTGCCATTGCAGAATGAGATACTGTATTGTTTGACAATAGAACAAGAGTGATTATATCATTTTCTATTAAAAAGATAGGTATTAATTACATGCAGGCAGCAGGCCAGAATATGTCAGAGATGCCAAGTCCAGTTATTTCAACGATGCTTCAGTGATGGATATCAAATGTCAGTCGTATTGGACTTTTGAGAATTGAGAAAAGACAAGTGCAAAGCATTACTCTACTTGTTCTCAAACCAGACAAATCCAAGCCTTTTAGGATTCTGTCTTTGACTTTTACATGAAAATGTGTTTTGGAGCCATTTACTGCATGTAGTAATTTCTACTGGATCTATTCACTAAATAAACAGGAATGCAAGGAATAAATCCAGAGAGGTGACACACAGAAATAAATAGTCAGAATAAAATCCTTCCTACAGTTAAAATCTTTGAGTCTCACTGGCCTGTCCCAGTGCTGAAGGCCAGCAGCAATGCAAAGCCTCTCTGCTCTCCTTCTGCCTGTTGTTCCTCTGCACCAATCTGCTGTCTTGTTAAACATGAGCATTATGTCTGTTGTGATTGCATCACACCAGCAGCTCGGCCTGCTTCACTTTGCTCAGCAGCTGTTTGGCGGTTTAAGGATTTAGGCCTGGTGTTAAGAAACATGTTTAAAATCCCCCACCTAAATCTGACAGGCTTTGTCATCAAATCTGTAAACACAGACGCATGGTCAAATGAATGCACACACACACACAGACACACTCACTGACACACTGGAGGTCATCTTACTGTTTAGTTATGTATTTGCACTACATTTCTGTATTGAACATTACATTACTTTTGTCTTCTTTCTTTTATCAGGCGCGGGCGTCCCCCAGTTTCAACCCATCCCACTGAACAGCGGCTCTCGTGTCCAGCTGCTGAGCAACGGTTCGCTGCTGATCAAACACGTGCTGGAGGATGACAGCGGATTCTACCTGTGTAAAGTCAGCAACGACGTGGGAGCTGATGTCAGCAAGTCCATGTACCTCACCGTCAAAAGTAAGAGCTTGCCCCTGATGCACGATCAATAACAGCTGATGGGCAGGAATCATTGTGTATCTTAATGTCTGGGTGGTGCAGTGACAAAGCAGCCTTTAAAAAAGGATTCCCAGCTGCAGGATTTTACAGATGGCACCTCACATCAGATCACCAGATTCAAAAGAGCTTTGCAAATGAATGATGATGAACATTCTGTGTGAGAGGTACAAATTCTGGACATAATCCATCCAAAGCGACACCTTACTGGCCCACATTTGCTTGTGATGAGCTTCAGCTAAATTAAAAAACACTTTATAAGCTAAGCAAAGCGTTAAAGGGGTAATGACCCTGACTTGAGATGAGGTTAGTTTGAAGTCAGATTTGCATCAAAACATCCTTACTAGGGAAGATGAGAAGAGAACAGACCTTTAGTATGTCTGTTGAAATAGTGGAGGCTAGTGGCCATGCTCATAGTAACACGAAAGGGCCAGGAGTTACTGAGCATTATTCTGGGTGCAGAAAGCTTGTCCTCATGTTTCTTCTTCTGAGTATAAGCATGTTTCTGTTTTTGTGCACGTGCCTGTGTGTTCTCACTGCTCTCTTAAGTGGTCGGCATGGTAATGTCCCCGACTGCAGGTCTCCTGCCTCCAGTGAGCATTAGCTCCCCTATAGCGCTAGGAGTGGCTCCTCATTTTCATGCTGCTTAGATGCGAGTGGGGCTTATTTTCCCTGTGCTAATGTTATCAAACTGGAGCACGAGGACCCCCGCTGACGGGCAGCACTCTTTCTGTTCCCCTCTCTCTATCTCCTCTTCTTTCGCACTCCTCAGCAGCCCAAAGACTGATATACAGAACACAGATACGAAAAACACGTACATATGCAACAACTTGACTACATTTATAAGGAATACACATTAAATTTAACGTTTTAAGTTAGTCTGATGGGATGGCAGTTGTACCTGACCCTGAACACTGTCCCTTCTGTTAAAAGGGAAGCCAACAAAATTATTTCTGTAAAACTCTCCTTCTGGATAAATCAGCACTTGTTATCATTAATATCAGCTGGCATGGATTTTCATGTGTCACTGCAATTAAGCCTCGGAGTGTACAAGGTTGGGAGCTGCCACTGTGTGAATCTGCCGGAGCTACAGCAGCAGCAGGCTAAGAGATGAACATGCTTTCTGTGTTTTCATAGGTCAGTTGGCTGACTCTGGCACCCAGTTGCTATGCAGCAAGTTGACCTATGGCTGTACTAACCTTTTTTTCTTCCATTTTCTACCAAGCAGAAAGCAAACACTGCAGCTGCAGCTACAGTAGACTCAACTCTCAGTAGCACAACACTAACACCAAGCACTAAACATCAGATTTTAAGGAATTTAAAATGTACTTTACTAAAGGAAACCACAAGTAAACGAGGTAATTCTGTCATACAGGGTGTTGTATCTGTAACTACACTATATATACTACTACTATAACTGAAAAATACATCTAATAAATTGGAACTGCATACTGCATCTACTGGACTCCCTGTGAGTACTTCAGAGTGAAAGAGAAGACTCACCATAAACAGGTTAGAGCAGTGGGCAAAGATCCACTTCAGGGGGGTCGTGGATGTTCAGCGGACCTAAAGTTGAATGAATATGATTCATGTGGTGACATTAACAAACAAAGTGCTCTGATACTAGCAGGGCTATTTTGTTAACCTGAATCTTTTTTATTTACATCGCCAGTATTGATAATAATTGATTAAAAAATAAATCCATTTTTGCTGGGGTAGGGGGCATGAACGTTGTTTGGCTTCTGAAGGGGGACGTGACAGAAAATGTTTGAGAACCACTTGGGTTAGAGTGAGATGATATAGATCAGAAATCCAATCAGCAGTGTTGTTGCACTGAACTGCAATACATCTTCCCCTTTTCTCTCCTCCCTGATGTTTTTGTTTTGGATGTCTTTTGGGCCCTTTGCGAGGTCATCTTTCTATGACACTAGTCATCTCCTCCCAAAACACTGAGATAGTTTGGTGTGTGTTTGCTGTCTATGGTATGGTATTGAAGAGGGACAGCAGTAGCAATGCACATGTGTCAGGCGGGAGTTTATGAGCCCTATAAAGCCTGGCGTTGTGGCCTACTTTCTGCTGCTCCACTGCCTTGACACCAATCACACTGCTGCAACCTGCTGAGACCCCTCTGCGTGTGTGTTTTGAGGAGATGAGCAACAAAATACCTATGCAGCACAAACTAGAAAGAGCAGTGGCTTATGTATATATAGTGTTGTTGGTGTGCAACTGCAGTAGTGATGTGGGAGATGAGTATGTGTGAGAAGTAAACTGAGATTGCATGCATTCAGTTTCATTGATCTTTGTAGTCAGTTGTATCATTTATCATTGTAGAGGGGAGAGAGAGATAAAGACAATGAGAGAGGGGGGGGGGTGACCCACCGAACACACTCTGCTGTTGCTCAAGGCTTTTGGTTTCATGCTGTACCCGACTCCATCAAAAGGAATTTTGACAGCTTTAGTGCTAAATAATGTAAGCTAGTAGTTTCATTAACATGGTAACATTATTTACAGATTGTATTATTTATATCAAAGACATGGTCTTTCCCTCAAGATGAATTAAAAATAATTTCTAGTAATTTCATGAATTATGGGTTGTCTATTTTCATTCAAGTAAAAAAAATATTCTGACCACAGGTAAAGTGGGATAGTAAATATTTTTTCAATCAACAAGTAGTTAATTTCTTGACAGTTAATTGTTGCCTAATGTGTTATATGCACATTGACATACAGTGTGTATTCTTATAGTACTGCTGAAAAAAAAACATTTCTTTTTGCCCCATAACTACTGAACTGTTTTGACACACCTGTACAGGTACCTTTAGGAAATATGCAATCATACAATTAAATGCAATTAATTTCTTCATTCAACCAATCCTGGCAGTATTGCAGAAAGCATGTTTTTCTAGTTTTTGCGATATTTCTGGAAAAAAGGGAAATCATGAAATTGTTTTTCTAAATTTTAACAATCTGAAATGATTGAATCTGATTAATTTGCTGCTAAATGCAAATTATTTACATGTTTACTGAGTTTTGTAATTGTGGTTATTTAAACAACACACAATGTTAGAATATCATTTTTACTAGTTTACTATTTGATTTAGCAGTTTTCCATAGGTTCATAAATTTTACCTGGAGGCTTACGCTGATAATCGCCAAACACCACAAATAACACAACATACCATTTTTTTTGTAAATCTGTTGCAAGTTCAGTCAATTTATGCTACAAAAAACTCTAATCTTAATGCTTTAGTATCTAGTGGTGTTTTGCTAATTCCTATTTATCTCCAGAACCAATTGACAACCAACACAAATGGAAAGACATAATTCAATTAACACTGCTACCAATGCCTTAACGACGTCACCAGGATATAGCATTAGTAACATGGAATATGAATTAAACATATGTGAGTTCATTTTTTTTTTTACACTCACTCTGTCAATTTACTTCTGAATTACACTTCTCTGTCAATGTCATTTAAAACCTCTTAAGTCATTTATAATTCAGTTAGTATTGAGGTGTCATCTTCACAGCTAGAATAATTCACATTAGAGGAAACAGCTGTAAGTTCTTTGGGTCTGTGATAATATGCTGTATTGTCCTTCCTCTGCCATCGTAGGCTGCTCAGTCATTACATGCTGGCTCAGCCACATGCTTGTCACTCATCAACAGATCGCATTTCATGCTCTTTAAACCCCAAACTGTACTCGTACACTAAGATGCTTTCTGTAAAAGTGTACTTACTCGCATGAGTGGTTTGAAAAAGGGAGGCCATTACTGTGCCCGTATTCACCAACACCATTATGTGATTCATTTGTTTGTGTGTGGGTTTGTGTACAATTACACATGTCTTTTTAGTTTTAAGCATCCAGTATGATTGTTAACAAAGATACTGTATGTGTATTTTACATCTTGTAATCACGTCTGTTTTTATTTTTTGTATCCATTCATGGTGTATTGCGTCCATTCTGCTTGCTTGCATGCAGTGTGTGCGAGTGTGTGTGTGTGCTATTGTGTGTGTGTTACAAGATGCTGGAACTCTTGAGTGCATTTCAGCCTCATTTAAATCCATCAATACTTCAATTAGAAGCCAACGAAAGGGCTCAGGGGAAGAGTAGTCTGCGTGTTTCTCTGCTTTATTTGTACTCTGGCTATCTTCGTCTCTTACATTTCCAGCAATGAGAGAACAATTAAAAAGATAAATAACACATTATTTGTTTAATTTTTTTACTCTTACTCATTTGCTGACAGCTGTGTGTGTCCTCAAAGTGTCTAAATTCCCTATTGCCAACAACAAAGCCTAAATTTATTTACCATTTACAGATAATGTTTAGCTTAATTGAATTGCTCTACTGCTAACAATCCCAGATGGATATTACAGTACCCCATCATATATTTAAATCACTACTGTACACTTCAATCTGTGCTGCTCCTCCGTGTGTCTCCGTGCATGCGTTGCTCTAAGTCCTCTTTCTAAATCATAATGTCAACATAGTGAATTCTGTAAAATGACAAAAGAGAAATGTTCTGCTCATATGATAACAGAACCCTTTTTCTTTTTAATGTATGTATAAGTATCCTCAATCTAATTAGCTTAGTCTTAATTTTATGTCCATGTTGTGAATTCAAGCAAGATTCAAGGGTAACTCATCAGCCCTGCAACTAATGATTATCAATTAGTGTGCCAATTATTGTCTTGATCATTCCATTTATCATTGAGTCCATGAAATGCCAAAAAATAGTGGCTACATTTATGTAGCACTTTTATCCAAAGGGCTTTGCAAGGTTTTTGCTGCTCTAAAGCATAACTGAATATTATTATTCCATACAAAAGATATTGTCTGAAGCCAGCGATGGTTCAAACAGTGCTTCTGGTTTTAACATTTTTATCCTTCTCCACACTGGTCAGTGACAGAAATTGATGATGATGAGGGGAACCTGAAAATGTGGTTAAAGGATCCACTTTCAGGTTTCTTCCTCTATTTTACACCTCCCTCACCTCCTGTCTGCACCTTTTTGTCTTTTCCCCCCACCCCCTCCCTTTCCCTCCCTCTCTACCCCCTCAGCTTTATCTTTCTCCCTTGTCTCCCCTCTTCCCACTCACACTTTCTCCTCTACCCACCCATGTTTTATGACCAGGCCCCTGTAATATCGCTGGATATTAAAAAATATACATCAACTGAGCAATTATGGGCTATCAAAAAGAATAGGTTTAGCCCGGGGCCCTACGAGTGCTGCACGGTAGATGCATAGAGATGAGATGAGGAGAAAGCGAGTGAGTAGCCTCACCTCAGCTCTGGGCCACTGAAGCACAAACCAGATCGGTGAAGGTTGTACAACATTTTAGATGCAGTCTACATCACATGGTAGCAATCTTATATACATGAACATTTAGCATGTTTCATTCACACACACACATACAAGATCAGAGTGAAACATCTCCAAATGCACACAGATGTATTCATAAATCCATGTTCATATACAGGAACATAATGTACATATACCTACACAGACAAGCATGTGCTCATAATATACACATGATTTCATACAAAAGCATGTACTCACACAACGACACTCACACACAGAGCCTTGTGTGCTGTCAGTGTGCCCTTTCTCAAGCTCTCTGGATGAGCAAACATGAGCTTTGTCGATGTTAACTCACACTGCCAAGGCCTCCGATTTAGATGGTGAAAATAGCCGCTGTTAAGGAGCAATAACATTTAGAGAAGGGGCTGGGAAGACTCTTTTAATAGGACTCACTTAAAATTCATAGTTGCTATGCAAAATAAATCAGCAATTTCCTGCGCGGGGGCAGTTGGGAAGGGGATGATGGGGAGCGAGGGAGAGGGAGGGGCAGCGAGTGAATAAGAGATGAGGTTTAAACGTTGGCAGTCCCAAGTCTGACACATTCCATCATGTCGGGGGTGGGTGGGGGTTGAGGGTGCACACAAGCACATGTACACAAACACACACACAAGTGGCACCCACTTTTGATTTTTTGTTGGCTGCATCAAAGAAGGAAATGTTCTATGATGGGGAAACAAGTCTGTGTTTATTTGTTCATGAGGGGTTTTACATGCATGTGGCGTGTGCATGGCCTATTTTATTGTCAGACATATTCTGGTATCAGTGTAAAGCCATTTCAAAGACACGTTTGAGGTCATTTAAAAACTGTGTTGCAGTTAAATAGTTTTCCTCCTAACGAACACTTACAAGTTATTTTGGCTCTAAGGAGCTTGTATTTAGTGCTAATTAGCAAATGTTAGCAGCTTGAAGTGGGCCGGACGCAGTACCGGCACCTCGACATTTTACTCTTCGGCGTACCGGGACATTACCCGGCTCTTACTCTTGTTCAAACTCTCAAACATTGATGTCAGCTTCAGACTGAAAAATTCAGAATTACCTCACACCTTTATACTGTATGTACCACTACAATAATAAATAACATTCAGAGCAAGAAACAATCTGTAGCCTAGCATGTTCTGGTCTGGTTGTGCTGCAGAATGGGTGAGGTTTAACACATCAGGGTAATCCAGACGCCATCAGGCAAGGTGTCATTCACACAAGTACAGTATAATAAACGATTCATTATAAATTCAAGTGCTTTAATTGACTTGTGATTGTCTAACCTTCCTGGCTCTCCTAGTATGAGCAAACTGGTGTTGGCTCCTACGTGAAGCCAAAACAAATGATTACAAAGTTATCTACAAACACCCAGGGGAATACTGTATATGTGGGGAGACGTATGTGTGTGTATTTCTAAATCCTGTTTTCAGTTGTTTGTGTGTGTCATTGCTTCTGTTTTGGTTTGTTTGTGTATGTGTGTGCATCCCTATGTGTTTTCTTGTCACTGTGTCACTGTGTCTACACTTGCGTACTGGATTTGTCTTTGTTTGTGCATGTGCACGGGTGTGTGCGTGCGTCTGCCGTTACTCGTGCATGTCTGTATATGTTTCGAATGTGCGTGTATCTCTGTGTGAGACAACAGCACGGCCAGCGGACCTGTCTGCTGCGTATGAATAATCAAAGTGGTCTCTCTCTCATCATTAAATCATCGCTGTCCTGGTGGGAGCCCGAGGAGGGAGATGGAGTGAGTGAGCGAGGGAGAGAAGGAGGGAGAGGGATCATAGTTAGCGCTGCAGGGGTACATGCTCTCTCTCTCTCTCCTCCATCGTGTAGTGTGGCTGAGATGTGTCATGAGCACAGGTCTTTTCTGCTCTCTGCGCTCGCCCACTTAGCTCCTCCAGACACAGCCGCTCTCATACACACACATTCATACATATGCACGCAGAGTGTAACACTCATACCCATGCACACAGACACATTATTCAGGAGCGTACAGACATTCACACACTGACTCCAACACACACATTGCATCTCTTCTTTGAAGAGAAGGCCCCCAGCTGATACTACACAGGTATCTGCCACATGCAGCTGCCACTACTGTCCTTTCCAATGACACAGTATTCACCAAAACACATATTTACATATTCAGGAAACCTTTCTTAAACGTATGGTACTAAACACTGGACTGTAATGTAAATTAAGATGAACTGACTGATCACTCAACAGAAAATTTACAACAATTTTAATAGTTAATTGTTTAAGCTGCTCTTATCAGTATTTTTATATTAAAAATGGATTAAATGTGTAATGTAAATTGCCTCACTTCAGCTCTACGTAGCTTTAAAGCATCTTTGAGACCATTGTTTTGGTTTTCTTGCCCTCAACTTCACTATTATGTCATTTAAAGTCACAGCAAACAACCGTTAAACCCGTCAGTACACTACCTGCCAAGCAGCAAACAACAGGTATATTTAGTGACTAACTATTGAACATAGTGGAGCATCAAACAGCTCAAGGGATAGGTGTTTCCCTTGAGAGATGGTGGAAATCGTATCTAAAAGGGGAGTGAATATTGGACACACAATTATAAGGTGAATGATGATAATGTTGCTCTGTAAGTGCTCGATGTTTAAATAAGCAACAGTTTGATAAGATGTTGATAAGATGTCTTTACAGGCTGATAATATGTCAGTGTTGTGTTTATAGCTTGGTTCCACTGCCCCCAAGTGGCCAAAATATCAATTAATGTAGCTTTAAGTAATTTATTAAGCAAAAATGGTGAAATCATTGTAAACGGACCAACACCCTAAACCCAAAGACTTAGGGTGTTGGTCCGATAAAACTAGCAATTCAAAGATATTGCTTTTGTAATTTCACTTTTCACAATTCTGCATTTCAAGGGGTACATTCTTGTATTTGTTAATGTTGAAACACCCCTGTCTTTTCCTTGTGCAACTTAAAGCCTGATTATTGCACACCAATAAATGGCGTCTTGCCCAAAATAAAATAACAGACCGGGAGTGCTGTTTGGGACACAGCAGATTAAAGTTGCATTTGTTGAATAAAGCTTTGAATGAATTCCTGTGATCATCTGCAAGTTTCACCGAGCTTTGAGGTAAACTTATAAAGTGAAAGTATCAATTTATTCAATCAAACTGCAGAAGTTAATTTAGTGTATCTCAACTCAGGCACTTTACACTTTGGAGATCATTATACTGTGAATATCACCTTAAGTCTCAGTAGAGAGAAAAAGGTGTGTGAATGAAAGAAAGTGTGAGTACAGACTGAGTAGTCTGCATGAGAGACGTTTACAACAGATACTCACACACACACACACACACACACGAGCTAGATGTGTTGGTAATGAGCCTGGTGTGCGTTTACAGCGTAGAGCCAGACCGGCTCCACGCTCAGACCGATGGGAGTTCAGTCAGGAGTCACCACTTTCTTCTCCGTTCCTCTGCCTCATCCTCAGAAAGCAGCACGTTACCGTTCGCTGTCATTATCAAAGCCGGCACAGGCTTACCTGAAGGGCTCTGTTTCAATCTCTAAGTATTGCGGGAGACAGGTAGACTCAAACACGAGTTCATGATGGTCCCTGGAGTGTTTAAATGGTTGTCATAAATGTCAGGGAAAAACGAAAAAGGAGTTTTCTCAGTATAATACAGGAAACACAGTCAGAGAATTCATATGTGCTGTGTTTTTCAAAATATAAATTGATTTCTTGTATTTTGGAATAAAAGAATTAACACATGGCTATGAGAACAATTATTTACAAAGTGGTGCTTTGTGAAATGGGAATTAGATATACTGTTAAAGAAGATGATGTTTGAAATTACTCTATTATCATCTTCAACAACAAATGTGCGTAAAATGGCAAAAACCTGAATGTTTTAACTAATCTCATCGTCTTATATTCTTTCCATTTCCTGCTGTTCTTTCTATTCTTGCTCTTCCTTCTCTCTTCCCCTAAACTTCTGTCCCATCCATCCAGTCCCAGCCATGATCACCTCCTACCCCAACACCACTCTGGCTACGCAGGGAGAGGAGAAGAAGATGAGCTGCATTGCTCATGGGGAGAAACCCATCATGGTGCGCTGGGAGAAAGAAGAACGCATCATCAACCCAGAGACCAGCCGATACGTGGTCACCGTCAAAGAGGTGGCCGACGAAGTCGTCTCTACGCTGGTGGTGAGCGCTCAGTTTCACCGTAATACACACATATTTTCAATCGAATTTTAGGGGAGCGCATGACCTTCAGTCACTGTGTATGTGTTCAGACAGATGGGGCAGAGAGGGAGAAAAAGTAGGGAAGGCATCGCAAAAAAAAATCTGGCTCAAATAATCTTAAAATCGTCAAGTGTTAAATATTAAAGACCTCCCTTTCAGTTCAATTTAATGGATATTAAAACACAGTATGAATGAGTACATGTGTAATGCAGAATTGTAAAATTGCAAGGAATATGCGCCTTGAGATAATTTAGTAGTTAAGTGTCCCAATGGGTTCGGATGAAGAGTGTTTGCCCCCCACCCTCTAGTAAAGGATATGAATATTGCAGTTGAGTACAAAATCACTAAGGATGAAACATAATTGTATGCCCTGCATGTGGTGTGTCTCTATGTAGATTATGCCTACTGTTCGCGAGGACTCCGGTTTCTTCTCCTGTCATGCCATCAACTCCTTTGGTGAGGACCGAGGCATCATACAGCTGACAGTGCAAGGTGAGCTCCCCCTCGACTCACACTCAGTTCACCTCAGCTTTTTCAGCGGGCCTGTTTGGAAGAAGACAGAATTCCCTCCAGGAGTAGTAAAGATTTCAATCATTTATTAAGTCATTCATTTATTAATTTAATTGCTGCACAGTGTGAATCCTGTGGTTTACAGTCCTATCCTTAAACTCTCACTGGGGAAATCACAGACGAAGTAAAACTGATACATCTGTCTGGTCTGTCTGCCTACCACTATAACGCTCTCCTGTTTTCACACTTTTCCTCAGAACCTCCCGATCCTCCGGAGGTGGAGATCCGGGAGGTTAAAGATCGGACCATAGCTCTCCGCTGGACCATGGGCTTTGATGGCAACAGCCCCATTACAGGATATGACATTGAGTGCAAGAACAAATCAGGTAGACACAAACTCAAGAAACAGCTCATGTCACTGTAACAATGTGTAAATTGTTTGTAACAATTACTCAAACATGGCAGAAATAAGAAATTTTACTTTCCAGTGCTAACGGTCTGTTCTCCCCCTCTGTTTCTTCTAGCGTCATGGCTATCAGCCCAGGTAACCAAAGATGTGTCACCGCAGCTCAACCAGGCCACTATTATTGACCTCCACCCTTCCTCAACTTACAACATCCGCATGGTCGCCAAGAACATCATTGGCAACAGCAATCCTAGCAACGAGCTCACCATCACTACTGATGAAGCAGGTTACTGCTGTTAACTTCTCATGAGCACGACACCGAGTCCCGTGGAAACGCCGTCACCCATTTTCCTAATTTGAGTTTAAAGTTCATAGAAAATTAGCTGTTTGGAACATTGTTACTGAAACATTTCACTTTGTTGTGAAATTAAGCACTCTTTGAAAGTGGCAACTTTACACTATCACCAGGATTTATTTTAATACTTTAACTCTATACAGACTCTCTGTCCGATTGCTAGTTTGGAAAGAAACTCCTGAGCTATAGTGTCCATTTCTTCTTGGTCCCCAAACCTGTTGAGTCATTTGCACATAATTATTTTATGGTTGTTTTAAATGGAGGCCATCATCTTTTATATCTGGGGAAGCAGATCAGTTCACTGTTGCTTGCAGGCGGCTCTATCGGTGTTCACTTATCTTCTATTGCCTATAATGATGCCCTCACAGGCATACCAGCACATTTAAATGCCCCATTTTACTGGATTCATTGCTAAAATAAAATCATAAACTGAAAATGAAATAAAACATGTATCAATTTTCACATTATTTCAATGGTTAAAGTTCATGATGTTACAGGTTTATTTTAAATTACTATTAAGTTGAAGTGGAAACCTGAATGTGAACGTGCATGTAGGAAAACACATTCTTAACTCGATACCACCATCTAGTGAAGTTGAATGGGATGAAACACAAGCGTGCTTTATTTACAGCTCCTGACGGCCCACCACAGGACGTCATTCTGGAGCCCACCTCCCCACAGAGCATCAAAGTTTCCTGGAAGGTAAAGTCCAGACTTTATGTATATAACTGTGAACCCCAACACCGATATACAGTATATACCAGCATGTAGATTATTCTTTAATGTACATCTCTTCAGTAATTAAACATGAAAAGGGTTTGAGAAACACAAAGACATTTAGTTTTTTCTCTCTGCAGAGTTTAGTTTAGTAATATATGAATGCGTTAAAGGCTGTTAAATCTGCATTCTGGATCAGTAGCTATGAACTACATCAGATATTACTGTTTATTTTTGTTTGATTTTTTTATTTTGACCCACAAAAGACTAGTAATCACTTTGTGAAAGCTTATTGGTATCTGAATAAAGAATAAATAAATAAACTGTTTATGATTAAAAGCATTAGAAGGAGCAACAGTGACTTGTTAGGTATACAACTATACGTTGTTTTATAACTTGATAATTATTTGATCATGATTATTAAATAAATGACACTGACAGAAGATGAGTAATTATGTTTTATATGTAAGTCAACTCATGATTTTCATGAGGTCTTCTAACCGTTTTCCTCCTGATCCTCGTCTCACAGCCTCCCCAGAAGCACCTGCAGAACGGTGTGATCCGGGGCTACCAGGTGGGCTACAGGGAGTACAGCCCTGGGGGGAGCCACCAGTTCACCATCATCAGTGTGGACACCACAGGAGACACCACAGAGAGCATCACACTGGACAACCTGAAGAAGTTCACTCAGTACAGCGTGGTGGTGCAAGCTGCTAACAGGGCAGGCACCGGGCCATCCTCCCAGCAGGTGGTCACCAAAACCCTGGAGGATGGTAAGGAGGGATCTGATGTGTTATATGTGTTCATAATCATATCAGATGGTCAGTTTAGGGGTCCCTGAGAACAACTGGTTTACTGGGTTATCATTTGAAGTTAATATAACCTTTATTTTCATTTATGTGGACTACTTGCTGTTTGAGTTGTTATTTTGAACTGAATGACTGAGTTTTGAACCCTTCAACCAAGGCCTTTTAGATGCAGTGGCTCAGTGAAAAGGCTCCCCTCTACTGGACATGTGTTGAATTACATCAGTCAAACAAACAAGGACCACCAAAGTCTCTGGTTATGGAGGACTTGTATACTGATTTTACAAAATATAAACAGTCCCTTCTTGTTTTTGAAGCCCTAATTGTTTGGCATTTAAAAAAGCCTTATTCTTAATTAAATAATAAATTAGATGGGTTGGGTTTTTTCCTGCTTCACAAAAATGACAAACGTTTCTAACACACTATACTCTGTAAATATGTGATGGAGTGACTGTAATAATATTCAGCATTTAATAACATTATTAAATCTAAAGATATTTTCACTAATAATCTCTTCGGAGTCTGAGGATGCAGTTATGCATATTAAGCAACTATAACATTCAACCATTTTAGAATTAAACACTACTTTTCACTAATGTCTGATTATAAAGAAAAAGATGATGCAACTGCTGTTTCATTGTAATTGCCTACATGAGGGTACTTGCTCAGACAGTCGCTGTTTTTGCCTCCATTAAACGTCCACTCCAACACTTTTTCTCCTCTCATGTCTCTGGCAGTGCCATCTCGGCCTCCTGAAAATGTCCTGGCTGTGGCAAAGTCCCCGGAGGTCATCTCGCTCTCCTGGATTCCTCTGCCCAGAGAGGCTCTCAATGGAAACCTGCAGGGATACAGAGTCATCTACTGGGCCAACCTGCCTGATGGAGGTACTGACATTAATGCACCCAAACACTAATATCATTAATAGATCAATGCAGTTTCATTGTCATTTTAAGTCAGTACTTAAAGACACCTGACTTTTCATTTATGCTGGGTTTGTTTTTCGTTGCCGTTGCATGTTGTCATCGTTTATCCACCAGGGGAAGCTGTGGTATAGTCATACTGTTTCAGAGGTGGTGTGTGTGTGTGTGTATTTGTACGTGTTTCATATAATGCTTTATACTTTTTCTTAGAAATAAAGAGTTATTTCCTGATAAATAACAAACAGCAGTTGTCTGATTCACCAGTCTATCTTCTGTATATCAGACTTGTTCTATTTGAGGTTAATGAGATGCTGTTTGTATCATTTTGCAACTTTTTCAAATTTTAAGTTTAATTTTCAGCATCTTATTTACACTTACAATATCAAGTTTGAATCTACATTTTAATTCACATACTTGATGAACAACGATGATTTTTAAATGTGCCAATTACAATATAAGTTGAGAAGAGTGGAAATACAAAGGCTGCATTGCACAAAGGGGATATTTGTGGTTCCTGTGTTTTTCCCTTCAATGTATACCATGCTGTACAGCAGTGATCCAACCTTGCGGTCTGGCTGGTCTCCATCAATAATTCACAATGCAATAACTCACTGAGGCCTATTGCCTCAGCTCTGAGTGACGGGACATGGGGGAGTAGAGGAGAGGGGAATCAAAGCAAAAGTAAAAATCCCTCAATACCTGTTTTTTGGTTAAAAACACACATTATGCCAAGGAGTGCTTCCCGTACATAATCTATACTGAACATTCTCAGTTGAGAAGACTGGAGTAAAATTACCATACCACTGCAGTATGTTATATATAAATCTCTTCTCCTTTGTCAGAACTAGGAGAAATCAGGAATGTGACCACTAGTCAGCCGTCTCTGGAGCTGGACGGTTTGGAGAAGTACACCAACTACAGCATTCAGGTCTTAGCCTTTACCAACGCTGGAGATGGTGTCCGCAGTGAACAGATCTACGTCCGTACTAAAGAGGATGGTATGCTGCATCACTAGATATAACAGAAAAACACAGTCAAATTGGTGTTCACCCTACTGTAAAAAATAATAATCATAATTTAGCCATGGTTCCTCACATGTTTTATTAGGTGGTCAGTTACATTTCTTTAAATGTAAACATACAAAGTTTATTCTACGTATAGCAATACATACTAAAGCTACATATGCATTCATATTCAATAGGTTTGTCTTGGCACCTCTTAACCCTGCACTGCTCTCTTCTTTCCCAGTTCCTGGTCCTCCAGCAGGGGTTAAGGCTGCAGCCTCGAGCAGCTCTGTGGTGTTTGTCTCCTGGCTGCCTCCGCTCAAACTCAACGGCATCATCAGGAAATACATCGTCTTCTGCTCTAACCTGCATCCGATGGTAATAGCATTTGTATACCAAATGATTTTCAGTGATCCGCCACAACCCCCAGTACTAAATACTGAACATAGGAAAAACCCAATCTACTATGTGAAGCTTTGAATCAAACCATCGGGGCACTCGTGCCACCCAATGATACATTGATCCTTCCTCTCTCTCTGTCTTACAGGTCATGAGTGAGTTTGAGGCATCTCCAGATGCATATTTCTACAGAATTCCCAATCTGGCTCGAAACAGACAATACAGTATCTGGGTGGTGGCTGTGACGGCTGCTGGCCATGGCAACAACAGTGAGAAGATCACAGTGGAGCCTCTGGCCAAAGGTACACCACCACAAACTGTATGAATCTTTATTGTCATTAGAATATTGGTTTTCATTAAGGTATTAAGACGTGATTCAAAAATGATATCGGTATCAAGGTCATCTTTTTAGGCCAACAGTAGCTGAGAACGGATAGCAAGAATACGTGTTAAACATTGACCCAAAGCACTCTTTTTAGGGATTTGTGAACCTGTCTTATTTTCTTGATAGTTGCTGAAAGCGTCCTTTTGGCCATCAACAAAGTTGCGTGTTTTGGTTGTTTTTAGCTCCAGCCAGGATTCTGACCTTTAATGGGACAGTGACCACTCCCTGGATGAAAGATATTGTTCTACCATGCAAGGCTGTTGGAGACCCTCCTCCTACCATCAAGTGGCTCAAGGGAAAGTAAGTCACACACAAACAATCATGTAGTATCGCTCAGTGCAGATAGAATATCAGGCTGTCATGGATATCACAACACCGTAATGGCTTTTCATCGTGGCCTACAGTGTTAAGTTTCCCAACATTGTTTCTCCAGCACTAATGGAACTCCTACACCTGTCCTGGTGGATGGTCGTCGTAGTGTCCACGGCAACGGCAGCTTCATCATCCGCACAGTGAAAGCAGAGGATTCTGGGAACTATAGCTGTGTAGCCAGCAACAACTGGGGGTCAGATGAGATCACACTCAACCTGCAGGTCCAAGGCAAGCAGACTTAGGAAACGCATAAAAAAGCAACAATGTTTTGCTGGTTGACAACTTTTGTTATCACACATCAACTTTTACAGAAGTTAAAGTGTATATGGGCTTGGAACTTGAACAGCTGCAAGGTTATATACTATTTATCTGCTCACCTGATCTCTAAGCACAAAGGTTTCTGCTCCCTACTTTCATATAGCTCCCACAAGTAGAAACAGACAGTAAACTCAACAAATGATTGTTCCACCTTGGCCTTGTCCACATTTCTGTTACAGATTAGGCATTGCAGCTCCACAGGGAGACATGAAGCAGTCTGAAACAAATAATAACCATGCAGTGAATTTTTTGTTGGTCCTCAGTCCCTCCTGACCAGCCACGCCTCACAGTTACCAAGACTACCACCACATCAATCACATTGTCATGGATACCTGGAGACAACGGTGGGAGCTCCATCAGAGGTGAGAGCGACGCAGTAGCACACACAAACAAACAACAGACTAATTTTAAAACAGCACGGTGGAGTTTCAGGACAATTTATGTGATGTGATATGCTTCACCTACATACATTATCCTTAATAAAAAAAATCACCTCCCTTCAGCTCTCCTATGATAACCAATGTCACATCTTCCTTTACTCTGGTCTAACGTTCTTGTTCCTGTTTCTCATTATCTGGTGGTCGGGCTGAATAATCGAGTCCTAAAAGATAGATTAAACAACAGCAGGGAAGATTAGGTCTGTTTAACCGAAAGATTAAAAGTGCTCCATCTCAAAGAAAGCGCAATCACAGGGAAGCGATTTGTGGTGATTTATCATTGCTCCTAATTATGGGGAGCCTGTCTGTAGAGTTGTAGTCACTATAAACGCTTTCAATGATATTTGTTTTTCTTCCTTCCTCCCAGCATCATCCATCACCAAAATACACACAAACCTAAGCTTATAACTGTCTATTTTTAGCCAGGCTTGCAGTGTGCTCTAGGGAAGGCAATGTTGGTTGGTTTCTCGTCCTGCCCTCAGTCTTACTTACCCCAACACTTTTGTCCAAATAACTTTAGCTGGATAACTGAATAATTAGATGAATTGCCAAACAATTTGTTAAAAAAAATAGTTGTTTACCTATAGTTTCACATTACCCAGACATATTATTCAGCTCCAAGTTAAATCCAGTAAAATGAAATAAGTAATTTGGAAAAATACATTTCCACTCAGTATTACCACTTTTGATCAGAACCAGAAGCTGGTAAAGGCGATAACTTTAATGTGGACAGGAACACAGCATTAGTCAAGCTGAGTCAAGACTCAACCTGACAGGCCGTATCTGATCATCTAAAATGCCAGTGTGTAGAAGATGAACAATGTTTGATTTAAGAATAGCATCTCCATTTTTTATCCAACAATTTTATATTCTGGTGAATTATATTCTCCAGTCTTCAAATTAAAAGTTGTGTTAAATCCACCAATAATCAAAAAGCGCCTTCATGTAGGGATTTCTGTAGGTAATAATAGATTAGATAAACTCAATTATTACATTATTGGAAAGACATTTATGTACAAATACGAATCTTCTGTCTCCCTCATCTTCCCCTTCTCTTACTCTCTCACCGTTTGCCTCCTCAGGATACATCCTGCAGTACTCAGAGGA
The DNA here is from genome assembly GCF_014851395.1 of Micropterus salmoides. Classification (NCBI taxonomy): domain Eukaryota; kingdom Metazoa; phylum Chordata; class Actinopteri; order Centrarchiformes; family Centrarchidae; genus Micropterus; species Micropterus salmoides. The sequence goes on along the minus strand of NW_024042261.1, from coordinate 15,969,779 downwards.
CAACAGTGAGCAGTGGGGCAGTTTTCCCATCAGCCCGAGTGAACGTTCATACCGTCTGGAGAACCTTAAGTGCGGCACCTGGTACAAATTCACCCTGACGGCCCAGAATGCAGTAGGGCCAGGGCGCATCAGTGAGATCATTGAAGCCAAGACCCATGGGAAAGGTACAGAGTGCCACACTAGGGAACTGAATTTGTTTACTACATTTTGAGTATTGAATCTATTGAGACTTTTGGGAGTTATAATACCGTACCTATAGTAGAGTTGTTCTGTAATAACTAAAGGTAGAATGAATTAAATTAAGTAAGGCAAACCCTTCTTTTCTTAGCGTCTGAAATTTGATGACATGATCTGATTTTATGTTCATTGAAAAACTCATAACTCAAACCCCATTAAATGGTGGCAATTTCAGAGAAGAAAATGCCCTGTAACTCATATTCTTTAGAGCTGGTTCACTAGTGTTCATGTAGTATTTGACTTTTTTTTTATTTCCACAAAAGATTTCACATCGGTCGGCGATGAAACTTTTTGCCAAAGTCTGAAAAGTTGATCAACTTTTCTCCCTTTCTTCTCCTCAGAACCGCAGTTTGCCAAAGAACATGAACTCTTCACCAGCATTAACTCCACCAGGGCCAGGCTCAACCTGGTTGGCTGGAACAACGGCGGCTGTCCAATCACCTCCTTCATACTGGAGTACCGAGCAGTGGACTCTGCCACCTGGACCACTGCCCAGCGCACATCGCTGACCAAGAGCTACATCCTGTACGACTTGCAGGAGGCGACCTGGTACGAACTGCAGATGAAGGTCACCAACAGCGCCGGCTCAGCAGAAAAGAGGATCACCTTTGCTACTCTCAATGCTGACGGAAGTGAGTTTGGATTAAAGAGATTGTCACAGAGTTGCACAGATATAGAGGATCACTGGATCAGGATGGGATTGCTAAGTATCAGTAGCAACTTAGGGGTAATTTAAAAAGTTAAAAATAATAATAATAAAACATTCCTCCAAATTGAAAATAGTCTAACTATTTACAACTAGTAGTAACTAACTAGTTACAGATAACATAATGACCTGGACAGGAAACAAGTATACAGACCACCAAAAGGGTCTGGAAAGCAGCTTTGTTTCTTCTTCTTTTTGTGTTGTTTGATATCAGATCTCATCCATTTTAAGATGTTATGGGACAGTCTTACAGTAGCTCCCTAAAAAGGTTTTGTAAGGAGTGCAACACCATGTTTCACATCAACACACACTCAGAAGAAGTAAGGTTGAGGGCAAAGGGAAGAAGCTTATGACTGAAATCACTTTCTGGATTTTTAAATCATTACATCAGCTAAAACAGCAATGCACCCGTTACTGCGACCGTTCGGGAAAGCAGTGTTTCGTGTTGTGCCACTGCAGTGTGTGCTTCAAAAGTACTTGCAAAAAAGACAGTTTTGTCAGCCTTTGAACAAATTGACAGGTATTCTGACGGCTCAGCTGATTGCGAAAATGGCGACAGTCTTCAGATTCTCCAAGGGGCCATGGTCTAGCTTTATTTGCCTTGGGCTACAGATTGTCAGTCATACACAAAGGAAATGTAAAAGCTGTAAAGAAGGATAGGAGATGGTGGGAGCTCTATGGTACACTCCAGACTATTCATTAATTTTTTTTTTGAGCTGCCTGTCACGATGTTATGTGTGAGTGGATGTGGTTTTGCATGCATACAGTACATGTGCATGTGTGTGGGCGTGTTTGTGCGGATGCTATTGTCAGTTTGACAGTGGGTCTATAACTCAGCTGAGCTGCTAAGCTGCAGCCCAGGAGAATAACAGCACATATTCATTCACCTACAAACCCGTTGCCCCAGCTTTGATCAGGCGGAGGCTTTTCTACGGTGACCACATAATAAATTTGAACTGTGAAATTAAGGAAAGGGATGACATTAGGAGACTTTCACACATTTTAAAGCAGTTAGAAATTCCTGTGAACAACCAAGTAGTCTGCGACCCTGTTCAGAAAATGGATGGATGGCTAATTATATTAATAATATCAATGTCAAGTTAAAGGCAAATTAATTACCTAAATTGCCATTCTGTGGGTTTAGAAGTACAGGGAATTGTTTTTTAAAGAAATGCAGCTTATGGGATTCCTAGCATTTTTATGTTTAGAGTTCAAGGATTACAATAAAGTCTGCACATTAAAAATATGCATGTGGATAATCAATATTCAAAGTTGAATTCCGAAGCATTTTTCATCCCTATAAACTTTAACTGTGCTGCATACAAATTAGTTTTCTTCCACCCTTGCAGGAATAATTGTTTTTCAATAGTGTTATTTTGGTGTAGCAAAAAAACCCACAAACCATTAATTCCTCATAAATGTCTGAATATGTTTATTTCCAAGGTACTATCCCTCCCTTGCTGAAGATAGGAGACCCCATCTCAGACAACATGTCGGGCAGCGGAGGTCTAAAGATGGTGGTGACCATCACCTCTGTTCTCGTGGTAGCTGTGCTGGTCTTTATCATGCTTATGGTGCTAAAGAGGAGGAGGAGGGAGCAGAGGCTCAAGAGACTCAGAGGTGGGTTGTAGATCAAATTATAGTTTATTTTGTATGAACTGCATCTCATAAAGAAAAATAATCGCTTTTTTTGAGTAACAGGAAGAAGACTACACTTTTTATAGTCCCTAAGCACATCTGCGTTCTGTATACACACATGGTGACAAACACTTACACACATCCAGTCTGAGCATAACATGCCTGTGTGCAAACATGCTCACAAACACACCTATAAGCACACAGACAAAAGAAAGGCAATGCATTCAGAGAGCTATGTAATTGAAATCATTTGACGCTCAAGTGCATCTGAACCGAAAAAAGCTGAGGCTAAACTTTGCTTTTATAATTAAGAAACTTCAGTAATTGTCTCTTCAGGTCAAACACCTCCATGTTCATTTCTCCAACTGTATCATGCTTTCGTTGCTTTTTTTCTGAGTGCAGTTGTCAGTGATTGTACAGTATTTCCACTGCTGTAGCTTATCAACTAGCATAGTACTATTATCGTATTAACTGCGTCTTTGCTGACTTCACAGATGCCAAAAGCCTGGCAGAAATGCTGATGAGGTATGTATGCTTAATTTCAATTTACGCTGGCTGTTTCCCTTTAAGCAGCGAACATAAATCACAATGCAGCCCAGAGTTACAGTGGCCATCAGTAAAAATCAAATATATTGCACACAGGATATGCTGTCGCTCTTTGCCTTCTTACAGCCACTTATCAACTTAAATGGAATTGAATTAGCATTTCTGCGATACAATGCAAAAATCACACAGCTGAAAAGTAATGCATTTTTCTCATTAACCTCCTCAGTAAGAACACACGGACTCCAGACACAGTGAACAAGCAGCAGCAGACGTTAAGAATGCACATCGACATCCCCAGAGCCCAGCTCCTCATCGAGGAGAGGGACACCATGGAGACAATTGGTAAGATACTTGAAGTGAGACCATGTGTTCATCAGTCACCATATTCATTATGCTCAGGACCTTCATAATATTTTTTTTCTATCTGTCTTTTGTTTTCCTGCTTTACTTCCTTTTGTTCCTTCCCGCTATCTCCTCTTTCCCTGCTCTCTCTGTTATTTTTCTGTCTCTTAGATGACAGGTCCACCGTGCTGCTGACAGACAATGACTTTGGGGAAACAAATAAGCAAAAATCCTCAACAGTGACCCACACAGTCCACTACCAGTCCCTGTCCCAGGCCACTGGACCGCTGGTGGACGTTTCCGATGCCAGGCCTGGAACCAGTGAGTCCCACCACCGTCAGTGCTCAACATTTATTTCCTTTACTACTAATATTTTTTTTGTGCTAGTCTTGTGTTACTAACATAATGTTGAAGAAGTTTCTTGTGGCTTTTATTTGGTTTCTCTGCAGCAATGAATCTTGTGCTGCTGATATTCCTCCTAAATCTAGTTCTATAGTTCTATTCTTGTAGATGGATGTCACCTTAAAAGAAATTTACCATAGAATATAAACACTGGTAATAGTATTTCATTGCACAGTTGCATTTGAATAACGTGCAAGGCAAATTAGTTTTTCACCTTGTCTTAGCTTAGCTATAGACTGCCCTCATACAGCATGTGAGCCGCCTTCCAGCAGTTAGATTAGAAAGACTCAGCAACGGTGCTGCAGAATGTCCTCTGGGCTTCTGGTGTTTGAGCTCCGCTGAAGCAGAACTGATGAAGAGTAGCGATCTCCCTGCCTCTTGTTGACACGTCCTCACCTGATTGCACTGCTCCAACTGGCCACTTCGACTTACACGTGCACATACAGTCATGGACACTGCAATGAAATGATTTTTTTGCAGATTGTAAGAATGCAAGAATCGACATTTTCCCACCCAAGTTAGCCAATACAGATTCAAGTATTATTACTAAAATTTGCTTTTGATCATTTGAGTACAGCTAGACATGCAGGTTATCTTTGCTAATTAAATGGTTCTGTTGCTAATTTTACAGTAAATTACATTAAAGGGGCATACTCTTCTTTTCATCACTAGAAAAAACCCCACTAACATACCTTGCTTTTTAAGAATGTTTGTTATCTGCCCTCACCAATAGTATGCCATCAGTATAAGGCCATCTGTAACACACACACATGGCACTGAATGATACAAACGCAAGGACCTGATGTAAAACGCACAGAACATTATCATAGTTCTGCTCTGACTCATACATGATTATGCTCATATCATTGGTTCATTTAACCTGGAAAGTGGGGCATGAACCCAGTTAGCTGACTCATCCCTTTTTTTGTTGTTGGCCAAACACCTCCATCATTTCATCCCTCCGTCCTCGCTGATAGAATTACTGTCTGACCTACTAAATTACCAGCACCATTCTTCTCCGCACAGATACAATCCAGGCCTTTTCTAAAGGGTCTTATTCTGATTTGGCCCAGCGGTGCAGCAGCCTGTCTGGGTGAATACGATACTATTTACATGTCTGTATGGAGACCTTAAGATTGATGATAATGTCACTGCACAGAGCTGTGGAATGGTAATGTTCATGTCGTTTTTGGATACTGATGAGCCACATCTAAACAACTGTTAGCTGGGTCATTGTATGAATTAGCCAAAAACAGGGTCAACTGTTAACGCTGACTTGCAACTGAAGGTGGGGAAATTCCTAGATTAGTCTGTGTCTTTCAAGGAGTTTGTTTGTTAAGACTTAATATTATATTCTGTACAATGAGTTATTTGGAAATTAAACACACTCTTCGAGACAATTCACAGATTTGAAATAATTTATACTATCCAGTCCCGGGTACATATAGACTCTTTCAGAAAACACCGATGTATGCTTATGAATAAAATGATCATTTGATGTCTTATTCAAGCTCTAATATCTTTTCATTCACATAATTGAAGCTCTCAGACTTGAATGACTTCAGATCCCAGACCAAGAGAGTAATTCTAAATATATGAATTTATCACAACATTTTCAGTCAGTGCTACAGTAGTTAATGCTGTGTCAGAGGATTACCCTGAAAAATGGAGTAGCTTTTATTAGCTCTGTTCTCTCCTCACTAGATCCCACTGCCAGACGCACTGCCAAAGCTGGTCCTGCCGCAGCACGGAGCCGCTACGCCAGCCAGTGGACCCTGAACAGGCCGCACCCCACCAGCTCCTCACACACCCTGACCACCGACTGGAGACTCCCCACCCCACGTGCCACTGGATCTGTGGACAAGGAGAGCGACAGCTACAGTGTCAGCCCCTCACAGGATACAGGTAGAGTAGAGCAGGGTGGATGGTGACCATGACAGCTAGCCAGGAACAACATGGAGCTTTTTTATAATTCAGGTTGGTTGATGTTGCTTTATTGAGATTTTCAAGTGTGAAGGCGATCAGCATGGCTTTCAAATTGGCTTCTGCGCAATCCAAAATATAATGGCAGTATTTTTATGATTTGAAAGTGCAACTTTGGGGCGTACTCTTGGCTGAGGCTTCCAGGGTGAATCCAACTTAAACCTAAGCCATTTCCCTCGATCTCTCACATAGTTTTTATTTATCACTGTACTGTATTAAATAAAACTAAAAAGCCACAACAACCATATAAAAACACTACATAAATAAACTTAAATTTCACCTGTATTTAAAAAATCTAGTGCTGCACTCTAGTCTGTATTTCTACAACAATTAAAATGTTCTGATGTGTAATGTGTGTGTGTGTGTATCAGATCGTGCACGGAGCAGCATGGTATCAACAGAGAGCGCATCCTCCACCTACGAGGAGCTGGCGAGAGCCTATGAGCACGCCAAGATGGAAGAGCAGCTCCGCCACGCCAAGTTCACCATCACCGAGTGCTTCATCTCTGACACCTCATCCGAACAGATGACAGCAGGGACCAACGACTACACTGATAGCCTGACCTCAAGCACGCCGTCTGAGTCCGGCATCTGCCGCTTTACCGCTTCGCCGCCCAAACCTCAGGATGTCAGTCGGGTCATGAACATGGCCGTGCCCAAGGCGCACAGACCTGGTGAGGAAGTGGAGTTAACCACACAACTAATTCATCGTTGTGTTCCCCCTATAATCACTGAGCAGCCCATCTGTCCCCAAGCAACATCAGTTTCAGATCATCTTTATTTTCATTAATGTGTTATATGTACGAGTGTAAAAGAAGATGTGAGGAGGGTGTAGTTACAAGAGGGATTTAAATCAAATCCTTCAGATTTGACTGGGACTTAGAGAATACAGAGATGTAGAGGTCGGCTTGCCTTCACTCACACCTCTCTCACCTGTTTTGTTAGATCAGGAGGTAGAGACTGAATAAATTAGACCTTTGACCACACGTCAACATGCTTGTGGAAACTTTGTGAAGTTTTTGCCAACAATAATAGTTTTTAAGATTCATACACCTCCTGCGTTTACTTTTTCTCTGCTACTATAGCCACTACAACCCACAAGCTAACAGTCAAGTGCAGTTTTATATGATTGGTTTGATTAGCTAGATCGATTTATGTACTGCACAGGAGGAGGGAGGGATTCAAAACCACATTTAGCATATAACAAAAGATAACTGAGCAATTAACACAGGGACATTTTTTTAATTTAATTTGTCTTTAAACTTGTTATGTAATCCATTGGCAAGCTATGAGACTAGATCTTTATTTTCTCTTGGCAGAACAAATGTCAATAATTTGGTTTCTTGGTTTAAAGCTGTTTTGTCAATCAGGTTGTAAGAAACTACCCGGTATCACTTTTTATTAGTTTGTTATCTGTGGAAGCCAATTAACTCTTAACTTGTTGCTAATGGCCACAGATTTCAATCCTGGGGTGCATCCCATTAGTCTTCAGACTGCTGCTACATATAATACAGAAAAGTCTCATTATACCATGACATAGTACATTAGACTCTGTGGAAGTTTTAAAGCTTTATTCAAGGCCTTCTGTGAGAGTAGCTCCTCGCTTTTCTCCAACCTTTAGAGCCTTAACAGAATAAGCAAACCCATCACACATCATAAATAAGGATTATGAGATGCAGTTCCTCCAATAGCACCACGGGGGTTACTCCTCTCAGGTTGTAGCCTTACCTTATGTGACCCTCTGCTCCTCCGGGTAGCCCTGTGGATTAATTACAAGTTATGGCAGAGCATCCCGACAGGCTGCCGACCCCACACGGAAGCCTAGACATTCAAACAGACAGACACCCTTCTCCCTGACACATGTACACAGCTCATCCATCACCCCACTCACACTGTCATGTCATAGTGTGTCTGGGGCTAGCTATAATTAGCGTTGTTGGAGGTGTCCTGTCTGAGGACCTCTGTGTGTATGTGTGTTTGCACAAGAGGATATGTTCCAAGAATCCTCAGTTTGACCAGACAAAGGTTGAAGCCATCAGATCTGCTTCTTAAGTTTCAGGCAGGACGGCAGACTCATATCACCAGCTCACCGGGGAGAGAGGGCAATTAAAGGCTATCTGTTAACCTAACCTGAAGCTATTACCACAGTGGAGACCGTTCAGTGTAATACCAGACTCTTAGCCTTTCAGGATGGTGCGGCATCGCTGAGTGCTAGACTCTGGTGTCAGTTGCTTTGGGGGAAACATAATAGGCAAAAGAATCAAGCTGCGTTGCCTCTACAGTTTCCTGGTGGACTGTTGACTCTTTGTAACGGGTTGTGTTACACAAAATAAACAATATGCACTCTTATATAAAGTGCGGTCTAAGCAGGAAAATTGGAAGCACATTTCTCAGGTCACATGAGTGTGTGAGGCCTAAATGTCTATTTTATATTTTCATTGCTTTTTTAGCTGCGTCAAATGTTATGTATTTCAGCTGACTCTACAGTCAGTGAACTGTAAAATGATTGTGGTTTTTTGAGAGGCCCGCAGGAACTCTGACAATTAATAAGTACCCAGATACAGGGGCAGTTAGATTTACATATATTATTCTACTCTCTGGATCTCGAGGGCTTAAAAGATAACGAGCCTTTATAAATAGCTGCTCTGAAGAATGTTCATCCTTACTGCAAGAAATTTGTTTCTCCATCTGAAAAGGTTGACTGTTAAGTTCTTGTTAATCAATCCAACTACAGTATGGTAACACTACATGGTCCAAAAGTACGTGGAAACACAAATATTACGCCTAGATGTGATTTTTGTGATATTAAATACATTAGTCCTAAGCAATGGGCATTGATATGCTTATATGCTGTAAGGCAACCTGGCTCCAGGGATTTGTTCCCATTCACCTACATGACATTCAGTTGACCAGTGATGTTGGGCGATAGATCCAGATCATCCCAAAGACGCTGGATTGGGTTGAGACTCTGTGTAGGCCAGTCAAGTTCTTCGACACCAAACTGCGAGAACCATTTCTTTATGGAGCTCACTTTCTGTACAGGGACATGTTGAAACAGGAAAGGACTTTACCAAACCTTTGCCACAAAGTTGGAAGCACAATGTTGTCTGAAATGTCACTCTGTGTAGTATTAAAGCAGCATTAATTGATGTTTATGGCCACTTGGGGGACTGAGAAACAAACTGTTAACACTACACTGACATATTATAACCCTTAAATTGTTATGGTGAACGTGTCATTAAACAGTTGCCTATTTACACTCTCAGCAGACATGGACCTGTTGATGCTAAAATGCTCCACACAGCTGAGGGGAACTGCAGAGTAAAGTGAGAAGCTATGATGGCCGACACGACACGCTCTGTCGGCTCTTGTGCTAAATAATATGTATGTCCAAATTTCACTTCTCTTCTTACTTCTAATAAACCAGTCAACTACTATTATTACTACTGTTACTACTACTACTACTACTTCTTGTTCTTTGCACATATTCAACATAGTGACGAAACGCACTCTGTAGATCAGTTTGTCCTTTTGGGCTACTGTAGAAATGGCAGAGGTCCATGTAAGGGGACCTGCAATGTACGTAGATAGCAATGGCTCATTCTAAGGTAATAAAAATGTAACGGTTCATTATGTAAGGTCTTTAACACCACTTACATAGTTATATTATATTACATTTCTGTCAATAGATCCTCCTAAATACTACACACTGGGCCTTTAAAGTATGAGATGAACTAAAAATGGTCACTCAGCACTTGTAAGTAGAGTGTATTACAGTATTAATCTATTGAAACCCAGACTTAGAGTGGAGGCCACTTTAATTGACAGCTGTTGAATGACCCAGCTTCAACCCCATCTCTGTCTCTATTACATCTTATTGACCTTAACTGGCCTCACCTATCTATCGCAAAGGTCAAATGCAGATGGAAACCTTCTCATTCATTCATCCCTCATCTCATTTCATGTGACCGCCTTCACCGGACATAGTGCTTATTATTTGTGCTCTTCTTCTTCTCATGCCTCATGAGATAAAATCCATTGGGTCCATGTCCCATTACAGCTTGTTCCTCAGCACTGTGCTCATAAACTTTTACAGCAGTGCTGGTAATTACAGGCCTACATGCAGCCGTCCGCTTATGATAGGCCCCACAACAGACAACAGTGTGGACTCTGCTGAAGATTCAACAGACACTTGCGCAGATTAATGGCTGGGCAGAGAGTTGCTGTTGTATTCTGGTTATACATACCATCCCATTACTGAACGATCTGCATTTACTGGCTGATGAGTTTTCAAACTACATTTCTAATGAGCTCCCACAGAAACACTTAAATCTACATTTAATTCAATAAACACTCCAGCCATTCATCATCTATACTGACACTAATAGGGCTTATTATAAAACACAGTAAATTATGCATTCTCCCTTTGAATCCAGAAATCCATTCTCCAAGGTCAGATGTTGGACTGAATCTACAGAAGTCTATGCTGGCATTAATGCCAAGTAGCTGGCAGGAAGTGTGAGAGTGTGTGTGTGTGTGTGTGTGTGTGTGTGTGCGTGTGTCCACACAGTATATACATTACATTTGAGCATGTGTGGGCTGTGGACATGTGAACGTGTCGGCACGTGTGGGAGAGAGAACGTGTTGAACAGTGATCTTAGCAACGAATCGTACATCTGTAAACGCCTGTTGATCTCTGGTCCTCTGAATGATGAATGTGAAGATGAAGCAGTCATGAAACAACACAGACAGATCCTCAGCTCATCAAGTGTTGAATATCTGGTGCAGCCCAGTAGATCTGGCAACCTAACGCCCTTCTGTGAGGGACTAATTTGCTCTGTTAAATATGTAATCCAATCAGTAAAAGGGATACAATAGCAGTGGAGGTACCATAAACTCACTGAACCGTTTTAACCGGTCTCTCCCTATCTTTCTCTACCTCTTATCTAACACTCCAGACAATTACTTAAAGATTGAAGAGACAGCTTTTAATCAGGGTTTATCACTCAGTTAAGGTATTAAATCTGACCTGGTTTATCTTGCTACGGGCATTTAAAAGTTATTCTGTTTCCTAATAACACTCCAGTTCTTCCTCTCCTACAGTGCAAGCAGCAGAGAGGAGGTTTGATAACTCCCTAACGCCCTAAATATATATATATATAGAGAGAGAGAGAGAGAGAGAGAGAGAGAGAGAGAGAGAGAGAGAGGGAGGAGGGGGGGGGGGGGGGGGCGGTAGCCAAGACGTAGTCCATCATTCAACTTCATCACAGTAAGAAAAGATAACTCAGAAACTTAATCATTGCATCAGTCCCTGACAATGATAGCAAAGATAACAATGTAATATTCAGCTCCCTATTACATTATGTTCTGCACATTTTCCTCGTAGCAACTATTAAATCAAATAGATTCACACTTGGTGAAAATTGGTATTACATTAAAATAATAGTTATGCGAATAATAATCCCAGAATGGCCCGAGGTGAGCAAATGTAACAGCGTGAATTTGACAAAAATATGGATTTTCAATTGTCTGTGCAGACAAAAAAATGAGAGCGCATACTGTACACAGAAGGGATCCCAGAGAACTACTGCACTGTCTGTTGGAGCGAGCCGCAGACTGCAGATGTGACATTTATCATTGTTTCATGAGTTTGCAAATTTGTTAATATCTCTTATCAAAAGGGAATGATGAAAGTCACACATGTATGATTGTTTTTTTTTTTTGTAGTAATGTGATTATTTACATGCAGTGGGCATTAAATGAAATCTGCGCTAATCAATACTTTTATACAACATGAACAATTGACTACGTGCAATTTGACAGTTCCCCTCAGCACAACTCTGTCAGCTCATTGTTTTGGTTTTACAACCCACAACTTGTCTTCTTTTACTCCCACCACTCATCAGGTTTTCAGCAACAACAAAAAAAACATAACAAAAACATCCTACAATGCTTTCCCACCTCCAAACAGCAGACACACAAAGTTGGCCACTAGCTGGTGAACATATTGAAGCATTTAGTAGCTAAAGAGACAGATAATGAGACCAAAAACAGAGCTAAAATGAGAGTAAACATTTACTTTGTAATTCAAAAGTTCATAATATGTCAACGTTGCATGATCACAGTGCACTACAGACTTTTTTCTACAAATCAATCACCATTGCCATCCATTCATTCGTATCAACTTTATGATACGTCATAGTTCCACTGCTTCTAAGTGCTGCTTTAAAGGGTTTTCACTATTTCATTTGTCTGGGCAGGGAGATAAACTGTAATTTAACTAAACCTTAATTTTTACCTGTGTGTTCCCTCCCAGGAGGAGAGCTGGTTCATTTGCCGCCTTACCTCCGTATGGACTTCCTGTTGAACCGTGGCGTGCCACTTGCAGCACGAGGTGGAGGGGTCAGCAGCAGCAGTGGCAGCAGCAGCAGTGGAGGAGGTGGAGGAGGAGGAGGAGGAGGGGGAGCAAGTGGTGCTGGTGCTACAGGGGAAACAAGAGGAGGAGCCATGGGCCAGACCTGCCTGGAACCCCAAAGGAGCCGTACCCTGAAGAGGCCACCTCCCATGGAGCCCACCCCAATGGAAGTGCCCTCACCCAGGGAGGTGCAGCAGTGGCAACCAGGAACTGCCTCCACACTCCCCCACAGGGATGTCCGGGAGAGGGGAGAGGCCCGGGGTGAGGTCCGGGCGGAGGTCTCCTCCTCAGGAGACCTTGCCCAAGCACAGGCTGCCAAGCTCAGCACTTCCCAGGAGTCACTGCTGGACTCCAGAGGACATCTGAAACAGAGCAACAACCCCTATGCCAAGTCGTACACTCTGGTATAACACTGGGACACACACCGGACTACTGCAGACACACAGGAGGAGGAAGGGCAAGAGACAGATGACAGGCACAGGATGGACAGTTTTCCACAACAGATATTGTTGTATATAGAGCCGTTTCCGACATGCGTCTGAAGTGGATGCTTTTCTTTGAGTCTGTCTTTCTTTCTTTCACTCTTTTCTTTTTTTTCCTCTCTCGCTCTTCTCTGTTGCTTTCACACTTTTCATTCTCTCACACCTCGCTCCTCTTCTGATGAATTTTCTCTCACAGTTTTTATTTTCTACTTGAGTATTCTTTTATTCTAAAGTGACAACATATGAGGATTGCCAAAATGATTTATTTAAAATTTGAGAAAGAGAAAAAACACTATGGAATTTATATCAAGGACAATTATAGTCATTATTATTATTACTATTATTATTATATAAAAACTGAAAATATCAAAAAAAAACAAGAAGGGAAAGGGAGGAGGACTCTGGAGCACTCTGCAGGAGAACATTGCTTTCTTAATTTATTTTTATTTTATTGTCGCAGTGTGATGAAATCTGTGATTGGGTAACTGAGGGGGTTTTTAGCACTATGAAGAGACAATAGAGGAGAAGAAGAGAGACAACGGACACGACCGCCAATGCTGACCAATCGTAATGTTTTTCAACCTTTCTGACGACTGCATGGCGACTGATCAAATGACAATTAATAGGAATGGCTGGAAATCCAAAAAAAGAGAATTTTGTCACACTATGAAATTATACAATGTGAATATATATAAAGAGATCACTTTTATTTGTGGATATTATGGGGAAAATGATTTGGTTAATAAAGTCCTTAGTCATGTTTGCACACATCTGACTTTGATTTTTGTGGCTCGAGCCCAACATTATTCCCACTTTCAATCCTTTTGCTCTTCTTTTCCCATGTTCTGTAACCTACATTCCTCTTACACTTTCCATTCAGACCTCATTTATAGAAAAACAGGAGTTCTTAAGATTTGATCAGGTTTAGATTTGAGGATGGTCCATTTCTGGAACATCCTCAAATCTAAACCTGATAATTGACTGTTAACCACAATTTACCACCAGGAATCGTGCTGAAAACGGGCATGTGGTTAATTTCAAATTAACTTTGAAGTTGCTCATTTTGACGTAAGTCAGTGGCTCCAACCATTTTTATTTTGCTTCCCCTGAAAACAAAGCATCATCCATATGGGTTTAATTGAATGTATATATGAGTAATAGTTCACCTGTCAAATTGTTAAAATTGAAAAAAGATTTTTTGGAGTTCTCAAGGGGTAAAACTCTCCAGCATTTTACAAGAAAACAGCATAGAAATATAATTATAATATTAATTATGTGATGTAGTTCTAGTTGACCCTCTTGCCTGAGGGTTGTGTTGTCAAAGGGTCATACTGCTAAAAAGACAACTGTGTCAATCCAATACATTTAAAACCTGATACTGTATCCCAATACTGTGTCATTTGTGAAAGGGTCACTCCGCTGATTTACATCAATTTACTAGTGATTCTGGAAGAGTCTTAGAAAAATAACCCTGGTGATGCCATTAAATTTACCACAGTGCACATTTAACAGAAAGCCTCAGTTACAAACTGGGGATACGGAGGAGCCTAATAACCGTTGCATTATGGGAAGTGTAGCACCCAGTGTTTTGGAGCTTGAACAACTAAACGTCAGGATTTCATTTCCTTTTCTACATTGATTTGGACCATTATTTTACAAATCTGTCTCTAACAAGTCCTGAAAGTGCAATATTAAATCTCTGACATACTGTTAACAAGAGGCTATTTGTCATTTAGAGATCAAATAACATATACTTTTACATTTCCCCTCAGATAATTTAGCTTATTTGTTTTCATTTATAAAAAAACAGACTTGGCTTTAAAGCCTGTTTAAAAGTAACAAAAATGTGTCCTGAACAAAAATGGATTCCGCAGTAAGCCTCTAAGTTGACTCGTTTGAAGGGATTTTTATGATTGCCAGTAAGTAGAGGAAATATTTACATATCAATGTACTACAGAAACGGAGCTCAAGCACAAAAATATATAAAATAATAATAAAACAAACTTGTCATGTTTACCGAGCAGGATTACTGAATGAACTGCAGCAAATGGAAGGCTGGTGAGAAGATTTCCCAACCTCTCCTGGCTGCGTCAGCACCCCTGCAGAAAGCATGTAAAGATAAAGAACAACCTTGGTGTGGCACGAACATGAACCAATGCCCTTTAACAAGACATTAAAAACAGGTTTGTGCTGATGAAGCTGTGTCCTGGATTTGATCAACAGATGGCGCTGTGCAGTCACTGGATTTAGTCCATTTGCTGCTTCCAAGCAGTGAGCTTGTGGGCTCTGAGCAGGTGGAAAGGGATGGTTCAGCACCAAAACTATTTGTGACAACCTGGAGAGAGACATCAAGGGCAATCCGGCAGTCTGTTCCAGTGTGTATCGGCCATTTGCAGGAGCACACCACCCTGAGCATGCTGAATTATTCATGCCAGCGCTGACTTTGGAACCTGGATCAGGTTTACACTGTCACACTGATCCCCACAGCGCCCAAGAATGTGGATGAGACATCAGAGGCAGGGGAAAAGATTGCATGCACACAGTTACATATGCATATAAACACCACTTACTATAATAACATTTAGGGAAATGAATGCCACTGATATAGAATGAAGAACTTCTTAATTTTTAGCTTAGCAGAAAATGAAAAACATGATCTGTTGGATCTTTTATCTCTAGTGTCTGTGTCAGATAGAGGAAGCAAATGTCATGCAACAAAAATCTACTGCACGTCTGAAAACTCTAGGAAAACTTCATGCAGTTACCAGAAATGTTTCCAAGGTCACACTAAATATCAAATTTGCTGTGGGCGAATGACAATATACCCCCCTCACCGGTGTGTAATGAAGATCGATGGCCCACCTGCCCACTGAGAAGACTTTATTATTTGCCCTCATACATTACAAAGAAATGGGACTGAGTGTTGGTGTGTGAGACTCGCTACAGACCATTATCACACCTCCCACCGAGCTCAGCAACCAAAGGGAAAACTCTGAGATAGAAAAATGGGAGGAGAAGGTTTCAAATGTAATAAAATTGTAAAGTATTCCCAAATCTTTTTTTTTTTATGGAATTTGTTCATTTAAAGTGATTTTAAGGAGGATGTTAGAAGACTACTGATTCTATGAAAGTGGAGACTGATACATTTTTTCCCCTAACAATTTAATTGACAATGTTTAGGTCTGTTTGCTCAAGTTTGCACTTGTACTACCATAGTTACATCCTGGAGTGGCAGAAGTTGGATGTTTCAAAAGTTTATAATTTATGATTTGGTGTTATGGTGGTGGAGGTGGAGAGCATTGCCGTTGGTCCAAAATCTTCCATAGGCGGGAAACTTGGTTGAGATCTGGTGACTGTAAACGCAACATATTCACATCATTTTCACCAAACCATTCAGTGAGGCCTGGTGCGTGGAAGCATCTGCATTTGATGTTGCTCCACCATTTTATTAACAGAATTTGTCCCATCTATTACTCTTAACTAACTATTTCAACCATTTTATTTTACTGTAGCTATTTAGCCATAATTTTAGCTTTTTTCTCTATATACTACCATAACTTTTTAAACTGTTTATCCAGTACTTTAAGCTGTTTCTGCCAAATTACTAATTACTTTTAGATCGCTATTTAAACAGTTATCTATTACTAGTTATTTACAGAGGAAGTGCTCATGTGCTATAGCGTTAGAGCACATGTTTTAGTCTTTTTATTTTCTACTGTCCACCGAGGATACCATAGCATGACGTGCAATATCAGTGAACAGAAGCAGGTTAGGAATAGACTAGTGCACTCCCAAATGGATTTCATAATGAGCTGTCTGAAGAGTTGGCAGGAGACAAGGGGGTAATTTAGAGAGCATGAAACGGAAGGTCTTTCCCCCCTGTGTTCACGCTCTCCTCATCAGCCACACCATCTCTTCCCTCTGGCCTCACAAGAACATGTGCGCCATGTTTATCTCTCTTTCTTGCCTATTATTTTTCTTTTCCACTCTGTTTTGACCTCCAACTCTCTTCTCCGTCTGTGTCTCAGATTGCTCTATTGATCGAGCAGCTCGTCCACCCTTGTCCTCAGTGAAGGACTTGAGGAGCACAGGATGTTTCTGACAAGAAAATTGTTTTCCCATGAGCTTCTTTTGTCAGATAGGCCAAACTGACATGTTCTTTTTCCCCGTGTATTAAGGCTGTGGACTTATGGCTAATAGATAGATAGATACATAGTTTATTAATCCCCTTGCAGAAATTCAGGAAAATGAATGTCCTGCAGTATTTCAAATTACAATAAGTCACAACGTGACACTAAATTTCTGTTACAGAACTTTCTTTGAGATTGATGGTCGTGGCTATTCACTGACAAGTACAGCTATATAGCTTATAGCCCTTTTAAACATTTCAGGGCTTCCCTTCCAGGTCAGATGAGATACAGTAACCAGTTTTTTTTTTAACGTTTTACTCTTCTCTGAGCTCTCTGCTGTCAATTGCATTTCTTAGTCCTGCAAGGACATCTTGATTTACAGACAAACACAAACAATAAACAGCAAGATCATCTGTTGGGTTCTTATTTTAAGATGAATTTTGCCAACGCTGCAATTCAGATTATATGCTGTGGATTCAATTACATTGTGCACAAACAAAGTAATCAAAATTGAACTTTTTATTATTGAACTGGAGTGATTGTATTATAAGACATTACATGTTACATGTTAAATGTTTGGACAATGTCGATGTCTGAAGGACAGATATCTTCTTTATGTGTCTCATGTTAATGACTACAATTAAATGATGGAGAGTCTTATTAAGAGAAGTCCATTTTTAAAGGGGCTGTTAATATACTTTTAATTGGTCATAGACAATTGGACACAGGAGTCTATTTAATGCATTGTATTACAGAAGAACAAGAGGGAGAGCTTTTGATCTTTAATAAAGCTGTGGGTAAAGCAGGGCTCTAATACAACCAGCGTCCGGGGTTTGAATCTCACTGGAGCTACTGTACTCACTCCTGGTATAGTTGTGTGCCTTAGATAAGTTTCCACCAATTGGCTCACTGTATGTTGTTTTCACTGAACTGATCTGATTTGAGCTCAAGTTGTCAACTGAGGGACTTAGAATACTGCATGTAGGTGGTATATCAAAGCAAAAAAGTAAGTAAAGTGGACTCCAGAGGACATAAATGAGTATTGCATCATATTTCATCAGTCAACAATGAGGAGAGGTGTGTTGTCTGCTCAGTGATGTGCACTCACTGTGTCTCACTAGTTGTCTAGAGAGTCCCCTCATCTGCTAAAGTCAGTTTCACGTTACACAACGTTACTTCACTGCACTGTTGCTTAGGAAACTTTTCTGGCAGTAGCCATGAAAATACAACAGTATGTAAGTCATACAGCACATAATTACGTAAAATGTATCAAAATACACATAATCGTCCCAGAAACAGCAAAAAAAAGGTACTCATCACTGAAATGGTTTCTGTAGCAGGAGTGAGGGCTATGCCTGCAACAGCTCTCTTTGGTAAAATAGTACTAGGCCCCTACTTCTAACCTATCAAGGTACAGTATTACACTCAGATAGCTGTTAACTGTTAATGTACTAATGATATATCACAACACAACTATAATTATTAATGTAAAATTTTTCTAGTGATTTCCGCAATAAAGGGAGAATTTGTATTTCAATAAAAACAACAAACAGTTGCAGATGTGGCTTTACCTTTTTTTTTCTTTCTTTAAAGCAGATTGTCTTGTCATGTCCAACTTTTCATCTAGACAGATAAAACTGTTCTGATTTTTTTAATCCCACTGTGACTGTGTGTATTATTTTCTGACCGATGATGGAGCCAGAATTGGACATTATTTGGAGATTTTATTCTGAAACATGTCCTGACATTCAGGTTAATCCACAGTATCTAGGAAATGTCCTTCAAATATACTGTATATTAGTATATTTCATGACTTTATAATATCTCCACAAAAGAATAAATTGAACTCCAGAAAGATTTGCCAGAAGACATGGTAGGACCCTGTTTAGCATCCAAGCTGGATTCTTGGACAACATACAGCGGTGTGTTGGATGTATTCCTTAGGGATTTTGGTCCACAGTGAATAGCATCATGCAGTTCTTGCAGTTTTCTAACCTAAGGTGCTCAGTTGGGTTATGATCTGTGCAGGCCATTGGAGTCATGTGGTCCTGGAGCTATCCTGAGATCCAACTACTCATCAACAATGCTAAGGCAACTTGGTGCTACGTTGTTACACCAAATGTGTAACAACACTCAAAATAATACTAGGATTGGGATTGATTGCCCACTGCTTCCTCGTTGGCATTTTGTTGACAAAGCTGCCAACCTGCTGCTTTTTTTCCCATGTTGCGTTCCTGGTTCGAATCCAAGCAGGAACTTTTGTTAAATGTTGTTTTTCTGTCTGTAACTCAACTGTGAAGTATGTGAACTATGAAGGAAAATTGCCAAAAAAAACAAAACACCAAAAAACAGGAAGTCTATTTCAGTTAGGGATGAGATATTAATGGATTTTGGATGGATGGCTTTTCAGGTTTGGCAACAGCTTTCTGGACCTGTGAGAACAATCACGTTGTCATTTGTACTACGTCAGAGTTTCTTAGTGTACTTTGCACATTCACATACATGCTTAGTATATAAAGTGATGTTCTGTAGAAGAGCCAGATGTTTCCATTAATAAGCACATCATCAACATACATGATTGATGGCAGGAGAAGGCTTCATTATCACCCATAATGTAGATAAGATAAAAGAAAGATAAAAATCTTTGGTTAAGGGTCATCATAAAGTACAGTATGTAGGCCTATGAAAACACAAGAGGGATTTGTGGCAGCGAAGATGAGGTCTCATTAGTGAGGTAGAAAACCAAGTATAAATAGCACCTGGTTTCTGGGGTTGATTCACAATCACAAGGTCAGTAGAGCAGCAGTACTGCCGGGGGGAAAGGTATCTAGGACACTGTTCAAAATACCAAGAAATATATGAGAAAACATCCTCCATTACACATAGAGAGAGTGAGATGGCAGATTGAAGGAGAGGCAGAAAAAGCGATGTATTAGTTTTAATACACGCATAAAGGCATTTTCAAAGGTGAAGGATTTACTACATGCTAAGTATCCATTGGCCCATCACAAAATTCCCCTGCAGGATACAGAATCTTACAGGAAACATTAAGTTATTCGGATCACTATTTGTTATCTTAACTGACATCCAGTCTGAGCCACAAAGGAGGAGAAACCAGTGACATATTCTTTGTTTCGTCCCCCTCTGTATCATCTGCCAGTCCTGCAGGCCCTGTATGTACGCTTAAAGGCATGAGTCACTGGTCATCAGCTGCCTCTGAACGTTACCTTCGCCCTAAGGCTCAAGACATCTTCTCTTCTACTGATGAAATGAGCCATTTGCAGAGTTATTATTGCTCACTCACAAGCTGAGAAAATATGTAAAGGTATCAGCAATTGGTGCTGGGCTCATTTCACAAATTTCACCTTTATTATTCTAGCCAAGTAATCCTTCCATTTACAGTGAATAGATTAATCATTTGGCTAATAATGTAATAAATAAACATGCTGCATACTGTTTATTTACAGAGATGTTTGCTCAAGAACACCGCATATAGTCTGTGGTTTGTTTCTTTTCATTCTGTTCATGCTATTCATATATGGATGGGCAGCGAGGCCTCAAATATTCTCATTATAATATATATGTGTATATTTATATGTGTATATTGCACATATTTGTTGTTTGTTGTTAAGTGTTAATTCGTTATTCTTCTGTTTTTCACATTTTGTCAGTTAATCATCTTTTTATTCCATACCATCTGTCTATTCCATATTTATATACTTCTACATTTATTAATATCTACTGTATGTTTGTGTACATGTAGCACCTTATCTCCAAAGCAAATTCCTCGTAAGTGTAAAACACTACTTGGCAATAAAGCTCTTTCTGATTCTGATTCTGATTCTGATTCTCATATGTTGCACATACTGAATCGAGTCTGTGTTAACGACATCTTTCTTAACCGCATCAGACGATAAATGTTCTGTTATACTGTACCTACTCTTAATGGAGCAGCTTAAGTTTGAGGCTGCTGTCAGTTCTCTGATAATATTGTTGCTAAAAACATTCAGTCCAAACACACCACAGCCTTGACTGCTCATCACATGCTCATCACATGTCCAGAGTTGATCATCTACATAAAGCATAAAGATAAGCTATATTTTTTTAATCATTCAATTGATGCTATGATTATGATATACTGAATATCAAGTATTTACAGTATTTATCACCTGAGGCAAAGTAACCTTATGATATAGACATACTGCATAAGATATTAGAGGGCTGACATTAAGTAAACAAATTTACATTATTTTAGTATCTAGTAATTTTAATAAGCCATTCTGACAAATCGATTATGCTAACTTTGCACTTGCCTTCTAAAAACTATAAGTCTAGCAAATAATCCTGACGCAAACAGCCTTCTTAAACTTTCCAAATAAACCGTTTTTACATAAAGCAAATTCTAGATAGATAGAGTATGATCCCCCAACTCTACACTAAAAAGAAACTGAGAGAAACGTGATAACCAACACATGTTGCATAGAGCATCTGTTGTTTTATGAATTACTTTAGATCTGTAAAGTCAAATGATTATTATTGGGGGCTGTAATAAAGAAGAACAGCACAAAGGTTTGTGCTTCAAGTGAAAACATTGAAACCAACTCCTCAGGCACCTGTCTGTGTTTCTGACAACAAGGATGCATATATATGAATAAGTTTTAATCAGCTTTTGGAGTGATGGCAGGATTTTTGCTTTGTTCTACAGCTTTGATTTAATCCATCAACACTCAATTCCCTGTCTCCGCACTGCAGGAGATGTATCAGTGGTAAAATCTCATTGTGTAGATGTCATAGAAATCAAATTTAGAGGCAAAAAACTGCATGTAGACAACAGAGAAAGGAGAGATTTGGACTTGGTGTTGGATGAAGTGAAAGTATTTTGTTTAATTCCAGTGGAAGAATCAGTTATTTGTACACACAGTAGGCTGAAATTCTCCACACCACACTTGCTGATTAAATCTAATTCATGCTACTTTTAGTGTGACAGGCTACTAATGACTAATGTAAATTTACTGTTACAGAAAATACCATCTGCTTAACTAACAAATAACACAAGAAGAATGCATGAGATGGTAGGTCTTCTATAATATTGTAAAACCTGCATTTACACTTATATGCATAAAAAGAACCCATATGAACAGTGTTGCTTTTTTTTTCATGGAAATATGTTAAAATGCATGCGGGAGTGGATGTAGGCAGCAGAGTGTGAACCAATCAAAAAAATGTCAGTTTTCATCAGAACACAAACTATTAATTATTATCAATAACCACATAGTGTGAAATTCATTTCTGTAGATGTCCAGACATCAGAAAAGGAAATAGTAAAACGCCATAAACACTGAATTCATCTTTGCCTTCTAAACAGTAGTGGAATAGGGAAAAGATAATTTGATGTATTATATGCTGTATCTACACTGCTTTCACATTATATATTGCTTTTACTGACTCTGAGGGGTAAAGAAAATGCCCCACCCACCATGTATCACTCTGCTATTTGCACAACATTCATCTATAGGCAGAACAGAAGGCACGCAATGAATTTTACAGTCTCATTCTCAATGCATGTTGAATTTTTTCGCCATAATACAGTTTCAGTGCATCTATCAGCATATCATTATCCCCAGAAGGGTTGATCTCTGACTACAGTATTTTCCTGCTGTATTTACTCAAACTGTATGAATGCTGACTTTAAAACCCCACTCCAAACCTTAACTCCTAAATAGCACAACTCTGTCTAGGAGAGGAGAGGAGAGGAGCTTGTCATGCAAGATCAGAAGAAAATCTCTGTATGTTAATGTTATGATTTAAATTCTATTACCACACTCACACAAACACTACAAAGAGACTAGCAAAGTCTTGAGGGATGTTATTCTCTGTAGGCCTTTGCATGACTTAGCAAGATCCTTTTTATTAATCATCTGGGTGGAAAATAACACATAACAAGCAGGCAAACAAACAAGGAACAGTGAGGCTTTTATTTCCACAAGATCTTCAGTGGAATTCTGAAGGTCACCGCCTTTTAGGGAGAAAGACTATGACAGCAAACCTGCTTTGTATTGATTTGTTAGCACGCAATTTAGACATAAGCACCATACAATGTCACTGATACTTTTGACAGTTTTTTTGTAGATGTATACTATACATTTTTAACCTAAATTAAAAAATATATTAATTTTAATCTAACAACAATAAGTGAAAAAACACTGAATTTCCCCTTGTGGGATTAATAAAGTATGTTTTGTTCTTCCAAAAAAAAAATTTATACAATACTTGGAAGGCTGGGCAGCATTGGGTTGTCTGGTCACTCAGTGGCATGGTTC
Organism: Micropterus salmoides; assembly: GCF_014851395.1. NCBI lineage: Eukaryota > Metazoa > Chordata > Actinopteri > Centrarchiformes > Centrarchidae > Micropterus > Micropterus salmoides. Next base: position 15,946,578 of record NW_024042261.1, on the reverse strand, counting down.
ATGGTAACAAACTCACTGGTAGGGTGCAAAATCATCAAATACAATTCCTCTCTGTCACTCAGGGTGTACCCCAAGGCACAGTCCTTGGCCCCGACTATTTTCTATATATATGAATCACATTGCCTGCTCTGTTGAAGACTCAACTATCCACATCTATGCTTATGACACAGTCCTTTATGCCATGGGATGGTCTTTGTAAATGGAAATCTTAATGCTACATCACACAATTTTAGACAACAGTTCTTCCAACAGTTTTTGTTTGGCCTTTTCCTGTTTCAATATGACGATGTCCCTGTGCAGGAAGCCAGCCTCACAAAAAAATGGTTTTCCCAGCTTGATGTGGAAGAACTTGACTGGGCAGACAGGGCCCTGAACTCAACCCAATCCAACACCTTTGGGATGCAATAGAGCGAAGACTGTGAGCCAGACCCTCTCATCCAACATCATTGTCTGAACTCACAAATGCTCTTCTGGATCAAAATGTTGTAGAAAGCCTTTTATAGCTGCAAAAGTGGGACCAACCCATATTAATGTATATGGATTTAGAATGGGATGTCATTAAAGTAATGTATGTATGTGTAATGATGTCCCAGTACTTTTGTCTATATAGTGTAGGCATGCAGAAGCTTGATGTTCTCTATCACTCTGCTATCCAGTTTGCTACAAATATCCCTTTCTAAACACACCACGGTTCTCTTTAATCCTCTGTCAAGTGGCCATCCTTACACACCCGTTATAATAGTCATTGGTTCATGCTTATCTACACCCACTCCTTTCATCATTCCAGTCTGCTGCAACCACAAACTAGAAAGCAAAAAACACTACAAACACAAATTATCTCCAAGTCAGCTTTTAAGGACTCTTAACCACTGTTATTTCTCTATTATTTACCTAACTTCCGCCTGTCTTCTGCTAACTGTTGTCCAATGCATATTCTTGTTCTCTTGCTACTGCTTTTTTTTGGTTGTGAATGCTTTTCCTGTTCCTGTTCTTGCTGTTTTCCTGTTGTTGTACTGCCTGATGCTGTAGCTACCTGCCTGATTCCTGTGTCATTTATGTAATGCTTTTTGTTACATGTAATGAAAGTTGTGATTTTATGTTAATGAGTGGGTTGGATTTTTTCTGGGATGTGTGCTGCTTTTTTTTGGTTTTTGTTTTACTTTTGACATTTCTTTCTTTTAGCCCCTAACCCCTTCGCTGAAGAAGCTTTGCTTTTTGCCAGGCCACCACTCTAAATAGGAATTTGGTCTTAATGGATACCCTGGTTAAATGAAGGTTAAAAAATAAATAATTCCAATATGACAATGTAATGGATGTACTTCATTTTACTGTTCTGTACTGTAAACCACCAGCTGTGGACATCAAGGAAGGGTTCACTTGTCATGGCAGTGTAATCTTCTCAAGCTTACAAAGCTGATCTGCTGTGGGATCAATTCCCTGTGGAGCAAAGGTCATCACTGACCTTGCTATAATACAGTTGGCATGATCTAGATTGTAAGAAAATCAGTGCAGCTTCTTTTTAACCTTTGACAGTTTGAATTTCTGACATGCATAATACCCTTCAATGTGTTTTAAAGGGTTAAAAATCTTTTGTGTTGTATATATGTTGTGTTGCTGGTTGTTTATTTTTTATTGGAGCAGAATTCTTATGAAGAGTAATACTGTATGCAAACCTGAAACACTTTTTGTTATTAGAAAGGTTTTTATTTTTATTTATTTATTTTATTTAACAAGTAAGATCGTCTGAGATTCATGAATGTCCGAACATATTTTTTGCCAATCTACCTAGGATATGTTCAGATTTTTCACTGGATAAGTGAAATATTCTACCTGCTGGCAATGAAGAGTCAGGGGACCACCAAAGTCAGTAGGATTCAACCTATGGGTACCTTGAATTTCTGTACAAAATCCATCCTATTGTTGTTGAGATATTGCCATCCATAGAGCCACAGTTACAAATGAACTCTGCTGTCAAAAATAGTACATAAATATAAGACAGATTTCTCACTAGAAAACTAGCTAATGATGGGTTTCTATGAGTTATATTCTGCTATGCCATTCCTTTGAAATACAGGCCTTTACCTTCAGGCTGTAGCACAGACAGTATTTTTGCCAGTGTTTGCGTGCTTTCACATGTTTCTACAGGCAGACTAATGAGGGAGACCACATAATGTGCCTGAGCAGTATAATGATAGAGGCTTTGTGCTGTTCTGTGATCAACCTTAAAAGGAGTAAGGCTTGTTTGTGACAGCTGCCTCACTGCCCAAATCTTGGCAGCCCAGTCATTTACACAGAGCAGAAGGAAAGTTAAACAAAGTATGGAGCAGCAGCTGGGCAACTAAGACTAAGAATCAGATGCCAATGTTCCCTCAAATTTTGTTTTCAGTCAGAAGTCAGAAATAGACTTTTCAAATCATTCTGTACTCCATTATGAAATATCCACCTATAATCCTGAACTAAAATATACAATATTTATGCTGGTGAATGTTGTTTAAAGCGCCTAAAGCTGAGAACAGATCATTGGGAATCAGTCTGTCAGCCTACATGGAGAAGGTCATCAAGCTGAGAAGGGAATAGATTCAGCTGAGCTCATTCTGAAGCTGTTTATATTTATAGTTTGTCATCAGAATATAAGTCCCCATGCTATCCCTGCACAATGTATATTAATGCAACATATCAGACATACTGCAGCTATTCAGCAGCCAGTCTTTATATGTAGTTGTTTATCAAATGTTCATCTTTACATGCACTGCACACAAGTTCCACACAGAGTCTTTATTTATTCAATGTACATTGATACACAGCTTGATAGTACCATGCAGGTAAGAAAATGCCTCTGGGTGAAATATTCTGTTCAGGACGGAAAGCTCCAGGCTAAGTTTCCTAAAAACAACTGTCACTCTATCATCAGCTTTTGTGCCATCTACTCACACAAATACAGGTGTTTTTGGGAAATGTAGTCCTAAGCAGTACAGACAGGGATGGTGCAGGTATAACTGAGGCTGGGATAAGTACAAAAACATATTCTAACACAAACACCAGCTAGACTTCATGATATATGGAACGGGACAGAAACTCTTTCTGTTACTTATTTATTGATACAGCAGTTAAATAATAAATTATAGTAATTATAATAATAGGATAATGAAAATTCACAGACATGTCATATGATTAACAAGCTATTGCATTCTCTCCCACCCCCAAACCCATCACAAGCCCTGGAGTTCCAACAGGTATGAATTTGTTTACATGCAAATGTCACACCATCGTCACTGTGCCGTGGCTTCCGCCTGCCGTCTCTACACACAGTGGCAGAGCAGCATGGCGCTCACTAGGACTTCTCAACACGCTTCTTCTTCTGGAACTTCCTGAACTGGGACTGGATGGCGACAGCTGCCTTCTCGGTCTCCGGATCGCCCATGTCAATGTCAAAGTCCTCTGGGACGTCCGTCTTGGACGCATCTGGAAGAAAAAGGAAATGATGTGTTGAACTCACAGCAGTGTACAAAGACTGAGTCACATTGTCAACTCCTCTCCCTTGGACAGCATTATCACAGCAGGCCTGTCAATCAGTGATGGGAATTACGGCTCTTTGAAGGGAGCTGGATCTTATGCTTCATTCCTTTCTGAGAGCCGACTCTTTTTGCTCCCAAATGGCTTCATTTAGCACCACATCTGTTGGTCACTGCCTAAGTCACATTCTTATTTGGTGCAAGAAATAAATATGCAATTCTCTACAGTTCACTGAGTTTGGATGGTTTCCCTCTTTTTTACCTTTCCACCATAAAAGCAAAAGTGTGTAGGAAGTGAGGAATGGATTAGTGACAGTGTGTTTATCTGCTCTAATGTTAGCATACATCCTCTTTTTCCTGGACATGTCCTCCTTTGGGACCTAAAAAATGTCCAAAATGTCCATGATTCAGCTTTTGCTTTCTACAGTCAGCATTCATTGTGTGTGTTTTTGCATTACTTTGACCAGCACCTGGTACTATTACATTTTACTCTTTACTGTACCAGGACTTTTTCTTGCATAACAGCACTTCTCACAAGCTGCCAGTAACATTAGTCTTTTCTGGCCTCTCCACCCCCGGAGACGGAGTAGGGAGAAGATCTGGTGCTTTGTTTTTATCCAAGCATGTGCATAAAGTTGCTTATCAATGTCACTCTTCGTGAACCGACCGTTCACAGCCTGGATAGGGCGGGGCATTAAAAAAGGCTGACGTGGTGCTACAGCAAACTTTTAAAATGTTGAACTCGTTCTGCATGAATGATTATGATTTTTGACGAGTTAGCACTTAGCATTAACAAATTACAGACTAACAACCACGAGAGAATTTTTCTGTAACTGGAATTAATATTGTAGTAGTTGTAAGCTATATATGATACTTTTATCTGAAATTATAATGAATAAAACTAATATTGCTCCTTATTAAAATAAATAAAGTGGTTTTATTTGTGAATCAGTTAAATTGTTGAATATCAATAAGATGTTGAAATGATACAAATAGGCCTACTATGAACAACCTACCTATTTAACTATAAATATGTAATTTTTTTTGTTATAATATTGTAGGGCAGCACAGTGGTGCAGTGGTTAGCACTGTCGCCTCACAGCAAGAAGGTGGTGTGGAGGTGTGGAGTCTGCGTAGGTTTTCTCCGGGTGCTCCGGCTTCCTCCCACCCTCCAAAGACATGCGGACTAGGTTAATTGGTGACCCTAAATTGTCCTTAGGTGTGAGTGTGAGCGTGAGTGGTTGTTTGTCTATGTGTGGCCCTGCGATGGACTGGCGACCTGTCCAGGGTGTACCCCGCCTTTCGCCTGATGCCAGCTGGGATTGGCTCCAGCCCCCCGTGACCCTGTACGCAGGATAAGCGGTTGACAATGGATGGATGGATAATATTGTACTAATACACAGATTTATACTAGTTACTCCTCTAGGTGGATAAAGCCTCTACATTGGACAGATGTAGATTTAGCCAGAGCCAGGATGCCATAGTACATGATATTTGCTCCTTTTGTTGCCTCTCTTCTTGAGAGCAACTGTTTTACTAAAATTATTGTTGCACACATTGCCATGGTGCCACCAATTACTGGAATCCAACATTCCACCCACTGTGGGTGTCCATCTGCCTCTTGCCCCCACTGTCCTCTTTTTAGAAAACCAAACTATGTTCACCCTATTACTATCATTATTTGTAACAAACAACGCTACACAAAAGCTAAGCTAAGATGGGCTTTGTAAGAGAGAATTAACAGTCTGATGTAACATTTTTCATTATTATATGTATACAACTAAATACACATGCTACAATTCAAGATCAATACTGCTCCTTTATTTCCATATCTATTACATGGATCATCAACTGGTAAGGATGCTGACTTTTTGCCTGAAACATGCAGCTTCAGCATTTGGCCTTCTTTTACCACTATATCATGTATGTAGCCATAAATGGCATATTTAAAGCCCCTTTTATGTGCTTGTTTTAATTTGAGTCAGCTGAGAACATTAAAAAGTCAGCCAAAGATGGTGTTTCACCTAATTCATGGAGCTAATGTAAGCTTAATTAGCTAGCCACCTACAGCTGTTAAAATCTGCCAATTACACTTTCAATGGGCAAAACTGACAATTACAAATGAGAATCTGCTTTTGTTTACCTCTGTCTAAAATCAAGAACCCTTTTCAAAAATATTCCTTTCACTTTATTTTTGAAGAAAACAGTAATGTAATGTAACGTTAGATGGTAAGATCTCCATTGGCGCTCCACATAAACCCCATCCCTCATTATGATAGTGGAGCAGAGTTTCTATGGGGGAGCCTGAGCAGTTGTTTCCCAGGTCAAATGCCAAAGCATGAATTGTTCTCCAGTTCTTAATCCTCTCTGGAGCTCAGCCGACACTGACCAAGAGGGCACGGCTGTAATCCCACTAAAAACTGATAGAAGCTGGTTTCAGCAAGCATTAGGAAAGAAGATGTTTTTTTTTATCTCCTGGTTAGTGAAGTCCTAAAGAACACAGAAGTAAAAGTACACAAGAATATTGAACGTACTAGATAAGACAATATGCATGATTTTAAACAGGAAATGTGCAATGTACATTATTTGACTGCTAGTATTTAAACATTTACCTCAACATGTATACATGCATGTAACATGTAAATATATGAAGGCTTGTTTACATAATGATGAATTTAAAGTTTACATGAAAGCTTTGTCATTCACATCTTATTGGGACGGCAGTCTGTGGGGGCTTGGCTTGCCACCAATAATTTATACATCCAAGACCACTAATTGAGTTATGCACAAGAAAATAATAGCAATTGTAGGAGTAAAGGATCAAGCAAAACAGACTATTAGACACGGTGTTACTGATTTAGTCTTTAATTTATTATTATTTACTGTTTGTCTCATGCTGTTTTGCTGTAACACAAGAACATGCTGCTGCTGAACGGAGAACATCGGAGCTGTGGGCTATAATGAAGCAGGAATATTCAGGACTTTGAGAGGTTACGACAAGCTAACATTTATCCAAGCAAGTTTCCCCGTGGCTCTGACGTCTGCCTGCGACAGCTTATGTCACCAGGAATAACAATCAGGAAACACGTTTCCCTGGCCAGTGAAAAGTGTGATCCTGCTTTTGCAATGCAGGATCAGTTTGGCGGACTTGACAATTAAATACTGTATACTGTTCACATACTGCTAACCTAAGATTCCTTTGATCATCAGTCCCCATTTAACCATTTACCAGTCTACACTGACAAAGAATGAAACTTAATAAGCAGTTAGCTGTTTTAGCTATTCCATGTCTCTGCCTTGCAACACTGCTTCAAAAGACTGACCTGCTTGCGTGGGGGTGGGGGGTTACTGAAGGCAGAAAAGCAGAGAGGCGACTCACGTATTGACTGTGCAGCTAATCCTCGGGTTCCCTTGGGGCTGAGCTTGAGTACCCTTGTCTTGCCGTTCAAGGAGGAAACACTAACTGCTTTCTGCTGTGTCAAGCCACTCGGCTTTCAATCCTGCATTAATTGATATTGAATTTTCCAATGCTCTAATGCCCGCTGTTTTCATCCCAGCAGCAATAGCTGTTGAGCTGAGCCCTCCAAAGTGTCAACACGAGATATGTTCATAATGTCTGTACTACAAAATGGTGACCTTTTTCTATCAAAAGATATCTAGATGGTCAGAGTGGAGCCACAGGCAGGATGCGAAGGATTGTTTTGTATTTTTTTTCAAAGTAAAAAAAAGCGGTTTTCTGTCAGAGACGCTTCTGTCATTCAAAGCAAATGCTGAAACAGTTAAGGGGTCAGTAACTTCATCTGCTTTATTTTTTTAAATATGCTAAATTTCTTGTTTCATGAGCAATCATAGTAACTTTTGATTTCTTAAATGCAAATACCAGTCAGCAAAAATACGTACTATGTTGGGGTTCATCTCATTGTCCTCCAATAGTCGTATTAACAATTTTGACATGATCACTTTAAAGTAGCATTTACACTATGTTGTGTATCAGTACAACTCTCAGTTATTTTAGTTTAGTTCCATTTCAATATTTTAGGGGAATCACATGCATCCATCTGAAAGAATCACATCGAAGGATTTTCATCAGTTTTTATAACACAGGAGATAGTGGCTGAATGTGACAATGACGGATCATTCTCTACACTTTGAGGATTCATCTCCTTCTTGACACACACACACACACACACACACACACACACACACACACACACACACACACACACACACACACACAAAATGGCTTACCAAACCTATTACCTCTGGCAGCACTTTCAGTGTTCCTGTCTTCACCTAATGGATCATCTTGAGGAGGGAAAAACGTATTTATACATGGTGTTGGTGTGTGGCAACTGCAGGAATAAAAGCCTCCATACAACTAGGTCTGAGGCTCAATAGATACACTTTCTTAAGACATGACTTTCCTGCATGTTGCCAACTTTATCTATAATTTAGATGGAATGCGTTCATAAGTGACATGATAAGACCATCCTTGGTTAGCTGTCTTTCAAAATGTCTTTTAAAAGCTGCTCTGAAGCCTAGTGAAAGCTGGGACGTCTTATTGATTTCACTGCTTAAAACCAGTTGAGCCATGAGAGGGATTTGGGGAAGCGGAGGATGAAACGCATTAAGGAAGAACTTGTAGACCTTGAGACAAGAGAGACAGATTGTGGAAAGAAAGTGAAACTTGGTATTAAAGTGTTTTACACAGTATGAGGATATCTGTTTGAGCTTAAGATGCTGCAGTGTGTGATGTATTTGTCACTAAAATGTCTCTGCACACACAAAATTACAGTAGCACCTACAGTGTGTTCCTCTTGGACACTCAAAGTCAGCACCGTATTTTTGGTGCCTTTAAAAAAAAGAAAGACAGAGAAATGTTTCAAGTACTACTTTTTTTCTGAAGCTACAAATACTCTGATACTGAGTGTTTATTTTAGTAGTTTGCCACGCAATAATTGTTTGCAGAAATAAGGCTTGAATGCCAGGGGTGACAGCTGACAGCTCATGTTAGAGACTGACAGCTCCTTGACAGTTATTGTATCCTTGTAGAAAAGAAAGTGATTGAAAATAGTGAAATACTGCCTCTAGTGCTCAAAGAATCAGCTGATTTATCAGTCAGTTAACATAACATTTTAACATGATTATCTTGATTATCAATGAACCATTTCATTATGATAACAAAATAAGTTATTAGCTGCAGCTCTGATTGTTTTTCATAAAATGGAGATACTATACATTGTAAGTGCATTAGTACTTACTAATGCATTTGCATTTTAGATTACACCACGCCAGGGAGAAGTTTTGATTTCCTGATTTAGTTTTTCATTAGACTGAGATTGAAAATGCAATCTGTTGAGTTTAATACTTTAGATTGGAAACAGACTTTTAATCATTTATAAGGTAAATATAACGGAATAAGAATCCCTCAATGTTTTAATTTCACTAAATTAAAGTAAAATGATAAACCAACCTCATGTGTTCACTGTCTGGTGTAATATAAAGTGTATAAAGTGTGATTGTCCGTAGCTTTACACAAAGCTTTCACACAAAAAGCCAACAAGCCATTTTATATTAATTCCCATCCACCTTGTAGTTACTTCTGAAAACGCAATGAGAGCCGTTTTACAGGTAAAATTTTTCAGGAGTGAGGCAGTGCTTTTACCCCAGTAAGAATAAGACATCCACATCCAGGGATGTGGACTCTTGGCATCTTGCATGTTTTAAAAAGATATATGAGTGTTTGAGCGTGTGTATGGTGTAAAAGTGTGTATACTTTTGTGCATGGGAATTTGAGTGCATATTGTGCCTGCCATTCTTTGTATCAATAGTTGAAAGTCAGTGTTTGAAAGTCAGAAAAATATCAGCGACCCCTAAGGCCTTGAAACACTGGAGGGGCAGCAAAGCGTGAGAGACCACAGCGATCAATACACAAATACACATGAAAGACTGGTTCTGTATTGATTGCTACTGTGTACTTGTTTTTTTTCACTGTGTGTCAACTTTTATTTTGCTTTGGGTGAGGAAGCGTCTGTGTAACCTACTTGGACGCAATCGCACATTTGAATTTTTTTTTTTTTTTTTTTTGAAACAGAAAACGTGGGATGTTCAAAGACCTACAGAGGAAATGTGTGGTTTCAGCTCCTTCTAGCACTGACTGCTTCTGAAACAGGTGTGCATTTACTAACAATATCTGACAGAATAAGACAATTCATTATTGCTATAATTGAGTACAGTAAAGCTAATTAAAAAGTGTGTAGAAAATGGGTCATCTTCACTTTGAGAGCTTGTCGCAAAGCTAATTATAAAAGGCTGACTTTCATCTCTGAGGTGAGCCTATTTGAAATTACGCCTGCGCTGGTTTGAAACGGGAGGAGGAGAGGTGCTTCTTGGCGCAGCAGTTTCCACATTGTTCTTAAATACTCTGTGAGCTTAACACTTTTCCACAAGAAATGGAGCAGTTTTCATCTGTGAAGTCCAACATGAATAAGCAGATGACTATCTCACATGATAGCATCACACCAAAGGATTACCAAGTGCTATCCTTTTGTTCCTGTCAGTGTGGTTTGTTTGTCCAGTATGAGGTAAAGCTGTAGTAAGCCCACGCTGCCCCAGCTGTTGCAGTGAGAGGGGCAGTCTGTGTTGTGCTTGGACTCATAAGGTCAGTGAGCATATGGAGCATATGGCCCAAACACATGACATCTGGATTCCAACCATGTTGATCAATGTTACAGAAGACGACCAAAAGAGGCAATTGACTGAGCCTGTGAAGGTGTTTGAATCAGTGGTGGAAATTAACAAAGTACACGTATTTTCATTTTGGAATACTTTCTATATTCTACTTTATTTCTGAGGGAAATATTGTACTTCACTACATTTATGTGATAGCAATAGTTACTAGTTACTTTCTAAATTATGATTATAGATACTTTGGAGCATTTTTCTTGTTTTCGTAGGCCTTAAATTACCAACAATACAAATCACATGTTCAGCAGCATTGTTGTATGATGCATTGTTAAACTAAACTAAAACTAACATTATATACTGTACATTCTGTAATAAAGACGGTATTTAAATAATGGCAGCGTCCCAAATCACCACAACACTAAAGCTAATAGAAAGCAAACTGGAATTAACTGTACTTTGATAGCTCACATGGTAGATTCAACATAACATACATCAAAACAACAAAAATGTAAATCCACTCACCAATCTGCTGATTTTCAGTTTTTAAATATAAAGTTTCTATTTTTAAATACAGTTTTCTCTCATTCGATTATTCATTCAAATTTAGTTTCTTTGACTCTATTATTTTTTGAATGAAGTTAAATCCAATATAGTTTCCTGTGCAGGCAGTGGTGAGTTTCACTGACGGCAGTGTGAACGCTGAATAATCAGTGGTTGAAAACAGTATAGCCGTTAAAGAAGACAAACTCACAGCAGCGTGGTGACTATGACATGACATGTTGCTGTTCTGATGGAGTCAGTGTTGTGGAAATGGACATCATAGTGAATTTATCAAGACAACAGAGAGGAAGATTTGAGGTGATGATTACAGCAAATTAAAACAAGAGCAGCTCAGGAAGCTGGGATTAAAATGTAATTTTAATCTAATTAAAATGTAATAAAATATGATTATAAAAACACAGGAAATCTAAAATACAGACCTGTCTCTTACATATATATGTTTCAAATAAAGGCCTGGTTTTCTCTGCACTAAATAATGTAGTAATATAAAGTCTGCCTCACCATGAAAGTCCCTCTTCGATACATAAAACAGTAAAGCACAAAAGGGGCCATTCTGCATAATGAGCGCCTTTATTTTGTAGTTATATTTTTACACTTTTGGTCTTGCTACTAAGAATAAACATCATCAACAACAACACTGAACTGAAAGAGAAAAAAAGTTAGATTCACTTGTATCCATTTGATAAAAATTCAATCTTGTGCCGTTCTCTTTACAATAAACACTTCCATCCTCCAGCTTCCCTGTTACTGCTGTTATCAGGTGAACAGCCTTTGCTGCATGACTGAGGTGCATCACGGTTGCATGTACTCATACCTACCCAGTTCAAATTAGCTCCAGTGAATATGAATACATCTCTCTGTGGCTGTCCGTGAGCCTGTGAGGTGATGTCTGCAAAGACTGTGCTCTGCTGTGTGCTGGGGGTGTGCAGAGTGGGCGAGAGTCAATAGCAGCATTACTCCCTCCTCACCCACTCTTAACAACTCTCTCCCGACCTCTCTCTACAGTGAAAGGCATGCTTCAGACACGCTGGGAAAGCAGTTTTTCCAGGCATCAAATTAATTGTCAAGGTCAGACAACAAAGGGGTGTTTCATGTGTGTGTGTGTGTGTGTGTGTGTGTGTGTGTACTGCAGGCTGTGTACTTTCATTCACTTTCTCTTTTCATTAAGTGAATAGAGAGGTAGACCCGAATCCTACAGGCAGTGAAAAATTTGCTTCCTGCAACACAGTGTTTCAATTCAGCCAACTGCGCCAGGTAATCTGGATCCCATTAATTGCTGTTGGTGAATAATGTTCACGGTGACTCTGTGTAATAGGCCGATTTATTTTTTTCAAACCAGGTCAGTGGCGGTGCAAGCCTGGTTTAAAGCTCCCTTCAATCACACTAATGTGGCATTTTTTCTAACATGCTTTCCAGGAAGGTTCCTGGCTGTTTGACACATCCACATTTCAGTTAGACCGCATAAACACAGAAAAGTATTTGTTACTCTTTGAGATGGACTGTTTAAGAAATTTTAAGAAAATCAAACAGGATTATTATCTTCAGCAAAGCTACAACTTATCTTTTTGAACTCTTATATTTCCAATGTCACAGCAGCCTTGCATGTAACAGTATCATGGCAACGGGAGAGACAAAAGTGCCTTTTTTTTTACCTTTTCACACTGACATTACCTGTAAGGTTTTTAAAGGTGCTGTGCTAACAGAGATCCCCTGAGGATCTATAGGAGAGTACAACAAGTCAGGAGGGCAGTTATACAACATGCAGGTTGTTCAAGGTTGCACAGCACTTGTAACTTTATATTTGACTGTTTTTTAAAATATACATCATTTGTATGATATTTTGAATTTTGAATACAAAAATACCAAACTGATGGTCACAGTTCCAGTTATTACATAGATAATTACAAAATCTCAGCTAAAACATCAGCTTAATCTTATAACACAACAGGACAGCAGTCTCTGTTTCTAATCAAGCAGAGTGTTGGGCAATTTTCAGCTACACAAGTGCAACAATGGCCCAACTTGACCTGACAGTCAAGGATCTAGCTCAAAAATGAACTGAAATACCAGTTTTTAAAACGGTAAAATAGAATATAAAACAGAGCTCATTAAAAAAATGTTATAATTCATAATGTTTATTTTAAATCAGATGATTTCACTGTTGTGCACATGTAAAAGACTCTTGCTGTTTTTGCAAGGAAATACATCTGCGAAGCGACTCTGTAGCATCTGACCATTTCTCACTGTGACAGTCATCATTACACTGACAATCACTTACATCAGTAACTTTCTGTCAGATAAGAAGTTTGATCTTTAGACAATAAAACATTTATGCAAGAGGTTTGTAGAAGACACGATTAAATACTAGCATTACTCTACTTACACATACATTTGTTGAATAAAGTATATTATTTTATAAAATCAGAATGGCTCATTTCAAAATGTGATATGATGCTGAGTCAGGGCAACACACTGAATCACTGCCACGATTTAGAGGTGCTGAAAGCAGGAAAGGTATTAGCTTTCATGGTGAAGCCTTTATTTGCTTTGCTGTGATAGGTTTAATGACAGAAAGCTCAACAATAAACATGATTTGTAATGCACTTGGTCCATGGATCTTAATTTCCCCCAGGAAGGACTGATACAGGCAGTCTATCTCCGTTCAGGGAGGTAATCATCAGAGAGTTGGATTTACAGAAGCTGATGGTCATCTCAGTTTTGTCTCCTGGTGTCTGTATTATTTTGTGCAGCTGAGTCAGGATATTAAAGCTGAGAGCGATCCTCAGTCAAGAGATTCATAAGACAACTGTAAAGCGGTATAGTATATAACCTCCCCAAATTATTAGAAGAGTTGATTTGCTATCAGGACACAACCAGGCATTCCAACATTGCATTGTAGTGTATTTTGTATTGAACAGCGAGTCATTACTGATCACCAATAATGTACAAGCTCAGAATAAATGACATCTAGAGCTCATGCAGTCATGACCCGAGGGTGACACGTATGACAGAACTGAAGAAAACTGATAAGAAAAGACAAATTAACTAATTAAAACATCATGTAAACAATGACATGACACCATGAACTCTTGTTAGCTTGTGATGAGATCTGATGGAAAGCCCTGAGATCAGGTTGTGTGTGTGTGTGTGTGTGTGTAGAATCTGATGGCAGCTATCCTTCAAACCCTGTTACTGTCAATCATGTGACATGTGCCTTTTTAAGCTAATCCTTAAATAGGTTTTTGGGCCCACATGGACTGTAAAAGGATCCATTTACACTCCCTTCTCTGTCTCTCTTTCGGTCTCCTCCTAACACACTGTAAGTTGTCCAGTTGTTTTTTTGTTTTTTTAAATGATGCAAAAGTCTAAGTTTAAAATACTTCGTTTAGGCGCTGTTAAAATTTGTCTTGAACATAACACTTCTGACACAAGTGAAAGTGGATGTTTTGAAAACAAATGTCATAATGTACACGTTTTTTTACCTTGTCCTCCAGATGTCTTGTTGTTGCCAGCAGCTGCTCCAGATCCTTGTCTCTGCAAATGCAAAAACAACAAAACAGAAAAGGTGAATAAGATTGAGATTTCTCTTCAGAGTACATTTTCTTCAAGCTTAAATCCACCAGACTTCGGCACAGCAAATAGACGACTTCCCACAATCCTGTCATCACATCCAAATGAGCTGAATATGCATCACTGCTCTGTGCCCTTTACTAATTAAGCCTTGTCGTCATGATTGTTCTGACATCTACTGGGGGCTTAGCTGCCACCTAATCTGCTAGCACACTCTCTGAAGCCTCCACTTTGGAGTATTTTAGCCAGTGGGGTGCCCTTGTTCTGAGCACATGAGCTGAGGGCAGAGGAGATCCTGCAGGCTGAGGGCCCTGTGACAGTAAAAAGGCCCTAAAGACAATATACAGTATGACCAGGAGGGAAACATTGCCCGAGTTGCCGCTGTTTACTACTCCTTGGCACTGTAACAGTACAGAGGACAGAAATACTAACATGAAGCAAAGTAAATGACCCAGAAAACACTGTATTTTTGTTTTCTTGTGCTCAATTTGCAGAGTGACTCAAGCTGAGATGGTCCAAAACCAGAGTTACGTAAGCTGTTCAATGCATCATCATGTGTGTTTTCATAAATATGTTAAATTTAGTTGTTCCAGAATATAAATAATTCCCCTTAAACCATGAATAAATACTGTAACTTCAGCTCGGAATAAGGGTTTAAATTCAACAAGATGAGGATTTTCACAATAAGATGAAAGGAAAGGAAAAAATTCTTTAATCATTATATGTTTTTTGTGCATGTAATTGGTTTGCAAAGTCAAAAAGCCCAAAGTCCACCCCAAAGGGAGTTCCCATCTCTGCTCTGCTCTGAACTGCCTGAAAACAGCTTGTTTGTAGTCCAGCCTTTTCTTCCGCTTTCTGCTGACATCACAAGAAAACACACATCATAATGCTTGCCTAGTGACAGTCAGACACGCCCTCAAAAACACCGGTGGAAAAATACACTGAGCTGCAGAACACAGTGAAAAGACGTCCGCCTGCTGCCTCTCCTCTCCCTTCCAAACATTATCTACCCTCCAGGCAGTCAGTGGACAGAAAGTTGTTACTGTGATGTAGAGCTCAGTTTTATAAAAAAAAAAAAACAATAACTCACCACTCTTAAACTCTTGCTCCAGTCCATGTTGCTAAGCTGGTATAAGGGGAACATATACAGCTGAACCTGAAGCCCTACTCTGTTTCTGATTGGCTAGTAGTCCTTGATTAGGAACTGCGCATGTGCAACTTCCAACAAATATCTTGTAGAAGTGAGATGCATCACTCCATAGCTAAAATGGAGTGTTCAAGACACAGGAATGTGCAGTGTGACAAAATTACAGTGTTTTTTGAAAATGAAACCATGTAAACCTGTTCTGGTACAATCCCTAAATAAAACTATGAACCTGAAAATGAGCATAATATGACCACTTTAAATAAACCTTAAAGCGGTGAAATAGTAAAAGTGTATTTTAATGGAGGGTGAACTCCTTCTTAAATAATTTTACATACCCTTTAAACATTATGAAACTATGTACCCAGTTTTATCAATATATACACATTGATAATATTCGTATATTCTGTATATGTGAAGGGTTTCATTCAAAAATAGCATACAGCCATTTAAAAGAGAGAGAGAAAAAACCACATCTCAAATTACCCAACTGTGAGAATTCATTCACTGATTATACAGTGTTGGTTCATCTCGATCACATGGTTATAATCACATTCACACTCTCATTTAAATTCACGCCACACCACAAGATACTGAGGTGTAAAAAATGGGCAGACTGATGGATGTAAACGAGAAAACCGCCTACGGTACAAAAGAACCAAGCATCTACTCTACATAGCCTGAAAGCCTCACCAGCTACTGTGTACTCTCTTGCTCAACAAATGACTTTTCAGATGTGATGTTGCATAACGGTACATAGCCCCACTTAGCTGCTATATAAATATTACACTCTTACATACTGATGCAGCAGCATTTATCTAAATATCAACTTTCATTTTTGTACAGCCATTTGTTTCCACACACACTCACTTTTCTCCTATTAAACTGCAAATAGTCACTGATCTCTAGAGAAATATCATTGGCTGTGCTAATGTACGTATGTCTCCCATTTGTTTTGGCATGACATGTGAGTTTGTCAATTTAAAAATATAGCAAACACAAGGGAGCCCAAAGGGTTTCACCTCATATTGAGATACCCACCGTCTGGATGTTAAATTAACGCTGTATTCAACTTTTTTAAAAATACTTAGAGATATATTTAAAAGTTGACATTAAGAAAAACACGCAAAAAAGCTATGATGAATTAAAATTTCTTTAGCTATACGCTGAGGTCTGCGGGGTTCAGGCAGGTGCCGACAGCATTAGAGGTGTGAAAAGGGTAAAGCAGATATCGCGTTGGAGAGGAGTACAGGAGTAACACTTCCCCACAATGAGCAGATTAGGCAAAGCTATTCTTAGACCCATATTATAGTCCTGCTTTTTAATATGCAGCAGAGCCAGAGAGAGAAGGGATATCACAGGGAATGATGAAAGAGCAAGAGGAGTACAAATGGAGTAAGAATGGATTGAGGAAAGGAAGTAAGGAGGAAGGGCTGTGAGAAGTTACATCATAAGCGTCTTATTAATCACAAAGTATTAAGGTGGCACTGGGGAGACATGTTCCGCAAATTATATGAATGTGAACTTTTTTATGGTTTTCTTACAATTACTAATGTTCAATAATTAATATTCATGTTAAAGGAATAATTTGATGTTTTGGGAACTATACTTTTATAAGAAGATGGATTCTACTCTCATGTCTGTCCAAAGCCATTGTGTCATATAAAGACACTTTCAGCATTTGGAAATAAAGCAACTTTCTTTAAAATATAAGTCAAAAAAATGTAAATTTCTGTTTAGAGGTAAATGCATGCAACACACATCCTGGCATTTCCAAAGCTTTCTATTCTATTCCGAAACTCTAAATGCATGTCACACTGATCACCATTGTATTGATCACAGAGTCTGACAAATGTTTGGTCAAGACCACTTTTTAACGCACTGGGTACACCTTTAGCATTGTATTTGCATGTGCAGGGATACGTGGTCAAGTTAGCAATAATAAATATGCAAAGTCCAGTTAGACTTTCAAAATAAAGTTAACATTGTGAAAGGGCACATGGCTAACGTGGTAAAATGGATGCAGTTTGGTTAGGGTTTAGGCAACAAAACGACTTGGTTAGGTTTCTGAAAAGATTGTGGTTTGGGTTAAAATATGAATGTAAGTTACATAAGTGAAGTGTGTTAGTTAGTTATGTAACTTATATAGCTAGTTAAAAAGAATCACTGTTATTGGTTTCACAATGGAAACAAACATTATTCTTCTGGGCAAAAGTCCTGTGTTTGACCTGTGCAACGAACCCAACCTCCTCCCAAGTTTTTTATTCTAGGCCTATTTTTAGTCTTGAACAATGGGGTACCCAGTGCATTAAAAAGTGAAGCCAAGTGAGACATCAAACAAGCATTTTCCCCCAAATATTGTCATTTGTTTTAAGATACACAAACTATTTTACCCAATTGATGAAATTAAAGACTTGATATAATAGAGATTTGCTGCTGACTGTTCACCACAGGGTTCAGTGCTAATGCATCTAAAAACCTGATAGCATCAAATGATCCTCTTGTTTGCTGCTCCTCCATATCAGTACATGAGAATTAATTTAGCATTAGTTATCCCTTTTATAACTGATGTCCCCAGGCCTGTGTTTGGGACCGCCTTGGTGGCCCATTGATCTTCACAGCCACAACCAAAGAGCAAATGGGATTCAGTGGAGAGAAGGAGTGTAAAAACTCCAAACTCCAACACTTTGTCACTGCCACAAACCTCACAAAAACATTCAGTATGTACATAAATTTAAAAGTGGAGAAAATGCTCTCCTATGGAAACTTCCAGACATATTACAAACCGCATAGTAACTTAGAAGTGATTTCCTTAATAACATTTTTTGTCACGTTTATGATTTGCGTCTGAAACCACACAAGATGGAAGAGGAGATTGAAAGGCTTGAGAGTCCCCATCCAACGAATGTGTGTCAATTTGAACCTGTCCATTTTTTTGCAAATAAATGTCTCATATGAAATGATTGCAGGAATTACAGTGTCACTCTTCTCATCATTACTGTGCACATTATATTGCCAGCAGGCGTACACGTTGTCAGCTTGTGTTTCCATATGTATATCCTGGGTGGGAGCTGTAATGATATTTTTTTCTGTAGTGAAGAAGGAAGAGAGGATGAGGATCAATACCTCCCTCTGCAGTTAAGACATACTTACAAACATTGGCATGGGGAAGATAAATGACCAGAATCAACTCCCTGACTGCCTGCTCTCTTCGCAGTTGAAGAAGTTTCTACATACTGGTAGTGACCAAAAAACTAATTATCAGACCTTGAAACGCTTATTTGTTTTCTTGCCAAGAGTTAGATGAGAGATCGATCCCATGTCTGCTTGTTAAATATGAAGCTACAGCCATATGGCAGTTAGCTTAAAGTTTAGCATACAGACTGTAAATAGGGGGAAACAGTTAGCTTGGCTGTGTCCAAAGGTTTAAAAAACATTGCTGATTGTTTAATCCATGCAAATAAAATAAAAAAAGAAAATTGTGGTTTTAAGGATGGCTATGTACTGGACTTTCTTGGCCAGGCACATGACTCCCGGGAGCAAACAGCACCAGTTTATTTTCTTCATCTGTTTTTGTACAGCTTAAACAAATTAGATGTAATGTGTATATTAGTTAACACTCTCATAATGAATTTATGGAAAGTGAAGAACAACTAAAAAATCACCTCATATTAACCTACATCTAATATCAAACTGTTTTCTAATGGATTACTGGGATGTATGTGTATGATTGTATGTGTATGTTTTGTTATGTATATTCTGGTGTGCTCTGTGTGCCTTTTCATAAATCATGGGCCCCCATCTATAAGCTTTCTTTAGCTTCTTTGGGAGACCCATTCACTATACCCAATTGATTATGTACCCTTAATTGTATGTTTGTAATGTTTGAAGTGGTATTGTGAATAAACAGGTGTGAAAAAAAAGTAAATTTTTGGAATTTGATTGCTTTGTGATGTTTAGCTATAAGCTAGCTCGAAATGGAGCTACCATGCGCATGGAGTGTGCCCGGTGAACAGAGATTGAGGAGACAGAAAGATGCTGCGCTAGAATGGGGACATCAAGTGTAATACTTCTTAAACTAGTCATAATTTTTTGTCTTGACATAACTGGGGATATTTTAAAAATCTGAAAAAAAGATATCTACATAAGTAAAATGTATTATTATTGTATTGTATTTCAATCAAACACTTTCATATGGATAGATTTTTTTATTCCATCTTGAACAAATTCAGAGGGAAATCACCAGGGAGTCGGCAGGGTAACAAAACAGATAAAGGAAATTGTTTCATTTAGGTAGCTTGTATCTGGCTGCCTCCTGGGGAATTTAGCTCCAGCTACTTTCACCGCAACCTTTTCACAGCTATTCCCTAGCTCATTCAAAGGTTTCCCATTTGGTCATGTCAGAAGGGTTTCCATGCTTTAATAGCTGAGGAGTCGAGAAGGCATCGTGCTACGTGTCCTCTTTTCTGTGCTTCTCTTGCTGCATTATTAATCCAATGCTTTCAATGAATTTCAAACAGCGCAGTGCTTTGATGCTGTGGAGGGGTGTGTTGGGGAGGGGGTTGAAGCGTCTTTGCAAGCTTAGAGCACAACACACCCGTGTTTTTTGAGGCTAGTCTTTGATGCAATTTTGAATTTTATAAAAATACATAAATATATAATAATTACTTGAACTCTGTGAAATATGTCCATACAACACTGCAGTTTATGTTTACCTGTCAGGCTAATCGGAATACCTGTTATCTCTTTTCATTTGTCTGTCAGGATGAAGTGAAACTATTTACCAAATTGCTTTGTGGTGTTTAACATTACTGTCACACCGCTGAGCTCTCTTGCAGCTTCCCTGCAGCTCCAAACAAATATCAGAGCCAGATAAGAGCACAGTTTTGTTCTTCACTGTTACTAATCCCAGTTCAAAGAGAGGAGCTGAGTCTCTCCATCAGCCTCTTGTAATGGCCATGAAATGAACTGGTGCCTGCGTTGGAGCTACAGCAGCTGCTCCTCCACAACACACTAATGTGGCTCCCAAAAAACGCGTTGAGTCGGAGAGAGGAGAACAGTCGGTCCACACTGCACTGTATCAACGCTCTCAAACAAAACTGCCCTCAAGCTCATTGGGTCGAGTTACTCATGTTTGCTTTTGGAGATAATGTTGTCACATTGCAGCACTGTTGCAAAAATAAAAGAACAAACTAGGGAATGTTTGGCTTTGTTTAATTGAAAAAAATGATTTATCGATTGCAGCTCTGAAGAAAGTTTAGTCTGATGGTACTTTGAACTTTTTTACTGAGTTCAATATAAAAATTGGCCTATAAAAGCATTATTAAGCACTAAGGTTAATAGCTTAATGACCACTTATCTGCCTTTCTGTCTTTTAGGAAGCATTTAACCAGCAGGTAACATATTGGATATTATGACTGAGCCAACCACGGTGCTTTTAGTCAACAGTGAGCTCCTCCCACAGTTGTCTTGATAATGCTCAAAAAACAGTATTGACACTAATTCAGGATATTCTGTTCAGCTGGAGGATTCTGTGTTAAAAATCATTTGTTCATGCAGTGAACACCTCTAGAGCACGCCTGAAAGGTTTTCATAATATTGATGATTGTAAAGCAGACTATATTCACAAATGCGTATTAGTCTGAGAACCTCTCAGTTCATTTTCCATTCCCTAGAGGCATTGTCAACGGGCGCTGAACCAAAAGGCCTCTGGACGCAATTGGACAGATCTATGACCAAGCGACACATTCAAGTTGGGGCAGTGCTTGGTCGGTTTTCAGCAAATTTTCTCCAATTACATCTAAATTACAGTACACTAAAATGTGTTTCTGAAAACATTTGAGGAAATAGGTAATGCAGCAAAAGAATCTTGATTCATATTTGATCAGCACTGCCTAGTTTGACAGTTTGATCTGAGTCTTGTGCGCCTGGTGCATTGCTCCGATCTACAACTAATCAGAGCAGCAGAAACATGAGACATGTGACCTTTCAAGTCTGGACCAGTGATGCTCCTCAGTCAGTCATCGTATCAAACCCACCCCATGTTAAATAAACAGTTGTGATTGACTCGAAGAGATCCAGTATGGGTGGAAATCTGTCTGAACAGGAGAAAATAAAACATGAGCTCGGCAGATTCGTCTGGTTGCCAGGCTATGTAAAAACACTGTGACCATTCATAGACTGTATAAAAGAATTGGATGTGGTCATCGTGACGTCCCCCAATGGTTTCTGGACTCCTGTTCTGAAGCCTTGAGTTTGGCCGTCGCCATGTTGATTTTTTTCAACCAGGAGCCGGAGGAGACGGTATTTGGACAAGACGTGGCGCTAGATAGCTTGGTTAGTTAAGTGCATCCGTAATTCACTTTAACTGTGATTTTAACCGGGATACTAATTTTGGCTAGCGAAAAACGGCTTAAAACAAAATGTACTTACCAGAATAGTGAACAGTTAATGCCTAATAAGCTTTTTCAACAGCGCTGGTTAACTTTACACAGTTCAGTGGAAATGAGTCACCTCTAGCCTGATTGACAGGTCGCCATGGTAGCAACTTGTCAATCACAAGGTAGTCCCGTTCTAAAGCATACGCTGTTGTATCATCTATTTTCCAATAAACTGGACCATC
This sequence comes from Micropterus salmoides, assembly GCF_014851395.1. Classification (NCBI taxonomy): domain Eukaryota; kingdom Metazoa; phylum Chordata; class Actinopteri; order Centrarchiformes; family Centrarchidae; genus Micropterus; species Micropterus salmoides. Next base: position 15,924,482 of record NW_024042261.1, on the reverse strand, counting down.
ATTTCCTAAATGAACATCATAAGACCATAAACTCATTACAAAAGTGTTTACTAAGGTAATAAATCAAGTGAGAAGTAGGATAATTTTACCATTATTTCTAATGGAACCGGACTTCTTTTTGCAATTAGAGGCACTCCCTGCTGGCTGTTAGAAAGAATTTAGGTTTAAGGGACTTTCGCATTAGCTTCACTTTTCAGACCTGGAGGTTCCCACTTGTGACCAACAAAACGAGAGTAATGGGGTTTTAACATGACAGTATTGCTATGTATGGCACCATAGAAATTTTTCAATCTCTCGTCTGAGATAACATCACTGTAGATGTAAGCGCTGCTTTGCCATGATAATCACAATGTTACACTCAGAACTTGGCTTAAACACAAGACGTGACTTGAGGTCATTTTGTTTATGGCGATTGTGCTCAGCTCAGTGCAGAGGTGATGAGAAACTATAACACTCCCGAGGGCAGCAGAGAGAGGAGGAACCATTAGAGCTGAGCAGCTCTGAGGCCGAGCCAAATGTAAATTCCAATAAAAGCAGCTCGATGATTGAGATTACTGAGGGAAAAAAGGGGCTATCCTCACTGCAGATAAACACGCACTTGAAAATACACACTTACTTACTTAGTGAACAAATCAGCACACCTGTGCACACATCAGGACACACACAAGCACACACAAACACACAGCGAGAAGAATAAAGAAGAAGATGAGAAACCAATCAAGCAGAGAGAAAAAATGGGTAATTACATGACGTTGACAAGGGAGATGGAGAGCAGAGATACATATTGTGCCTCTCATTAATCATTAACAGACTCAGAGGGACATAGGGTCAACAAACAATGTTTTGATGTGAGTGTGGTTGTGTGCCTCTGGGTGAAATACACACAGACACACAAAGAGCAGATCCACTGTAGCATACTCCACAGTGGCTACATCCGAATTTGTGCCTCCCGGCTTTTAATTAGGATCTTTCAAGGGGAAAACATAAACACACACACAAACACACACATATAGACAAGAATACAGGAACACTGATAAACATAAAAAGGGTGAGTCAAGCAGAATAACATAAGATTCATTGTGCATATACTGTAAGCAAAACAGAGAAATGTAAATATGTTTTATCTCTAATTGGGCATTCATCGGAGGATGGAGACGGGAGAGAGTGAGGCTGTTTTCAGAGAGAATCCTTCAAAACATCAACCTCCTTTCATTCTGCTGCAAGCAAGTCTCTATTTTATATCTTCTGCCCCCCAGAATAGGATACTGGAGGCAAGGTGCCTCTTTGTACGCAACGTATATATGAATTTTCATCTTGTTTTTTAGTTTATGTGTGGTAAATATGAGTGAAAATTGCACTGACTTAACTCAAGTTCTGTTTCACTGGATTAATAGATTAATACGCAGTGAAGCCCACAAATCAAGCCTGCACTCTGACATTAAATCTTCATATGATCACGTCTTAACAAAGCAGATCCACACCGACATGGAGTCTCATACTAGGTTTGTTTATTTAACAATATAGTGTAATCCTGCAGTTAACAATCAATTTGAAGAGTTTGTATTTTTGCAGAAGAGTTTACTATAAAGGAAAAGCTCAATAGTAGTTGCTTAGATGAGAGAATCAATACCACTCTCATGTCTGTACAGTAAAAGTGAAGATACAGCCAGCAGCCAGTTAGCCTAGCTCAGCATAAAGACTGGAAATAGGGGAAACAGCTAGGCTGGCTCTGTTCAGCAATTTAAAAAAGATCCACCTACCAGCCCTTCTTAAGATCACTAATAAACATTGTGGCGATACACACTGATGAACATTGATCCTGTGAGGTACTGCTTTAAAAGTACAATCAAAGTCATCACTAGTGCATAGCCACATACCAGCACTTTGATTTAACACAGCAATACGGAGGGATATATGTGGAGGGAAAAGATGCCTTGTTTCAGTGACATGTAACTCTACTGCGGCTGCCTCTGAGGCTACGTTCAGCGCATGGAGTGTGCTGCTCTGCTGAAAGCCCGAACAGTAAAACACAGTTTCGCTTTTGACCCTCTAACCTCACACTCTTCCTGCCTCTTCAGCTCTTCAGAAATCAGCCTGCTCATCCTCACTGTGCAGGCGGTGGGAGTGTGTGTGTGTGTGTCTGTGTGTGCCATTTACTACAAGTGTTTTCGTGTGTGTGTGTGTGTGTGTGTGTGTGTGTGTGTGTGTGTGTGCTACAGACCACTCATCTGTATGAGCTCCATTGGCAGTTACATAAACCATACTGTCATACAGGCTACAGGGCATTCTGAAACACTGCCAAATCAGTGCTGGGTCAATAACTCCCCACTGCAGATTTTTCGGATTTTCTTTCCTTTGTTGGGCAGCGAGTACGCGTCTGGCTGAAGTGAGGAGGAAGTGGGTGGGTACTTACTGTTGCAGTGCAGCACAGAGGTCAGTAATTACCATGAAACATTAGTACTGACTTTGCTGGGACCTTTTTCTCTGAAAAGACGCAGCATAGTTTGACCACTGTAATTAGACCATAAAGAAAGCCATTTGAAAGGCACAAAGAAGCATGAATTAAGGTTGAAATGTACCTAAACTGCCAGTCCAGATATGCTCGTGGCACTTACGCCAACATCCACCTCTGCAGCCTCTGGCACAGAGAATTTCATTTAGTTTGATTTCTCTCATTTGATAACAAATGATATACTTCTTCTTGTGGTTGTTTTAGGGAAATAATGCCAACTTCTGTTAATCCCTATGTGATGGGAAAGACATTGAGATGTAGGTAAGTTCTCTAACTTTCTACAAGTTAACTGTGGAGTTGTTTTTTCTCCTCAGAGGACAGGTGGAGTAGCTGATTTGCTTGTCATAAATATCAGCTGTTTGACTGTGACTGGCAAAGTTGGGTCCTCAGCACGTTCTGCCTGGTGAACCGCAAAGCACAGAAACTCAGCTGCACACGTCCTGTTTCGTCTGTGGCAGCCAAGACTCCTGAGGTGACACTGCTGAAGTGAACAGTTGTCGGGCCCTGACATTGAAGATGATCTCCCTCTCACGCACACTTGACGCAACACTTCTGTTTTCATATTAACTGTGTTTTTGCAAAGCAGTGGCACCAACTTTTTGCTCTCTTTCTCTCTCTCACACACACACACACACACACACACACACACACACACACACACACACACACAGTCGTTGTCAAGCCACCTCCACACGATGCACACGGCTTTCAGTGTGTGAGACATGCATTCAGTTGTTTTTGCTTCCTTTGTATGAGGTTCAGGCTGAGGAGGGCTTTTTATAAAATTATGAGTCTAAGCAAAAAGCAGGCCAGCTGTCATGCCACCAAGGAGCTATTGCCAGAAAAACTCTGATCACACCGTTCACACTGACTCACAAACTTCTTCCTTCTTTTTGTAAATCTAACATTATTTGGGAGGATTTTTTTTTGCAGTGCGGCAGCAAAACTCTGGGCTCACATAACGCAGTCGACACCAAGCCAAGAAGTACTAATGCCTTCATGCCCCAGAAAAGCCTGAAATCACAAAACTACAAACGACCCCTGGAATAAAAAATAATTTGTCTACATCTTAATACAGCTGGTGCTGTGGTAAAAAAAAATACTTTACAGCAATTTCCACTGAGAAAAGCGATGAGGGAAGGAGAGAGAAGAGGGGAGGGGGAAGAAACACATTACAGCTCCTCTTCAAATTATTCTTTCAAACTCCCATCTGTTACACAACTTAATGAGCCTTGAAATTGGCGAGATTACATTTTTCGGCGTTTCTTCCATTAGCGTGGGTGTCACCAATCTCTGGGGATTGGTTTCCTCACTTTAGGATTGTAAAGCGAGCTGCCACAGAGTGTGTTGTAGTGATGAAAGGAGCAACAAACTAACCAGCAGGCCAGTAAATAGATGAGGGAGTTCCCTGTGATCAGCCAGGGTTTAGGTTCAATCAGCCAGCTGATTTACAGAAGCTGTGTGGCGGGTTAAAGTGCTTCTCTCTGTGACAGATTGAATCATCATGCGCTGAGAGTGAGAATCTGTTCTTCACTTCACAATAAAAACAATCTACCAATGAGGTGAGATGGCAATATTTATTTTCGCAATAAATTCCCATGGTTCAAGAACTTACAGAAGAGAAGTGGACTTCAAGATTTCACTTGATTTAAAGGAATAGTTTGACATTTTGGGAGATATGCGTGTTCACCTTCTTGCTGAGGGTCAGGTGAGAGGTAACCAGTCAGCAGCCATTAGCTTAACTTATCAAAAACACTGGAAACAGGGGAAAACAGCTAGCCTGGCTGTGTTCATAGTCTGCCTACAACCTTTTAAAGCTCTGTAATTAACATGTTATAGCTTGCTTATACGTCTAAAATGTATCATATTGGATGATTCCTTTATGATTAGAAGAACTGTCAAAAACACTCTCTATTACCTACCAAGTTTGGTTAGAGAAAAATTACATTTCAAGTCCCAATAGGAGACTTCATTTAGGTTAATAATTGAAAGCAATGATTTGCTGCTTTTTCATGGCTTCTGTGGCAAACTGAAGAAAAACTCAATTTCACATAAAACTTCAACAACACTACGTCGAAAGCTAGTATATGGCTGGATGGGATGTGCTCCAGAGGACGTGACTAAGGACTGTCTCCGCCTCCAAGGTGTTTTCACATCAAGAATGAAATGTCAATCAAAATTTTTTGTCAAATTTTAGCAAAATCGACAAGGAATCCTAGTGGTGCTCTGAATAGGAGAGAAGTTTGAACATCTACAGCTACTAACAACTCAGCGTGACTAAGTCAAACACTCTAGAACAAGTAACATTAGTGGACCTGTGCAATAACTATGGATAAGAATGACCTGGATGACTGAGAATCTTCACAGACATAAGTAGACCTAGAGTTGAGATGGTTTGTCAACAACATATTATCACTACTACTACTGTCATGTCTTAGCTTAACTGTGCCATGCATTGATTGAGTCCAATAAGACTCTGGTGTATCACATCATGGCATCCTGGATTTCACCGTCACTCTGTTCGACCTTGGCTGTGCATCATAACTGTCTCACACCTCTGTGTGCTGCTTCAAAAAACTCAAAGTGGTGGTTCTTCGTCTTCGGGAAAAATGTTATATTAATCAAAGCTTAAATTGTTGTCAGATGGCAGTTTCCTGCACCTTCTTGGCTTAACTATGTTGCGTAGGACACTGAAGCATCTCACTATTTGTAGCAGATGAGAATGAGAAAATCAATATTGTAGATCCCAAAAGCTTCTTAGTTTGTTAATCTGTAATAGCTGATTCATAAGCATGCCTGGCATAATGCGATGATTGATGTGTTGGCTTTGGCTACTTCATCTGGCTCAGCAGCACCGACCATTTTGGACTCAAGAGCTAAGACCTAGAGAGACCGGTTTGTTTAGAGGCAGGCAGCTTGTTGGCGGGCAACTATGTTGCTCCAAAACACTCCTAAGCACCCATCAGCTGCGAGGGGGGTCCACGTGACACAGAGTGCTCAATATGTAACCAGGCGACCCAGATAATGCTCCAGTCTGCATTTGTGGGCCAAGCGGCAGGAGAGTAGCTTTGCAAATGAACTGAAAAGAGAAAGGTGTTCAAATTAAGACCCTAATTACGAGAAATGATGAATCTGTCCTCTGCTTGTGCTGTCCCACCAGACTGTCAGATAGAAACATCTCACAGAACAACTTCCCAGGGAAGAGATAGCCAAGTTTGATGTGATAATAATGTGAGGAGTCAGGATCAACTCAAAGTCTGGATACTGTTGAATTAATTGATCCTTTCTCCATGCCCCATGGATTCCTAAACACCACACAATTTGAAGTGTATGGCTTAGTAATTACAATCAAAGCAGAGTGGTGGATAAAAGTGAAGGATGAAAATAATTTAATAATACTGTTCATTCGTTTCTGGGGTTATTTTAAGACTTGGCAGCTTGCAAAGTCCAAGAGTTCCCTGCCACATTCAATGGCCATTAAGAATTTAAAAAAGCAGAAGTAGGCCACAGACAATTCAAGCAGAAAGAACATAAGGCAAAACTGTCTGTTCTTCTTTCTGTTCTTCAAGCGTAGGGCAGAGAAAAATGAGTCGTTAGTCTTGTGGAGAATGGAGAGACTGAGATCATCAACGGTTCATGCCAACAAACTTCTGTGAAAAGGAAATGAAAGAAGCAACTAAAAGCTGCTGAAAACCGTCACACCAGCTGCTCCAAATATCTTCCACCTCTTCCTTTTTGGACTTACAAAGCAAACTAATCAAACTACCCAACACAATTTGAATTTCAATCCTTTCTCTCATGTTTAAATGTGGTTCTGAGGCATTCTCATGCAAAACAATTCCTCAAAAGCTGCAGTAAATTTCTAGCGACATCTGCAGAGGGCATGTGTTGGCTTCCGGCTTGTGTCTGCCTCGATGAGTGGGGTTTGTGACATTTGCTTTGAGGAAAAGCGGTGATAGAAAAGACCTGCGGGGCATGAGAGTCCTGCAGGATTTATAAAGAAAGAAAGAGTTTCACTGAAACACAGTTAAAGTTCACTAGGCACTAGCAAGTGTTTAGTAGGAACGGACCCAGATATGTTTTTTATATTCAAGGCATCAATATCAAAGAACATAATCAGTGGCATATGGATCTACTGGGCAATCAAGAAGCAGGTCCCAGATTAATTAAGTGTTGAGATGCGATGACGGACGTTCATTGTCAGCTCGTGATTTATGTCAGTTTGTCAAGTAAATCTACCTCCGTTCAAACTGCTACAAATCTCAATTCAAATTGCCAGTTTGTCTCACCTTTGTTCATTACTCGAACAGCCAAAGAGACTGGATGTTAACTTTGAGCAGGAGATTTTCTTTTCCACTTGAGCTCCTTTAGAAATGAGCACAGGCGTTAGGCTCCATTTAGTCCATAATGGGAAGAGCACAGAATACATTAATAAAGCTACAGCTTTTTACCCTAACCAGTCCAGCACAGTGCTGCAGAAAGCTGATGCCACTGCCCAGACCTTCTCTATAAGTGATCACATAAAGAGATAAAGTTTCCTGCCTACTGAGGGAAACATACATTAAAATCAATTCTGTATTTCATTAAATTCAAGTATTTGCAATCAAGTGATTTAAAAAAAAAAGTTCATTTAACCTTTATTTAACCAGAATAGTCCTGGCCAACGTAGGCAGCAGTGCAAGATAAAAAACAACCAAGCATTTATATTTATTAATTTTACAAAGGTTAAAAGTGTGCACAGAACCTACTTAAGATGGAGACACAACAGAACAAATCAGCATCGTCACATCCTGAACATTGGAAAAGACAAAACAGGTGTTATATATATGTATAACTGGTTAAAGTTTCGACTAACTTCAATTAATTTGATAGGAAGCAAATGATTCATCTTGATTTTAATCTTACAGTTTATTTCAACCCCATGATGAACCTGAGACCAAGTGTAATCCTTTGGTAGAAATTTTTTATTCTTTATAGTAAAATACTTAACACAAGAACAAGAAATTAGACATGACTTCTGTTTAGGCATCAAATCAAATCAAACTCCATTGTTCACTGGAGTACCAGCCTGGTTCAACGTACACCAGCTGTTCTGCACTCAAAGTGTCTGGTTGCGGTTATAAGTGCATCGGTAAATGGAAGAGTAAATTCTCTTCATGATTTAAGCCTTAACATTGCCAGAAAATCTCAAAATTAAGCTCTACATCTCAGCTGCCGTATTAAGTCTCCATAGAGAAAAATGAGAAGCAGTTTTTGTTTTCATTCTCTAACTTGAACACACACAAATCAGCACGATCTAACATTGTGATTCACAGTTTGATAATGGGCACAAAAGTAGTTTCACCCTCATTAACTTTCTCGCGTTCTTGCTTCGTCTACAACCCTGTGATACTGCTTAAATGCTGGCCAAAGCAAAAATGTACAATGTGTCAACACTACATGCTCATCATGTAAGATCCTTTGATGGTTCTTCATCAGGCCACCAGTAGCATCTGCAGTATTTGAAGGTATTTTACAAGATTGGATAGCAGCTGAAAGATAACACTGCCTTATACCGTATTATTTTCAGATATCAAAAAATGAAAAAAACATATAGAGTTATTCACTAAATTGATAGTAAGAACACAGTCTAATTTAGAGCCTCAGGGAGTGGATGGGAAGGGTTAAGTCACACATATTTAATCCAGCAATTGAGGTTTCCCTGACTTCATAAAAGCACACTCATAGTGACGACTGAAGGAATAAAACAGGTTACACATCAGTAAGCCTCTGCCAAGATTTTCCATTTGTCCAGATATCTAAAGTGGGTACCCTGCAGTCACAAACCTGTTTCCCTAACCTCTATACTTATTAGACTGGCCTGCAGACCCCTGCAGTCCCTGAAGTGTTATTTCCATCCCTTAAATCTATGGAGTGTGATGTTTTAATGATTTTGTGGGAGGCAAATTTGCAGCGTGCAGCAGTAATGTCGCTCTGCTAATTCAGCCCTTCCCCACCCGTTAAACTCGTAAGGAGAATGAGTGAAACATTCACACCGGCACGCACTCATGGCGCACTACTGCTGACATTGCTGAAGTGTATGATTTACACGATTATGGTGCATGCATACAGCAAAGATGAACAATTCTTTACACATAGACGATGCCTATTATCATACATTAACACATTTTATGGTTGTCAAACTGTCCTTTCACATCCCAATCTGTTGTGTTACAATTTGAATGCCAATGCAGAATGTTATGTTCAACAATAACGTACAATATTTGATCGTTTCTTCAGTGTCATTTTTCATCCACGTGAAAAGCCAAAACTTAAAGAAGATTTTTTTTGTTGTATACTTGTAGTTTAACCTGACAGCAACTCGTCCATCAGCCGCAGCATGAAAAGAGCTCGGTAAACACCTTCCAAAGCACCTCACCAAAGCAACAGGCTTAATAAAGATGTCAATTTATTTTATTGATTCACTTTACTTTGCAATCCCTGAAACTGTGGAACAGGGCCCCATTAGCCCTGTGTACACAGCTGGTGAATTTATGGCTGCATTATAATCAGATAACAGCAACACATGCATTACAAAAACTGTTTTCATCCCAGTCACTTAACCACCCAGAGTGTAATAGTTTCACTGTGCGTTCGGCACCAATCCAAGTGATTTATGACACTGCGGTTGAGTAAATTACAATTCACATCTTCTTTGCTGTTGATAACGATCATGTTGGTTGATGGAGTGTTTGGTGATTAGACTCACGAGGGAAACTAAAGCTGATATGAATCAACAATAAGATAATGAATACGCTAATAGCATCAGATTGTTGATGTAATTGTTTTACAATGGAAATAATAGAATTATTTTAGCTTTTTAAAGATGCTTTTAAAGTTTTTAATTAACACCTGTCTTGCATTGGACTGCCGTGCTAGTGACCTTTAAATGGTTAAAGGATTTTTTGTTTAAATTTGGAGAAACAAGTTACAAAATCATAATCTGATGTTGTAACAAGACATTTTTGTAAAATGTTATATATAAAAAATTTCTGTATTTTACTGCATGCTTTAAATAAACAGCCTTAAAAGAGGAGAGTATGACAGTAGTGAGAAATGAGAAAAAATGTATTTTATGGTTTTACAATTTTGGGTACCTTCTCTTTTCTTTCTCTGTACAGATTTTATATTAAAGCCCCATTATGTACAATTTTTATCTTAAAATAACGGCTTGAAAATAATTTTGTACACTGACTTGTAAAAGGGTGAATGATGTCTCTATCATTGCCGCTCTGGCCCGGAGTCCTTGGTTATGGCACTATGTAATATTGAAATCCTGAGCAGGATATCTTTCATAAAAACAGCGTAATGCTTCACAATGCCACAACACATCAACAAAACTCTTCAACATGCAAGCTACAAGAAGAAGCAAAAGGTATATAATATACAATGTAAGTGCTTTGGAAGAAGCTAGCTCAGTATTTTCATTATGGGTGTCATGGTAGAGGCTGCATAGAGACCGAAGTATACATTGTCAGAGGAAGTGAGGAAGAATCAGAATCAGAATCAGAAATACTTTATATGCAAAGAGAAAAAATACTAATACTAAATACTAAGCGAAAAAGAGAGAATGACAAGCAAGAGACCAGACGGGACTGGTTATCACTCGTTGGCGTGCTCAAAAGAGCTGAAAGACCCTGGAAAAAGAGGATGTTGACGGAGGAAGCTAAGAAGAGAAAATGAGAGTAACCAAGCATGAGGCTCCTGAACATTGGTGAAAGCCGTGTCCCTCACGCCAAGAGAATGTCTTCCTCTTGGTGGGTTGTAGTTGTAAATAAGAATTTGTTCTTAACTAACTTGCCTGGTTAAAGGTTAAAGAAAAAATAAAATAAATAAATAGCTTCATGAAATGAAAGGCTGCAAGACAGACTCTGAGCTGCCATTCTTTGTGTACACAGTTAGACTAGTAAGTAATAACTAGCTAGCTTGTTATGTCTTGTGTTGTCACACTTAATGTTTGGCTGTGTTAGCAAAGTTGGCGACTTGCTAGTTTTTGATTATGATGTATCATAACGAATGCGCATGTACAGCTGCCCTGTACAGCCATAAATTAGACTCTGAAACAGTAGCTGCACCAAATCGCACAACAAAACACATCTTACATAATGTTGCATATTGTTTTCTTTTTTTAATTAATTGATATTTTTTCTTCTAAACAAGAGAACGAGTCTACAAAGTAACGTTTTTTAGCTAAATGCTAACATCAGCATGTACAATGTTTACCACGTGAACCATTTTATCATAGCATGTTAGCATGCTAACATTTGCTAAACAGTACACAAAGTACAACTGAGGCTGATGGGAATGTCGTTAGTTCGGCGTGTATTTGGTCAGAAACCAAAGTAGGGGCAAGCCGGGATAAATGAAACTCGGGGATGAAAGTAACACAGCAATGCCAAACTATGTCAAGATGTACAGTAGGCTACACAATACTTACCAGCACCGCAAAAAATCAGTTGGATACGTCACATGTTTGCAGAGTTATACCGAAGAAACTGTTGTCAATCGTGGAAGGTAAATTCACTCAAGAGGTAATTTTTATTTGAACGACAAGTTTTGTTCATTGTTTCATGTGTGATTGGCATGATCATACGACAGATTAGTTAATACTTTAACACATCCTGAAGTTTGCCATGTCAAAGTTTTTCAGTAAAGAAGCAAGTCAAGTTTAACAGTCAGGAGTCATTATCAGGGCGACTGAAACATTTGTTTCTTTCATACAGTAAGAGCTGATGCGTGCACACTGTTCACTGACATTCTAAGCCAAATCATACCAGTCAATCCACATTTGTACAAAATAGTACCTGGTATTATTATAGCACACACAGAGAAATCTGTCTGTAATGTTACCTTTTTAAATGATGTTTATCTGAAAAGTATTTCAATCGTCCCAACTATCCTCTATTGGATAAATTAATTAATTACAAATAACTGATGAATGCGCCAGGAACTTGTGCGCTGATTAACAGACTGCTCCTACAAAGGATTTGACCTGATGATGTCATCAAAGATATTTCAATCATCCCGATGGGACATAAATGTGTGTACCAAATTGTATCAATCCACAAAAGTGGTGCACCGACCGACGACCAGCAGCCATTGCCACCCAAAGAGCCATATGTGGCTAAAATCTACCAAACCATCACATTAAAACTACTTTTACAGGACAAACATCTGTAGGGGCAAAATGCCAATCAAAATGCTTTCACTGCTTTCATTACATCTGCAGTGACAGACTGACAGCAAGAAATCACAACTGGGTGAGTGTTTATTTCTGCAAGTTTACTTTTGAGCCCATTTACAAAGCCAAGCCAGTTTAGCCAGTGTACCATTAGGATGAAAAACAATCTAACCAAGTGTGGTCCAATCCGCTGTTGGACAGCGGACAAGAATCTGTCTAACAACATTCGGAGGCCACGACACAGCAGATCTACACAATCCACAAAAGTCCTCTAATCCAGCAGTACATGCTCTAAAGCAGCTTAATATTTGAATACTGGAACAGACCAGTTACTGTTGTAGGTTTACCAATCTGTAGAAACTAGGAAGGACTCATCATTTCCCTTATCAGACTTTATCAGCCTGCTATGATCCTGCTATCAGCCTGCTTAGCAGGCAGAAATGCTGACTTCTACCCTGAGATCCAGCATGCATTTCAAGGATTGAGCACCCCGTGCTACTCGTGGTAAAAACCTGCTGATGTCAGTTTTTGAATGGGATGGAGAACAAATGCTTGAACTCTGAAATGAAAAGTGTTGGAGAAGTAATTCATCACATCTACCCCAGATAATGACCACAAATGAAAATAGATGTTATCACTCCCACTGCTTTAGCAAACATGATGCATCAATCTTCATCAGAAAATACATTCAATCTGGGCTGGAGATATATAGATAGTGGCTCTTCTGCAACTCCTGATGCAGTTACTACACAAAGCTCAGTGTTGAACTAAGAGAAATTCTCGCTTAAACATCCATAACAAGGCTCTCCATTAACCATAGAGTGTGGTACAATAAGTAGCTCGCTTTGCTAAGTAGTCAAGTTCAGGTTTTATTGTCATATGCAACCAATTACAGTGAAACAGCTGTTCACAGTGAAATTCTGAGATCTCAGACAATGCTATTACAATAAATATATATGTACAGAAAAAATTCACAAAAGTTAAATCTAATTTGAATTATTTTTACATTGTATTTATTGTTTGTCTGGATGGTTAATGCTGGCTGTACAACAAATTGCCTCTAAGGGATTATAAAGATATCCCTGATCCTTGATAAAATAGTGCAGCCACTAAATTATAGGAATTAAATAGAGTATTCAATTAAACAGAATATTATGTGTGCACATAAATCTACGGGTGCATCAAAAAATAGGAATATCATGTAAAAGTTCATTTTCTTCTGTAATTTAATTCAAAAAGGGAAACTTTCATGTATTCTAGATTCATTACACATAAAGTAAAATATTTCAGGCCTTTTTTGTTTCATTCTTGAAAGCCTTTAATCACTCAGTCTGGTTCTGGTGCTAACACTTAACCTTTCCACGATATTCTATATGCTGTGGTTTGTAGGTATAAAACAGGTAGTAATAAATACATATACTGAGATGTAAACAGTGGTAATCAGCTAAGTCAGCAGGTGGAACCAGTGCAGTAGAGTATGTACAGTAGCAGTAAGTATAGTGTAAGTATGGCAGTAGTATATGAAGTGTAATTGTGTGTGTAAAGTAAGCAAAGGACTTAAGTCTCCTTAAAATGTGAAGCTCTTCAGAATTGCCTGATTTGTGCTAACTATTTGTGGTGACCTCATCGTTAACATCCCCGCACAGGGTTATTTCAGTCCAAGTACTTAGAGAACCTCCAATCTCTGCTTAAAGTGAATTAAACAGCTTTTTTTTTGTCAAATTTATGTTTCCTGTCCAGGCCGTTGAATTCAGCAAAGTTCAAATTAAGGCAGGTCTAATTCAGAGACGCCTGAATACTGTGTATGATTTCTCGCTGCAGTCATCCACATAACCAAAGGCTTTTTTTATCATTAAAAACTCTAAATCTCCAAAGAAGCTGGTACTTGTAGTTATGATCTGGCAGCCAATCAAGGCTACATTTATGCTAATTTCTAATCAAGCTCATTAGCATTTTTGTCCACTCCCAGCTGTGCAAACTTGTTCAAAAATGTTGCAGGTCATACAAATTAATGGTAGGGGGAAAATTCATCAGTTCTCAAATGTTGCTACACATGCACCCAACACATCTGCATTCGTACATTGAGTAACAGCAGTACATAACTTTGATGCTAATTAGAGCAGAGCAGAATATGGATGGGAAGTACCAAGGTAAGATCAATAAGATCTAAGAATAACTTAACACCATCTTCAAAGTCTGAATTGAATGCCACTTATTGCGCTTACCAACACTGATGGCTGATGTGAGAGTGAGGAAGGGGGGAAAAAATCTTATTGGAAGCTACAGAAACTAGAGATTGGCTCCTGTCAAATATGCTTTTTTGGGTTTTTGAAGACAGCTTAGTTATGAGTCAGTGACTGCAGGAAAATAACAGCCAGTGGGCAATTTTGTAGTCCAAAAATACCTGTGAACATCACTTCATGAGTTCAAGCATCCTTGGAAAATGTTCCATGAAATGCGCAGTAACTCTTTACAGTAGCTTTTTCTATGCCAAGAAGAGGCAACTATGAAAACTTCCAATGATTTGTGGACATCTCCTTGTTGGCTGGAAATACTTATCCTGCTGTCTTTGCATTCATCTTTATTTGTTTTGTGCAAAAGATTTATGTTTCTGTAGGGTTTGCTTTTGTTTTAAATTTTTATTTTTTTAAAGTGCAATAGGCCTTTTTAGAGAAGCACAGGTGTAATCACTATCATTAATGGCTGCATTACATTCAGGTGTGCCACTTCTAGTGCTGGCTCAACAGTCAGACTTATGGTGCATTCATGTCATATCTTTATTTACGAGCCACCAAGTCAGAAAAATCTCTCATGTCAGCCTCTGAGTTGGAATTCCAAGTATACAAACAGATGGTAAATTGGCCGTAAAGCTGACATAAAATCTGATATTAACACTAATATAATTCATTCGGCTACATAAAATGGAGCTGTACACAGTTTGTATCTGGTTTCACATGTTAACCAAATTTGAAACTGTAAAAGTTTAGACTATTTAAATAATGTGACCACAAGGTTAACAGCTGGGGATAACCATCTTGGAATAATGCATTCCCAGGGAGGTTTTCCTGTTCTTCCCATTCTGTTGACATTATATGAATGTAGCATTACTCAGACAATCCAACCATTAAGGTTATTAGTAACAACTGTGCATTTCCTGGTAGGACAAGTCAAACTGTGTGCTGTGAAAAGAGTTTGCTTCACATTGCGAAACATCAAAATGTTGCTCTGTAATCCCTGATAATCAAAATGATGTCAGATATGGAAACATAACTGTGCAGAGAGGAGAGAGCACAAACAGCAAGATTTAGCTAAATTGAAGACTGACTGTCATGATTGTTACTAACCCATCAGTAGCTTAAACTCTACTCTGAGAGCAACAAAATAAGTAATAAAGTGCCCGAGTCAGTCATTTTCCACCATCTGGAGCATCTGACAGTTTTCTTTCTCTTGTCAGTGTATTCATTCCTCTTTGACATGAACACACTGACATATAGGCCAGAAGCTTTATGAACATTTTAAAGCGGTATTTGTTTTATTTTTTCTTGGTTCATTTGCCAAGAGACAGAAGGAGAAGGAGAAAAAAGCAAAAACAGAAGCTGTAGGGGTAAAACTGTGCAACGAAAATTACCTTAGAGTATTGTACTTCTTCTGAGCGGGTCTGTGTAGATATGAGGGAGAAAGAGGGAGGAAGAGAGAAGAAGGGGAAAGAGTGTGGTGGGGGCTGAGGGAGGGAGCGCTGCAGTGCTGACCACTGCGAGACTCATCCATCCAGAACATGCTGAGCTGCTCTGCTTAGGTTACTGGCTTCAAGTCAAGTTTGAAGACTGAATACGTTCATGACTTTGATTGAGAACAATTCCACTCTGCACAGTACTTGACAAAACATATCAACTCAGCAGGAAAATCATTTCACATCCCCTCCACTGCCCTTTCCTCCTCGCATTCGCACTGGGGCCATGTTCTCCCCAAAATTACATTGCTTTTAATCAAGAGGAGATGACAGCTTCTTTTTACTTTGCACATTATTACCAAACAAAAGGCTCAGGTGATTTTGCTGCCAGTGAGGGATTCAATTATTCAAAGGCTGTTTTAGCTCCTGTTGTGTGTGCACCCTGACTTCATCTTTTATCGAAGAGTCCCATGAACGATTTGTTATAAACAGCTTGCAGGGAAGTACGTTGATGTCTGCCACGCATCCATTTCAGGGAATGACAGACGGCATACCGACTAGACTGCTGGATTGAACCTCCTTCTAAACCCGAAGGCTACTGTTGGTGTGTTTGGACATTTTTTACCTGAGTACCTCTGAGTGTGAAGTGCTAGGTCTGATGAGGTTCACTGCTGCTGTTACACACTCTGTGGAGCCAAATGACGTATAATTTGTGCATACATTAATGTACGCATATTGCTTACATGGAAATATGTGTTTTCCCACCGCTAACACATATTTGCATGTAAGCACATATACTTGTAAAAAGTAAATGTACACTCACTCACATGTATGAGCACAAATAAGAATATTCAATAACAACTGCGTAGAAGTGTTCCAAAATAAGAAAGTCCTGGCTTCAGTTGATGCTCTGCTCTCTGTCCTACTGTACTAATATGCAGCTGAGTGTGCTATAAATTGCTTGTTTGATAAAGTGCCAAAGCAGAATTGCAAGGCGAAGTCATTCATCTTCAATTTCCCCTATTTTCAAGTGTCACAACAACGAACCTCAGCAGTGACAAGCACAATTTAGCAGATTTTCTCAAAAATAAATAAAAATCTGCTCCATGTACCGTTTTGGTATTTTTTCAGTCATAGCATAATATTAATAATTGAGACTGGGTATGAACTGAATTGTACAGCTCACATTAACTGACTGAACTGGAAGCGAGTTGTCCCCATCCCTGTTGTGCAGAACTGAGAGGTGTTTGCTGGACATCTTCGATGTCCTACAATCTGCTGGCGGGTCTGAATATTTCAAACACTGCCAACTAGGTGTCACTTGGATGCAGATGAATCTTCTAACAGTGTCACTCAACTGACAAACAAAAATTGTCATGTGAAGGCTACATCACTGTTATATATATTTAGTAAAATATGGTCCCTCTTCTACACATTTTATAACATGCATGATATTTCCAAAATTAGACATTAAACACCTATCCTAACTTAAAATACTCGTAGTGACATTAGCAGAATACTCAGTGATGAATGAAGTTTGTGCAGAATAAATACTCACTGTTAAAAAGAGCTATTAATATCTTCCTCCCTCCACTTTCAAATGAATGGAGCTGGGGCAGCTGTGTGCTGTGGGGAAAAAAACTAACAGCAGTTTTCCACTGCAAGCTGTAACCCCCTGTGGTCTTAGATAAACTGGGTTATTTATACTGAGAGATTAACCAACTGTAATATACATTATAGTTGATACAATTACCTGAGTGTATTTCCACCTGCCACAATGTACTATCAAACACATTTAAACAGGATCCCTGGATCCCTACAGTATAAGAAAATTTAAATGACTATGTTCTTCTGTTTTGCTACAATCATCTGACAATCAAGGAGGGACCAAGTAAAACCTGTTCACTTCTGTCAGGCTTCTAAACCTGTTCACATTGCGCTCAAATGTCTCCACAGTGTTCCTTATAGTTTTTGTCAAACCACGCAATAGCTATAGTTCACGTGATGTAGCTAAACCATTTAAGTGAAAAATAAATGTCCTTATCTGTCGTTAATCCACTATACTGTTGCTTCAGAGGGAGCAGCCCACAGCACATTGAGGCGCCCCGGTGTTCCCTACACTGGTGCTGTTCGGCGCACTTTGACAGCAGCTGTGCAGCATCTGTAACTGTAATGAATCATATCCGCGTTGCAACAGCAAATGTCGGATGATAAATCTAATCAGTAAGGATAAATCCGGCTACAACAGCAGCTGGCCTGGCAGCTAAAATTTCTCATTAATGATGTTTTCTCTCTGCGTATTAGGGCATGGATCGTGCGTAATTGGGTTAATCCCGACGTTTATTTGTTTTAAAACATAAAATAGTCCTACCTCGCTCATGATGGACGGTAACGTCGAGTTTTCTCGCCTGTTTCCAATACGTGAGTTGCGGAGTAAGAAGTTTCAGCAACAGTGGTCTTTAAAAGAGTGGCTCGCCGCGGACTGAGAAGCTTTATAAAGTGTTAAGCCCAACTCCTCCGTGTCATCGCGTCACCAATAAACCAATAGGAATGCCGTGGGCGAATGTGTCTCCCAAGTCACCACCCAACTCCTTCAAATATTCATACCCTGTGTAAGCCCCTTTCATCATGATCAGCCAAACGGAGCTTCTCTCTCCTGTTGACGAACAACCGCTCACAAATGTTATCGTTGGGAGGCATTTCATGCACCAGTCATCATGTCATCAATAGAAATTGTTATTTCACCACATGTACCATTGTGACTCCCACCTGAGTATGTGCACTTCCCGTGGGTGTGAGCTTTATAACAAAAGCAATAAAGTAAAATAATAATCTGCCTTTTTATCTTCCCTTTCAGAATCGCCACCATAATGTTTTTATAAGGTCTATCCATTACATTTTAATGTTATTTTATTTTATGAAATGTGTTGTGACGTTTGCCTGGCATTCACCTCACATTTATTGTAGGATTAATTATAGTAAAGGTTTACTGTGGTATAATACCCTAATTTGATTTTCTCTGGTGAATTCACAAACAACACCATGTAAAATGTATTGCATCAGAGAGACTAAGCTTTGCATTTTAACTTTATTAAATTTCTTAATTGAAAGAAAAAGCCGCAGTGATATTTTAGAAAGAGCCTGCCTATTTCTAGGGGGGGTGTATAATCCTTTCACATCAATCCAACTGCATCCAGCCATATCCATTCCCTCCTTTTCATCCCCTTCAACATCAATTTCACAAATTGAGGTAGCTAATTATCGTTTGTCCTAAATCCATACATCCATTTGTAAAATTCAATACAGGCAGTGTTTGATCATTCAAATAGCAAGCAGCAACTTCAATCCAAAACCCAGAGGGTAACCTTTATCTGGCTCCTGCACATCTGCATGGAAATTGTTTCAGACAAAGAGAAACACGAGTAGTATTCACAAAGCTCTAATGTGAATGTAACTTGAAGGCTGGTCAGCTTCCATATGGACTGTCAGTGACTCCCGATGGACGCTTGATGGATGGAAGATTACGAAGCTGATTACAAATGAAGCCTAACATCTCTGTTGCTCTGACTTGACAAGCTGGAGCAGAGTTGCACTGAAAATGGCTTTGTTCTGCAAAAATAGTCCTCAAATTTCTCTGCTTAAGATAGTTGGAGAGAAGGCAGTTGTTTTGTTTTGCCAAGTACAGCAGATGGTACTGAGCTTTTTGCAGAAGCTTGTGATGTACTGTAGAAGCAGGACACAGCACAATGTTATAGAAAAATGGTATCCACAAGAAGCTTTTCAGCATGTAAAGTAAAGGCTGGAACGTGTGTCTCACAGCTGCACAAACAAACATGCATGGGGGTCGCTTGGCTGTTTCCTTTACACTTGTGTTCAGACATATGTGCAGTGTAGGGCAACCTCTTATCAATCAGGAAACTTCCTTAGTGGAACAATTTTGTAGCTGATGCGCGATGACTCCATCCTTAGGTAAAATCTGAGTCATTGGAGAGTGTCCTTACCCACTTTTATAAAGATATAGCTTGAGGATGTATCAAAGTCTGTCTTGAGAACACTATGCTTGGTAAGATAACCAAAGCTTAAAGTGTTTAACAGCAACAATTAAAAGGCAAAAACTAAGAGCTGAGGCTATGAAGACGTCAGGAAGAGAAAGAACAGCTGGTTTCTTCCGCGGGGTAGACATCAGTGATACATTTACGAGCAGGCAAATTGTCGGCCAGCTACAGACATCAGATGGACATTTTGGGAAACAGCTGGTAGTCCTACAGGAGACAGCAAACACTACCTGAAGGCAAGATGTGATGTGAAAGTCAGAGGAACAAAGGATTGCATATTATGCACAATGGATAGAGGGGGCACATAATGGGCAGTATATACTGGCAGTGTGTGTGTGTGTGTGTGTGTGTGTGTGTGTGTGTGTGTACATGCGGTTTTCTATCCTACCTGGTACTACCTGATTAAAATAGCTACCTCAACAAAACAGTTCCTAATTTGATGACTGTCATGGAAACTAGCTCTGGATGCAGGATTGGTAACCAGGACTCTGTATTCAGGTTTGTACATCATTCATGAGACCTCTAAGTGCTCAGGGCAATGTGGATTGTGACACTGAAGTCTCTATAGAGGTAAATGTTGAACTTGTTTGTGTAAATAAAATGGCTTGTTGGCTGGTTTCTGATAAGGTGAACATCCTGAGAAGGTTTAGCAAAATCCATACTTTGGTTGAACTCTGTTTCAGTGTTTTTTTTCTCTTTAGAGCGAGCACAGGTTTTGTGTATGTGAGATTGCATTTATTTATTTACCCAGAGAAAAATCTTAATTTGCCTCAATTGTCTGCATTTGACACTGTGATGGACTGGCGACCTGTCCAGGGTGTACCCCGCCTTTTACCTAATGTGAACTGGGATTGGCCCCAGCTGACTCACTGATCTGACTGACTTGAATTTTTCGTCGTATTTGCTAAAATCACTCAACGTCACTATATCCTGAAAAAAATCAGGTTCCTATGGCTTCTTGTAGTGCTCCTTATGCCATTTGCAAGAATCCACCGTGCCCGAGTCAAAACTACCTATCAGAGCCAGGAGTAGTCTCTAACAAAGTGTCAATCATTGCTCGTGCACACACTGCACGGCCTCCCTCCCCCCGCGTATGCTTTCACTCAGTCAAGATCAACATTTTCAGCGCAGCTTTAGACGTTTTGCAAACACAATGGCTGAGAAACCACCGGCAACAATGAAAGAACTGCCCATCCCCCTTTTGCCAACAACAGTACAAAACACGTGTTCACGTCCCATCTCCACAAGGAGCTTCAGACTCATTATGTTGAATGCCATGGCATTCATGTGACAAGTGGCAAAGAGGCATGATGACAAACAGTGGGGAATAACTTTTGAGGGAGGAGAGTGGTGTACTAGCCTCTCATCCTGCTGTTAGATGTTATTACAGCTGCCTCTGAAGCCTGGGGCATTGTGCCCTGGGGAGCTGTGCCCTGGGTCGCGAAGTGCTGGAGGGGCGTCTTTGAGAAGACGAGTTGAAGCGAGAGGCACTGGGGTCTTGGCAAGACTCTCGCAGTGGAGAGCGAGCCCTACGTGGGCTTAGATTTCGCCAAGACGTTCTCACTCTCAACTCGTCACATACTGACGCTTGGTCAAGGCCCTTTGTCGTCGCTTTTTAACGACCTGGGTAGCCCTTTGCATCATTTATTGACGTTTAGGGCTCCACTGTCAAGTTAGCAATGCTTAGCAACAACAAATATGCAACTTCCGGTTAGACTTTCAAATTAAAACCCTAGTATTTCCAAACATCGCCATATTGAAACGGTGGGTTATTAAAGTCATGAAACGTTGCAGTTTGGTAGGTTTAGGCAAAAATATACTTGGTTGAGTTTAGGCAACAAAAGTACTACTTGTTTTTAAGGTTAGGAAATATACTGGTTTGGGTTAAAATAACTACGTATGTCACTTAACACGTAAGTTAACTAACGTCACAAAATTGGTCTTCTGGTTCAAAGCTGGGGTTCTGGCCCTCCATCCACCCAAACCAAACTACCTCCTTACTCAGTCATTTCTGTTAAATATCAAATACCTTCCTTTACCGTCAAAAACCGACAGTACAGAGCTTCCTCCACTACATTGAACTATGATGCTAAAGGGACCCCCAGTGCGTCACAAACTGACGACGATGGCTCTTGACCATGCGTCAATATGTGACGAGTCAGGGAGTGAGAACGGTTTGATTTTGCAGGGCAACCAGCTCCTTTTGCTGCTGTAGGAACTTGTGGGTTTTGGTGGGCTGGGCTTAGTGGAGTGATACAAGCAGCAGTGAAAATTTTTACTGACTGCTGCCTTAATCTAGATCCTCCTGTTGTACGAGTGGTTCACCTCATGCAAAATAAAGAGCGCACTCTACTCAGTGCTTTTACTGTCCTAAAAATTTGCATGACTTCTTTGTCTGTAAAGTTACAATCAAATTGCAAGCCATGCTGCGTAAATCCATAGTGACTGAAGGTTTAAGTTGTTATTATCTTGACTGATTAAATCATGTAGTTTTTTTTATCTGTATCTTCTGTCACATTCCACTGTGTAAGTTGGGGATGCTGTTACATTTCCATCAGGGTTTTGACTGATGAATTATTCTGAAGTAACACCTTTATTCTGCTTTGCTGTGTTGAGGATACTCCTCCCTCAGAGAATTGCATAGAATCTATTTTTATACTCTGCTCTGTGTGTGTGTGCATGTTGATAAGGTGGTAAACACACATATGTAAATGTTTGTTAACTAGATCTTTTGAAGACTTTGCATAGATTTCTCCAAGATTAAAAAAGATTTTGCTCTTTTGTTTGGAAGCCCCTAATACACATAGTATGCCCATGCTGTCGGTCACTTAAAATTTCATTATGAAAATATCCCTGTTTGCCTGGCACATATTATTATATGATGTAATATTGTTTGATCTTGCTTCCCTCTTTTGCATGCAAAAAATGCCTGCAGCCAAAACTGCTTCATTCTTGTTTTTATTTATTTGGAGAAAAAAGTATAATACATTTGAATAAACCATTTGAGATTTGTTCTCAAGGAGGATCCAAAAAATCAATTTTTTTATGTTCTATAATTATGAATAATAATGATAATAATAATAATAAGAATTTTTTTTTCCATTTGTAAAAATCCTACAAAACATTTGTGTATTTGTGTTCAGAGTGTGTGGCTTTGTGATCACTTTTCACCTTGGCTTTCTAACGTGTGAGGGCTGAGGAGAGAGGGAGACAGATCCTGGAAGTGTGTTACTATCCATCTAACTATCTTACAACAAAAACATGGATGTTTACAAACGTGGGGTGTGTATACCAATCTTCCTCCACTCATACCTCCTTCATAGACCATGTACTTGCTCACACACAGAGAATCAATCTCAGCTTTATTACAGGAGAACATTTCGACCGCAGACAGTTTTTCCTTTCATCTCTGTCTGTCTGAAGAAGCCAACCTCAGCCCAGCAGCTTGGTACACAAGAACAAAGAGAGTGACCCCAGCGCCCTTCTCGCTGCAGGGCAATGTCGATACAAATAAACACACAGACCCAGTTTGAACTGTATAAGTATGAAATATATAAATATCCAGAATAATAGCAGTATATTTATATAACTATCATCACTTTTACTATGATGAACATATTTTCATTTTGATTTATAGTGGCTGAACTAGTGTGTGTCCTGCTAAATAATGACTTTCTCACCACAAGCTAAGTAAAACACAATTTTAAAAAATATGGCTGCCCATATTCTGTATTGTATTTGTCAAAAAATCCCATGATAGGATACAAACTTACGATGAATTTATTCTACTATTATTTTATTATTTGTTTTTGTTGTTCACTGAAGACATTTGGGTTTAAGATCAAAAGATGAATATAAGACAAGAGTTCAGAATTTCAGCTTTTATTTCCTGGTATTCACATCTAGATGTGTTAAACAACTCAGGACATATCACCGTTTGGATTAGACCAAAGCATTCTTAGGTGAGCAAAAGTAATGGAACAAATAATCTTAAAGTAAATAACATTTAATATTTGGTGGTATAACCCTTGCTTGCAATAACTGCCTCAAGCCTGCGACATCACCAAACTGTTGCGTTCTTCATTTGTGATGCTATTCCAGGCTTTTACCGCAGCTTCTTTCAGTTCTTGTTTGTTTCGGGGTGTTTCTCCCTTCAGTCTCATTTGCGGCTCATCTCTGTACTTCTTTGCAAATTTCAATCTGGCCTTTGGATTCTTACTGCTGATGAGCGGTTTGCATCTTGTGTGCATCTTCTATATTTCTGCTCTTCTTCGAACAGTGGATTGTGATACCTTCACCCTGCACTGTGGAGGTCATTGCTGATGTCACTTACTGATATTTTGGGGGGTTTCTTCACAGCTCTCACGATATTTCTGTCATCAACTACTGTTGTTTTCCTTGGCCGACCTGTTCGACGTCTGTTGCTCAGTACACCAGTAGTTTCTTTCTTTTCAGTACATTCCAAATTGTTGGACTTGCTATGCCCAATGTTTGTTCACTGGCTCTGGTTGATTTTCCTTCTTTGCTCAGCTTGACAATGGCTTATTTTTCTCCCATAGACAGCTCTGTGGTCTTCATGTTGGTTTATCCTCTTTAACAGGAAATGCATTCTTTATAGGTTTGAACCAAGGATGAAAACTTAGACTAGTCATGCAGAGCTATTTAACGTTTGGACAATCAACCTAAAAGGCAACACCTGGGCAACAACAAACATCTGTCAGTCACATGTTCCAATAGTTTTGCTCACTTGAAAAATGGGTGGGTTCAAACAGAGGGTGGTATGTCCTGAGACATGGTGGAGACATCTAGATGTGAATACCTGGAAATAAGAGCTGAAATTCAGAACTCTTGTCTCATAGTCATCTTTTGATCTTAAACCCAAATGTCTTCCGTGGACAAAAAAAAAAAAGGAATTTGCTGTACCATTACAACACTTTTGGAGGGGACTGCAAGTACATTTTAGAGGGTAGGAAGTTGATTGGAAAGTACATTTACCTGATGCTTTTACCCAAAGCGGCTTACAATTGCAATACATGGGGATTGAACCTAGGTCTCTCACACCAAAGGCAGGCATCTTATCCATTGCGCCATCACCACCCCGTAGTACTAGAGAATAATAATATAATAATAATACAATGCTTTGGTCTTTACATGGGATGTGTTGATAAAAAAGAAAAATATAGAATACAACATTATTCTTTAAAGCACAATACAAGACACACCACATGTACAATCCCGATGGAATTAACTGCATGTCATCTTTCTAGATTTTTCCAGAGCATTCAACCCCATCTCAAGGTCTTTATAAGCAGATGGAGTTAGCTAAATCCATCTGATTTAAGATTATTTTGTCAGTCTCTGCCTTTGGCACAAAGGGAGCATTTACTAATTTCAATTATTAATATTAGTAGTATTTTATCGCATCCTTGGTGAGTTTAATTGAAAAACCATTGGTTTAGTAGAGATTAAGCGTTTTTTACAATTCAGAAAGTGGATGCTTGATCTTAGGCTTGCCTACAGGTGCATAATCTCTAATTATCTTGCTCTAAAAAATGAAAAAGTGCAAAAGAAAAAAAAGAATGAATTGTATGTCAATAGTATGAAATTATCAGATATGATGTCAAACTACAGCCAGCGTGAGATGATCCATTCATGTAGCCTTTATCTCCTCCAGGTTGGACTACTGTAATGCCCTCCTCGTCGGGATCCCTGGCAGGAGACTGCAAAAGCTCCAGCATATTCAGAACTGCGCTGCCCGGGTCCTGACGAGGAGGCGCAAATATGACCATATCACTCCAGTCCTGAAATCCCTCCACTGGCTGCCCATTCTATACAGAATTCAATATTAAATCTGTCTCCTTACCCACCAGTGCATACATGGAACTGCCCCTGCCTACCTCAGTGAACTCCTCACCCCACTCACCACCTTAAGAAACCTCCGCTCTTCCACCTCTACCCACTGCCTCCACCAACCAAGGACTAAACTCTCCACAATGGGAGACAGGGCCTTCCAGGCAGTCGCCCCACGGCTCTGGAATGCCCTCCCAGAGCCCCTAAGGGCCCCACAAACTCTGGAGGTTTTTAAGAAGGGCCTAAAGACTTTTCTATTTCAAAAGGCCTTTTAACAGTCATGGTTTTAAATCTTTTGTTACGGTGTTTTATTGCGATTGTTATTTTCTGGAACTGTTTTTTAACCCCTTGTTGCTGTAGCACTTTGAGATTTCCCTGAAATGTAAAGTGCATTATAAATAAAATTTATTATTATTATTAGCTATATTATAAAATACTGACAAAAGTGACGATAGAGCAATTGCAAGAGTGCTCAGAACAGACTCTATCATGCACACCATTAGGATCTCCAGTGGGAACTGCACACGGACGAATACAGCAAACTACATGTAGAAAACTGACAGAAGAAGGTGTAGTGTAACTTACTGTACATAATATACTTGTTATGGTCATGTTATTCGTCTTTGTGCTAATTTTTAAATAACAGAGATCAGAAATGGACTGCAGCAGAGCTAATAAGAAGTCATGTGTCATAAGAACAGATAATAAATAAATATTTGGACCTGAAAAAATTCAGAACCTGTATTTGTATTATTCACATTCAGTAGGATTCACAGTTACTTGAGTACAATGGACATACACAGATTTGTCTTAGTGACACTGGTGCAAACTCAGTGACAGCTTACAGAGTTTCACAGTACAACAACAGGAGCTAAGTGTAAAGTATAATTCACAGTCACTGTGCACTGCAGGGGACGTCACCAGAAATACGACGCACCCTGTACAAATCAGTCCTCACATCCACATTCACCCTGCAGCATTATATAGCACAATGTGTTCTTGCGCAATGTGCCGTACAATGTGATTCTATCTGCAGAGGGAAGAGATTTATCTTTATCATTATGTTATTTCAGACTCCACAGAAGGAAGCTGAGCTGTGATTGTGGACTGCTGCATGCAGTTAACCTGATGTGTATCACAAGCACCATGGAGAAGAACATGCCCGTGGCTTTCAATTATACACAGATAATACTGTTTGCTTTGACTGGCAACAATAAACAATATCCTTCCATTTAAACTGGACACTCTTTCAAACACATCTTCTTTTTCCAATATTGCAAATGTTGCTGTTAGAATTAGAATTAGCCAGATATGTCTTGATATATCTTGAGAGAAGGAGGTAATAGTCAACCTTTCAGCCTGGTGTAACAAGGATTCAATTTGAGCAGTTAATTTAATAATAAATAGGTAAAATGAATGAATCTGCAAAAGATGTGCAGGACCATTACACTTTCAGTGCTATTTTTTTAACCTTTATTTAACCAGATGATCTCATTGAGATTTAAAACCTTTTTTTCAAGAGACACCTGGCCAAAACTGCAGCATATTGACAGAGCACAGTGCCGGACACCAGACGCATCTGCCAAAAGCCAAAAACCAAAGGACATTCAACAAAGACTGTTAAGATAGACACAAATAAACAATATAACTTTAAATGGCCAGAAGAAGAAGCAACACAAACAGAAGAGAACATTAACAAGATGACGCTGAATTCAGATATAAGATATAAGATGAGCTAAAATAGAAAGGAAAGTAAATCACTTCCCTCCGGGTCTCTGTGCTCTGTAGAAGGAGAACAACCACATCAGAGCTGCATGGTAGAAGAAGTGTGAGAGGATCAAAGGTGCCTTTGAAAAAGAGTGAAAAGAAGTCAAGGTAGACTAGCATAGCTGGTGATGGAAATAAGAAGTGACCGAGCCATAGATTATACAAAAAAATGGAACAGAAGAAAGTTAATATGAGAAATAGAAATGCCAGGCTATGAAAAATATGAGCATTGTACAAGGTGTATGATCCTTCACACAAACACCAGCCCAGTATCCCTAGGGATTACCATTTTGGACAACATTTAAAGACAGATATTTTGTTAAAATTAATCATGTTGTTCTGTGTGTCAGCGGTTGATATTTCACCTGCACTGACATGATTTCCTCCTGTACATTCAGTATGCCATCAGCATTGAATTACGGAGGTGTATTTTCCACTTGACTGATAAGACAAAAATTAATCCTCCCTATAACTTACCGTCTGTTAGCTTGTCTGTGGGCCAGGGGCCAAGTCCCAATACAAAGATACAGGGCACAGAAGAGAGTAAGACTCATTTCTCTTGTATCAGGTTGCTTTGTTTGTATGCCTCAAGCCACTGGTTGGCTCAGCAATACATCTCTTGTCTCCACACGTTTGATTAAAGTACAACCACCAGCCCATTCCAAGTGCAGCTTTTATAATCCTGGTCAGGGCTGCTGGCATGTGTGAGTGCAATTTAATGTTAAAATTGTGCGGCATCTGCGGGAATGGCACTAGATCAATTTATTATCTGTCATTAAGGAACGTGTCAAACGTTGCTTCTTGGTGCGCTTTTAACTTAAATAAAAGGTCAACAGATGTATGTGACAATGAAATTTCATCTGGGTATATCTGCAATGTGTGTGTGTGTGTGTAGGTGTGTGTGTAGGTGTGTGTGTACCTCCTCGCACTCTCTAAACAAGCATTGTGTCAAAAGACCCAAGGGATATTCTCCTTGTTTCCATGACTGTGGTTTGCAGCTTAATCTGTGGTGAGCAGGCCACCACTGGACAGCCAGAGACAGATGTATAATGAAATCTCACACAGGGAAAACCTGACAGCTCCGCCTGCCTGGAATCCTCTTCTTTATGATCTACGGCTATTGTGTGTCTCTCTCCTTCCACACTCTTCTTTTCTCTACCTCTTTAAGACCTGTATTTATAAACCCCTCCTCTGCGGGGCTTCCGACTGCTGTCACGCACCTCGTCACAGTTTGTTCCTGTGATGCTCCCCGTCTCGGCGAAGCACCGTCTGCACTTGCCAGGTCCTTCCGTGGTGAAACGCTCCTCCTCATCAGCGTGTGCAGAGCCATTTTTATAACAAGTGCTGGCTGCTAGGCACTGACAGCCACAGAGCTAATCAGCTTCTATTAGCACACAGCTTGCTGAAAACAAAGCAGGGTATAGCTAATGAGATAAAAACACAGCTACACTAGATTAGTGCTGGAAGAAGTTATAAAGGCCAAAGGGTATCCTGGTACAGAATATCACAAGATTGTTTTATTTATTTTCCAAGATTAGAACCAAAGAATCTGACTATTGACTTATATTTACTTATATTTTCTTGACAATACTTGAAAAGTGATGAAGATGAAAGGATTGAGACCACTCTCATGTCTGTACGGTATATATGAAGCTACAGCCAGCAGCATGTTAGCTTAGCATAGCATTTATACTCAAAACAGGGGGAAGCAGTTAGCCTGGCTCTGTCCGTAAGTAACATTATATGTCGCTTGAACCAAAGTGTAAAGATGCCAAGTTGCAGTTTTACATAGGGGTATGTGCGTGACTACTTTCCTGTCTGGGAGCAGCAACTTCCTCCCCAAACCACAGTTTTTGTAGGGATTAAGCAAACGAGTACCTAAATATATTTACTAAAGTACTGTACTTAGGTACAAATTAGAGGTATTTGTACTTTACTTGAATATTTTCTTTTCATGCCACTTTCTACTTCTACTCCACTACATCACAGAGGAAAATATTGTACTTTTTAATTCACTACATCTATCTCTTTATCTGACAGTTTTAGTTACTACTTACTTTACAAAATTTTTACACACAAAACATATGAAGAGTTTAAAAAATATTATGTTTTGTTATAAATTGCACAGTTTATACAAGTAATCTGGGTGGTGATGGAGCAGTGGATAAGACACATCCCAAGTAAAAAAGAAATATACTTCAGTAGCACTTTTTTTGGATGCACTTATCATATTTTAATTGTACTATACTAAGTGTATACTAAATGTGTTATTTTGGAAGTATGTTGTATGTTAAGTGTCATTTTAGAAATACTTAATGTCAACTTTAAGACTATTAATATCTTGGGAAGCTGCTTTATGAAACCATTCAGTATGAGAATAATGCATTATTAATGCATTAAAAATAACTTGCAAAATGCCCTTCTAGCATAATAATAAAAAAAAAATTATAATACACACACATACAGACAACTAAAAGACTTAAATTTTGTGTACATTACAAAAATAACTTCCTGTACATTAAAAGGTACAGCAGCATGTATCACATCTTGACCAAAATACCTTCAAATAAAAATAAAATCAGTAAAATGATGACATATGATCAGTATTACTGAAAAGTACACTATACACATCCCATCATTAACGTTACCCATGGTGGTCCCTCGTACAGTTCGGACTCTGGGCACGGCTCAGATGACCTCACGGCAAGCCGTCCCACTTCTGACACCATATGCGGCCAAGGGCGAGAGCAGTCACCCTACCCAGATTCAAACACAGTTCTACAGGGTACCAAACATGCAACTTTGACAGCAACGCCAAAGAGCCAGGCTCGTTGGTATGGCAGTCCAAGCGCTTACTCAACTGTAGTGAAGGTACTCTGTCACAAACTTACAGTACAAATGGTGGAACCAAACTGAAACTGAAAAATGCCACAATCCTTATCCTTGGAGTGGAGGGTCGGTTATCTTTGAGTAGGACTCGTTGCATTTTCTGCGACTGCAGAAACTATGGGATTTGGAAACTGCTTTATCACACAGCATCTGTGGAAAAGAAAAGAAAATATTTTGTCTCTATCAAAGCAATATTACCTCTAATTAATTAACAACCACTGTCAGATTTTTTATTTTGTTGAAAGTTGCTGAGACACAATATGACATCATGTCTAACTGTTCTGATAATGCTAACTGTTTAGGTTCAGGTGAAATGGTTTTCCACAAAGGACCCCTCCCAGTTAATGCTCAGTTATTCCATTATAACATGATCAAAAACATTACATAAACACTACTGTACATTCAGCCAAGGAGCTGTATATGATAAAATGTTATTAAACAGGTACAACAAATAACACAAACATTCAGATTTGCTCAACAACTGTGCTGTCCACATGTCATTTCACATTAACACAGCAGTCAATTTGTGAAGTAGCCAATTACTTAAAGGGGCTATATGTAAGTTTATCAATGAAATTAATCAAATTTTCAATGCCTTATTGTCAATGGGCTCAAAATTCACTTAGAAATGAAGCACATGCCTGTTTTCTCCGTTGCTTGTATCAGCCACTATTCTGCTTTTAATGTAAGGTCTCCAGGTCGGATTCAGCCCTGCGCGCGCTCTCGAGCCTCTCTCTGACTACAGCGATAACACGGCAGCTGACGACATGCAGTCCACTAACACCATAAAACAACCGGCTCACAGCAAAACACAGGCTCCACGTAAGGATACAAAACAACAATAAAGTTTTATGTGCTGAAGCCCATCAGACCAAAGAGGTTCAGATGATGTTGAGTAAAAACAAAGTGAGCATTAGTAAAGCTGGAGAAACACAGAGAAAGTCACGTTAGCTCGCCGACTAACGCTGAGCAGTTGCTAATGTTATCCGGTGCAAAGTTATATCGCTTTCCATATTACTTGAACAACTAACGCGTCCCATGTTACTATCCTGTGTACCACAGTTGATTTCGCCTGCAAGAAAGGATGTAACAGTAAAAACGAAATGTGGAGCGATTTGTTTACTAACGTTAGCCTATAGTGATGCAGCCAGGAGCAGCCAGCTAACGCTACATTAGCTCGAACCTGCCGCTGTTTGCTTCGTAACATTCAGTTTAGGTTTATTGTCGTTTTACCAATACTCAGGTACACAGCTTCTCCACCTCTCAGTCACTGTAACTAACGTGACCCACATAACATAAAACACTGTAACTAAACGGTCACAACAACACAGAGGAAGAGCCATCCAGTAAAGTTACTTACTGCGGTCTAACTGTTATAAAGTGTGACACAATCTTATAATATTCAGTCCAGCTCACTACCCGTTTTGTTATTATCCAATAAATTTAGCTGTACTGACATTGCTGAGCCTCCGGTGAAAGATACACAGATAGTAAAGATAGTTACTGAAAGCAGCAGGCGAGCTAACGCTGTAGCACGTTGGCTAAATACAGTAAATGTACCTTGATCATGTAACGAGCATGGATTAGTTCAACCTACGGCGCCAGTGTTGATCTGCCTCTGAGACGGGAACGTTGAAGTAACAGAGCCTGAACATGTCTGAGTGAAAAGCCACAGCCTGCATGCTGGTGTTTCTGCGTTTATTGCAGGATTTCTGTATGAAAGCGGTTGAGTTCAAGCGAGCACGCGTACGAGCACACACCTGCTTGCAATCTTAGAACAGCACCGCTGGAAACTACATAATACCCCTTTAATGTATAACAATATTTTAAATAAAATAATTTTTTTCACAAGTATATTTGTTTATTTAGTGTGACCCTGTTGACATGTAGAGAGAGCAAAAACAGTGATCTTGTGCAGAAGCCAGACAAACCTATGAGCACATCGAGCTTGTGAGGGTCCAGCTGGTCCTTTGAGGTTTTCCTGACCTCTAAGCCATCTGAGTGAGGCAACGATCCCAGGAAGCTCTAAAAGAAAAGAAATGCAGTTGCAAATGAGTTTAAATATTCAGTTAGGCCAGTACTTCCACCTAGTTTAGTTCTTCATTTGTATCATTATAAACACTGTAATTCTATTCTTATAGCAAATCTTTATTATTATTCTTTATTTAATTATCTTGAGCTAAGGCAGGAAATTCCAACTCTGGGTTTAGCATTAAGTAAGTTAAGGTTGGCAAAGGGTAGGTTCAAGTTTTAAAAAATTAATACAGGATCTATGACCATACAAAGAGCAGTATTGAGCAATATTTTACATTAAATCACATGCTATTATATCTTGTGGTCAGGCATTGCAGTACATAAAAACATTATTTCAAGCGTGTCTTAAAACAAATCTCACATACCCCTGTACACTTTAACATTGCTGTTATAACTGAATTATTGGTCACTGTAATGATTACCCCCTCCATGGCTGCAGTGAAGAGAAATCTCTAAAAACAGTGTACCTTTAGAAGATATCCACTTTTGAATAGTCTAACGCAGATGCTTAGCTGATGATTCATAGTAGCTTCAGCTAAACTTTGGAATGAATTTATACAAAAATGACAACTGTGGTGATGTCTTTACAGACTATATGGGCAGGAATAATGATTACAGTGACCAATAACTTACTGTAAACATGGACATGTGAGTATTAAGGTAGACTTTAAAAATGTGAACCTATTATTTAGCACACAGACAGCAACATATTAGTAGCATTTATTACAAGGATAAAGACCTCACTGGTCATTTTTAAGAATTGAGGGCTCATACACACACATTCACAGGCCTGCCTTGTTAAAATCTCACGCATCAAATTCCAGCAACACATTTACTGAGATTATATATTACCGAAATTTTAGTAACATTAAAAACTGCCATACAGCAAAAAGCAATACATTACTGTAACGTTAATTGCGTTTCTTTTGTAACGCGTCACTCCCAACACTGTTTAAGGCAAACGAAAGTCACTGTCTTGATTATGAAGCTATTAAAATGCTAACGTTACCTAACGTCAAACTGAATGCACTGCGCTGGTGAGCTGGGCTGCAGGGCACATTTCGCCCCTGTGTCCACATGTGTTTACTGTTTACAAACAGAAACAAGTATAACTGCATTATTATTTAAAGTATGCTTATTTCTATATGTTATTGTTTGTTAAGTTAACAACATGTGCTGCTTCCTTCTGGGCCAGGTTACCCTTATGAAAGGAGTCTCTGATCTCAACTAGCTATTTACCTGAAAAATTAAAAGAAAGAAAATAAATGAAAAACAAGAAATAATATGCTTTTGAAAAACATATTTTAATGTTAAAAAAATACTTCTGGAAATCAGGCTGAAACGTGTGGCAATTACATAAATAATTACAATATTTTGCAGTACCCTACACAAGGAAGCAGGCATAAATATATTTTCAACCCACTAAAAGTGTAATTGTTTAAATAAATATATTTTTAACCCACTAAAAGTATAATTGTTTAACAATGTACTTCCACAAAGTACACCTAAATAGTATTTTCTTAGAGTTAAATAAATATATTTTTTATAAATATATAAATAATAGTAAAAATATACTTTTATTTAAGCACATTTATTAAAAGTTTAATTAAGCATATATTTATTACCAATTTATTCAAAGTATACTTTTGAGAAGTATGTTAAAGCTCAGGAGAATATATCTTATAATATACTTGTAGTAAGCATGTTAGGAGTATGAATGTACTATAAGCATACTATGTGAATTTCTAGTATATTTTCAGGGCCTTTAAGAGCACTTTTTTGGACCTGGGATGCCTTTGGTGTGAGAGACCTGGGTTCAATCCCCCACTGTAACGCATCCACCATTGTGTCCCTGAGCAAGACACTTAACCCCTAGTTGCTCCAGAGGCGTATCACATATATAGCAATTGTAAGTCGCTTTGGATAAAAGCATCAGCTAAATGAATAAATGTAAATGTAAGTACAGCTAGTACATTCATTGACTGACAGAAATTTAACTGGCAACTAAGTCATTTTCAGGGTTCACAAATGTGAAGATTTGCTGCTGTTCCTTTTGATGTATTTTTAATCATTTTGAGGTTTGGACTGACAAAGCAAGCACTTTGAAGGTGTCACTTTGGGCTCTAATTAACATTTCTGACTATTTTCAAAGTTTCAATCGACTAATGGAGAAAATAATCAGCAGATTTATATGCAATGAAAAAAGTCATTAATTGCAGACTGATACAAAACAGATCAACCTCAACCAACGACAACAGTAAAATCCTGCTTTTACATTCATGCATGAGTAATAATAATAACTTGTTCAATAGTATAACATTTCATTCTGCATTGAGTACTTTTACTTTTAATACTTTAAGTATATTTTCCTGATCATACTTGAATACTTTTACTCAAGTAACATTTTCAGTGCAGTACTTACTTAAGTAAAGGATCTGAATACTTCTTCCACCTAAGCATCTCCTTGTGGTAGTGTCATATTTACCATAGATATGGAAGGAATCTTTGAATCTAACTCTTGGCAAGGAACCAACAAATCTAAATCAGTGCATTTCCCAAAATGTTGAACTATCCCTTTAAAAGTTGTTAAATGTGTTTTAAGGAGAAAAGAATTTCCTCATTATGAAAGTCTGTTCATATCTCTAAAATGAGGATACTCAGTCGAAGTCATGTGAATGTGAAAAAGAACAATCATGCATACACATACAGTGTGTGCACACATGCTCCCTTTTACACACACACATACACCTTCCTCACTCTCTGCGCATGCATTTTCCTGACTGCAGCTCTCCAGCTGTCATGCTCAGTGGGGATCTCCAGTAGAGTACAGACAGTTCATTTCATGTCTCGGCTCTGCACGCTGCAGTTATTAGTGCCTAATTACTAGGAATGTTGCCAGTCAAAGGAAAGTGATGATAGGCTGTCTACATGTCAGGCGCCAGTTGAATACCGTCCAGACTGAAAGAGACGGCGATGAATGAACTGGAACCCACCGACTTGATGTCCTGAGAGTGAATTTACTGCTCTTTGCCTACTGGTGAGGTCTGGATTCAATTTGTCTTGCCTTGTCTGCTCTGCTGATCAATACCAACTGTATTACAAGTGGAGCAGAGCCAAACCAACGTGCACTGTCAGCACCTGCACATGGATAGATTGGTCTGGGAATATTGGCAATACTGCTGTTTATTCATAACAGGGAAAAACACATTGATATTAATTGAATTCATCTTAAACAAATCCTTCTCATGTATATCAATAGCAATAATTGTATTGCCATTTGATCGCAAAGTTTTGAGGATTGCAGGGAGCTTTGTGTATCATGACAACAAAAGTCTTGCATGCATGTGAAGAAATACAAAAATAAAAAACAATGCAAAAACTCTATAAAAGAATAGTTCACATTTTTGGAAATTATTATACTAATTCACTTTCTTGTCAGGAGTTACAAGATAATATCATTAACACTCTCACATCGGTCTGTTATATATAGCTACATTCAGGAGATGCCTAGCTTAGCTTAGCATTAAAGACTTTCACGGAGTCTTCATTCATGGTGACAAGACCCCAGGAAGTGTATGGATTAAACAAAGAAAATGTAATGTGCTAATGCGATTTAGTGGTGCGGGTGGGCAGATTTTGTTTAGTTTTGGACAGCCAGGCCAGCTGTTTCTGGCTGTTTCTTGTCTTTAAAGACAGTGTGTAATATTGAGGATCTGTTGACAGAAATGCATCATAATATATATAACTATGTTTTCAGTGGTGTACTATAAAGACCTTACATAATGAACCATTATGTTTTTATTACCTTAGAGTGAGCCATTTCTATCTACATACACCGCAAGTCCCCTTACATGGAAATTGCCATGTTGCGCCGCCATGTTTCTACAGTAGCCCAAACGGACAAACTGCTCTATGTTGAATATGTACATTAGTAGTAGTAGTAAAAGTAGTAGTAGTAGTAGTAAGAAAAGAAGAGAAATTTGGACAAATGGAGGACACAGTATTATTCAGAGAGTGTCGGCCATCGTAGCTTCTCCTGCACGCTTGGAAAGGGAGGGGTGAGTAGTGACGGATGGTACATTTTTTCCTCCTTACATCTTTATTGCAAAAAGAGAAATAAACTGTATATGGGACATAAAGAAGTATTCAGAACTTTGATTCCTGCAAAATCACGTATTGCACATACATATTTTGCAAACATGTAATTTGGAATGTGGTTATAACAGTTAGTTTGCTGTCCATGCAGAGGGA
Organism: Micropterus salmoides; assembly: GCF_014851395.1. Classification (NCBI taxonomy): domain Eukaryota; kingdom Metazoa; phylum Chordata; class Actinopteri; order Centrarchiformes; family Centrarchidae; genus Micropterus; species Micropterus salmoides. Next base: position 15,888,234 of record NW_024042261.1, on the reverse strand, counting down.
ACTAGACGTCTGCGTGTTGTTTATATGCTCTGATAATGTTAATCCAACACATCTTTGTAGTAGCGTTGATTCCACATTCCGACCATCCAGCAGACCATCCAACCAGCACGTGAATGCACCGTGAGCCGCTGGTTGCAATTCACAACCCTCACCACTAGATGCCACTAAAACTTACACACCGAACCTTTAAGCTGAGCTAAGTTTACAGTTTACTGTAGCTTCATAATTAACGGACAAATATGGGAATGGTAACAATCTTCTCATCTAACTGTCAGCAAGAAAATGAATAAGTGCATTTTTCAAAATGTTAAACTTCTCCTTCAATTATCTGTAAACTAGAATACAATACAAACTAAAAATCATGTTTGTATGTTCATGTTCATGTTTTATCATTATTGGTTATACGTGGTTTAATTGTTTTCTCTTTTGGTTATTGTTTTTTACAGCCCTTTGTAACAACTATGAAGATTGTTTCATAAATATTTTTGTATTGATTTTATTATTCAAGCAATTTTTACTATGTGAATGCTTTCATTTTGTCTGTTGCAGTTATTCACTTATTTCTTGTCATTAATTGTGTATCTTTATTAAAATTTTCTTCTTTTTTATATGTACCTTAATAAATAAACTTACTTGACCATTGGTCCATCCATCTTAGTCCCTTCACCTGTTTTCAGCTGGATCTGTGACAAAATTATTTGTGGAGCATTTTCATGCCAGGAACGTTTAAACACCTTTTACATTACCAGGACCACATTTATGGAGCTGTTAAAAGCAGCTGCGCCACTATGCTGGTAATGTGTTTTTATTGCCTCATCATGCAGCACACAAAACAGCAACTCCATCCATCCATCCATCGTCAACCGCTTATCCTGCGTACAGGGTCGCGGGGGGTTGGAACCAATCCCAGCTGACATCGGGCGCAAGGCAGGGTACACCCTGGACAGGTCGCCAGTCCATCGCAGGGCACAAAACAGCAACTCTGTAAAACCAAAACACAAATACCAACTAGAGAGCAGACAGTCAACTATTACTATTGTAGCTAATGGCAGAGGCCAATAGGCAGAGACATTGTATACTAGTATAGTTACTATTGTAACTATTCTAGTATACAATGTATACTAGAATATTTACATAATAAAACTCAAAGCTGTGAGTTTAAACAGTCAGGTAAGATCAGTATAGTGACATATTGGAGAGTTGCATTTGGAGGTAAACTAACACTGTTTGGTTTAGTGCAGCTTTTATGCCGCTTGAGAGGGAAGAGAAAAACAGACTGTTAGCTCAGTGTTTCTTGGATAAAGGGTAATTCTCTGTTGACTTTATTTTCTCTACAGAAAGGATGTAAAATCAAGATGTTCAAGAGCATGCACCAAAAAATCCACTCTGGAGGAGCTGTGCAATTACATTGTTTCACACTGTCCTCGGCTCAGCTGGGAACGAGAGAGAAGTTGTAGATATTCCCATTAACTGAATAACGATGTATTTCAGCCAAAGAACAGAGCGCAGTCCTTAAAGAGAGAACCAGTCAACTCAGCAGCAAACAGCAGAGAAGCCATGATGAGTCAGAGCTTAATTACTACACAGCCAAGAAGACCTTGGTTTCCTCCAACTTCCCAATGACATTATTGGAGACTGGTTCTGAAGATTACTTCAAGCAGTATTTTATGAGACATGAAATTGCTGAACGAAGCCTCCTGAACAGGAACACAAAAGGCTCTGGCAGAGCATGAGGGTACATTACAGATGGCCTATCAATAGCCATTAGGTTGGAAACCTATTAATCATTTCTCGTTCACCCAACTGCCCTGGAGGAAAGACAAAGACAGAGACAGGCAGAAAGACCAAGTCAGATCCATTTGGGATGCAAGACCGTGTGACATTTTAACACTCAATAATTAAATCTACTGGACCTACGTATGAGAAGAGGTTCTGCTAAATAGATATTAACTGCTCCTAAAACAAAATATAAACAACAAGGATTTTATTGGTTTGTGCAGCAAAAGATACAGTGCAAAGAGATCCTAAAAGACAATGCCTTTGTGGCAAGGTAGCATTTAAGCAACATTATGTAACAAGATGTGGTGTGATTTGTCGCCCCTGTTGTTTCAGTGTAATTCACCGCTGTTGTAAATAAGAACAGATGTACACATGCATTGGTTATGATTACATTAGGATCAAAAACTAGAAAGTGGCCAACTTTGCCAACACAACAAACATCAAGCAAGTGCGACAACACAAGACATAGCAATATCACTTACTAGTTCAACTGTGTACACGGAAAGAATGCCAGCTCGTTGTCTGTCTTGCAGCCTTTTATTTCACAAAGCTCTCGCCAAAGCCCGGTAGCCTCTTGGTCACTCTTTTTTTGTCTTCTTAGCTTCCTCCGTCAACATCCTCTTCTGTCTATTCGCCTCTGCCATTAGCTAACGTTATATCCAGAGGTGGGACCATGTCATTGTTTTACAAGTCACAAGTTAAGTCTCAGGTCTTAGCACTCGAGTCCCAGATCCAGACCCATCGAGACAGGCAAGTCAACAGATGTCTATTTTTCAAGCACAGATCAGGTAAGGCAACTCTGAACACACCTGGTTTAGTATAAGAATAATATCCATCCTGCCATTAACTATTTCCACTTATCCTTAAGCCTACAGGGCAGTGTAAAATGCCATAGGCTTAAGCTAATAATGTTGAATAGGAAGTAATAGCAGTTATAACCCCATTACATTGGCTCGAGCTGAACTAAACATCACAGCCTGCTGAGAGGGAGTTTGGGCTTTGGGGGGGGGGTCACAATTATCGTTTTATCTTATCTTATCGGTTGCTTTTTTGTTACTCTCTTTCTCTAACTTGCTTCCTTCGACAAAATCTTTTTCGGTCTCTTCGCAGCCTCTGCCATGATATCTATACTGAGAATACCGAGTTAGCTTCTTCCAGAGAACTTACAGTATAATGTATAATGTACACTGTCCATTATTTACTTTTTGCATCTTGCTTGCTGAAGAGGCCTGTTGGTGCTGTAACGCATTATGCCGCAGTTGTGATAAATGTCCTGCCCAGGATTCCAATGTTACATAGAGCAGTAGCAGACACTGCAAGCCCAGAGTTGCAATGACAGAGACGCCATTCACGCTTTGACAAGTTAGTGTACCATCAAAAAAATTTTGAAGATGTTATTTTAAGATAAAATACTACAAAATGTTGCTTTAATAAGGGCTAGCATCAGCATCTTGATAGGCTTGTATAGAACATAGGGAAACGTATTTCCAAATAATACAAATATAACAAAGAAGCTACTGCTTTATCAAAAAAAAAAATCCCGGTCTCTGAAAATGGGTTTGTTTGTTTTAGATGTTTGAACTAAAATGTCAAGAGTGTATATTTTATCAGAATTTACAGCTAAACTTACCACTGCTGAGGTTGCCAAATTGTCTGCCAGGATAATCAGGAGCCTTACATGGTCCACTGTTTCATCATCCATCAGATTACTCCACATTCTTCCAGTTACTATTCCCTATACAGTCAATCCATTTCCCTACCCTTTATCCAGTCAGCTAAGATTCCTCCTTCTTTGTGGGTAATCCCCAATCTTTTAATCAATGTTTGCTTCTGCTGCTGCAACTCTCAAAGCAGTCAAACTATGTTAAAGACCCTTATCTCACATTTACTTGTCTAATCCACAGCTCATTCTTTAAAAATTTTATGTGTTTGAACCAGTGTTTGGGTTTATTATAAATTCAGAAAATCAAAAATAAATCCAAGTAATTTTTATGTTTGTGCCATGCTATTGTTCTTTCCTGGGGGAACTGGAAATGGTTAAGGATGGTGATACAATAATCTTGGCTCAGTCCTACAGTGGGGCAAACACCACAGATATAATTCAAGTTAGGTCAGAAGTGTACTGGATATTGTTGATTTATCTCTCGCCAGTCACATGTACCTTCTCCTTTCCCAGGTTCTGCTCTCACCTGCACCTTTTGTGGCAACATTTGTCGTTCTAGGTTTGGTCTTTGCCTTCTAATACTGTGGCTGAACTGCAATTGGTAGTCAATTAATCAATCAAACAAAAATAAATCTACAACTATTTTGATAATTGATTCATTGGTTTGATGGAAATTTGATGGTCCCAAGTTAAGTAAGTGTGTGCTGGTTTTACATTTTGGTCAACTTCATATCTGTTTTGGTTTTGGACTGTTGTTCAGAGAAAACAAGACTGAGATCTGTTGACATCAGCTTAGACTCCACACCAAACAATGGAGTGAAATTAAAATAATATGTCGATTAATTGATAATGAAAATAATTATTTGTTGCAGCCTTTTAAGTGACATCATAGTAAACATTCTTACCAAAAACAGCATTTAACCAGATGCACATATTTGAAACATAACCATCTATTCATAATATATCATGTAGCTTTATGGTTAAGGAAGTGTACTGTGCATTAAATGCAGTAAATGAATACATCTGGTGTCCCACATTGAAACAGCTTATCAGCATATGAAATTGAATTTATCATATTGGGTCAAGTGCATAAACCTAAAATACAATATCCTATGAGAACCTTTTATTAATGAAAGAAGAGCGCTGACCCTAAAGCAAATGCTTTTCAAACTTCAGCAAGTTTGTCAAACAAGTGCAACACGTGTGTCGATAGCTGATGGAGTAAAAAATGAGTTTAAACAAATAAGGCTGCCACGGCAATATTTCAAACTGCCATCAGTAATGCAGTGAATGCATTTGTCATGTTGCTGCCATTGATTGGTGTGTTCCTGTTAAATAGAGAATAGAGAACTGCTCAATTGCCTCAGAGGACATGGTAGTCAATGCACGATTTGATCATTTAAGAGAAAGCAAGAATACCACATTAATAGAGAGAACGAGAGGAAGAGAAAAACGGCTCCTTGATCTTTATAGAAAGAAAGAAATATGAGTTTATCATCATGCACTGTGGTGCCTTTGGTCAGCATTAATGACTGATGGCAGATGTCTGCAAGTGATTTTTTGTGTCTTTTGTATAAAAACAATATTTGTCTGCAATAAGAAAATGCCAGTTTGAGAATAAAATGGATGAAACTATTAACAAATGTAATGAAATTCTTTTAAATTCAGGGACGTCACTAGGATTGAAAGACGGGGGGGCTTAGCCCCCAGGGTATGCGTAACTTGAGCTTGAAAAATCTTTACACTCGCATCTTTTGTTACTGTATTAGAACTACACTTATCTCAACAACCAGTGAAGAAGCCAAGATGTTAACAAATAAAAAGCGACAGCATACTCTGTCATATTCTCTGTTGAGCAAAAATGACTGTAAAGTTACATGGGCGTTGGAAGCAAAAGCTATAGTATTTATCAATAGTGGCTTAGGACCATGTTAGGGTGGCCTCAACTCCCCTAAAATAGGACTAACAATGTCCATGGTTAAAAATATTTTTACATTATATGTCTAAAATATTTCGAATGTCCAGTCCAGTTTCATGGCTTAGGCTTCAGCCCTTACACAAAAGAAAAGTGTGCCTTCATGCAAATACTATGGCAACTTGAGCACTATAAGTCTGTTGATGTTTTGAAACTTAACTGTGGGTTGTGGAAACACTGAATTTTAGGATGTGGTATCCAGGCAGAGGGCCTATAACGGGATCATCCAAAAATGACAGCTGTGCCATTTGATAAAAAAAAGGGCTGCAGTGGACTAAGCTGCACTAGCATGTTGTAATGAACTGAAAGCCTCTTACAGGGCCAACTACATTCTCCACTAGCACTTTTTTCACCTGACACAGCAGTTGAGGAGTCAGACATGCAACAGATTTGCCCAACACACTTTTGCTCCATCCTCATCCCAAATGTGGATGTTAATCTGTGTCCTTTAAAACATATAGAAAAAGCATAATTTGCTAAAATACTTACCGGAAGTTACACAACAATGGATTGGAATCAAGCTCTGGCTTTTTTCATGTAAAAGTGTTAATTTAGTCCATAAAATTTATGGCATAGAAACACAACCTGACCATTGACCCTCTTTGTTCCATGGCAACGGCAGCGCGTGTAGATGCAGCGACCAGTAGCTCCCTTAATTTTTGCTTTTAATCTGTATTTCTTTCCTTTTTTTATGGAAAGTTGTCTAATTATGATCACCTATGACAGAAATACATTAAACATTGGACCAAAGGCTTTTCCACTCCCCTGCCTACAGGAAACTGTCACACTTGAGGGGAGGAGTTTATTTGGCGCAGACAGGACACTTGAGTCCGATAAGATTTGGGGGGGAGGACTGTGTATCTACATAAATAATGCTTGGTGCTCAAACACAGTTAAAGTGGATGGACAATGTTTACCAGATGTGGAATTTCTAATGTTGAGATGTTGGACATACTATCTGCCCAGAGAATTCTCCAGTGTTTTTGTCGTTGCTGTTTACATTCCTCCAGATGCAAATTAAAAAAATGCACTACAGGAACTGTATGAGGTCATCAGCAGTCATATGACAAAACAACCTGACAGACCATATTTCTCTGCTTCTTCAGGCCACTTACACACAGCTGATTAAAAGGGTCAAGCCAACAATTACAACAGTAAAAGTGTGGACAGATGAATCTACAGCAGTTCTACAGGACTGTTTTGGGAGTATGGATTTGAGTATGTTCAGAGAGTCCGCCTCCCAGGAGAGCCACATCAACCTTTAGGAATATACATCATCGACATCAGCAACTATGTTGATGATGTGGTGACCACTAAAACAATAAAATCATTCCCCAATCAGAAGGCCTGGATGAATGGAGAGATGAGGGCTCTGTCCAGAGCCAAAAAAGCTGCTTTTCGGTCGAGTGATAAAGAAGCTTACAGCACCGCCAGAGCGAGACTGAAAGCTGGCATCAAGGAAGCAAAGCGGAGACATCAGCAGAGACTGGAGAGAGACCTCAACACCAACAACACCAAAGATATGTGGCAGGCCATCAAAAACATCACAGGCTACAAAAGCAGCTCCCACATCATGTGTGAGGCCACATTACCAGATGTTGGTGTTACCAGACCCTTTTATGCTCGCTTTGACCTCCAGAGCACTGGCCAATGTCAGTATCCACAACCGATGTTAGGAGAGTCATACTGAGAGTGAATGTGAGTAAATCAGCATTTTCAACATCTCACTGTCTCAGGAGAGGGTTCCCACCTGCTTCAAGACAGCCACCATCATTCCTGTATCTAAAAAGTCTGCAGTGTCTAGTCTGAATGACTACCGCCCTGTGGCTCTCACCCCCATTCTGATGAAGTGCTTTGAGAAAATGGTTCTTTAGAACATAAAGAACAACATCCCAGCCAGCCTGGACCCTCACCAGTTTGCTTTCAGAACCAACAGATCCATAGAGGATGCCATCTCCACTGCCCTCCACTCAGCCCTCACACACATTGAGAAAAACAACACTTACATCAGAATGTTGTTTGTGGATTTCAGCTCAGCATTCAACGCAATCTCCCGCACTGATCAGCAAACTCAGCACTCTGGGTTTAAACACAACACTCTGCAATTGGATATTGGACTTCTTCACAAACAGACCCCAGTCAGTTTGGATTGGCGCTCACCTCCTCCACTCTAGTGCTCAACAAGGGAGCCCCCCTGGGCTGTGTGTTCAGCCCCCTCCTGTTCATGCTGTACACACAAACAACGATGAGACTTCATATCAGGAGGAAATTCATAATCTTGCAGAGTGGAGCTCAGAGAACAACCTACTGCTCAACGTCAGCAAAACCAAGGAGCTGATCGTTGATTTTAGGAAGAAGGAGATAAAGACACACACTCCAATCTACATCAGTGGTGCTGAGGTGGAGCAGGTGAATAGTTTCAAGTTCCTGGGAATCAGCATCACAAAGAACCTGACATCGTCGTCTCACATCTCCACGCTGGTGAAGAAAGCTCAGAAACGACTGTATTTCTTGAGGAAGCTTAAGAAGACCAAATTCCCAGCTCAGCTTTTACAGAGGAGCAATAGAAAGCATCCTGACTGGGAACATTACAAACTGGCATGGGATGTGCACGACCCCCTATCCCAAAGGATACTAAAGGACAGTTCCCACCCAGCCACAGCCTGTTCACCCTGCTGCCACACCACCAGAATGCAGAGCAGCTTTTTCCCCAAGCCATCTTAAACTCTAGTTCATCCTCAGCACTGCTCCAGTGATTATAGTTTATTTCTGTTACCATTTTTCATAATTGAATCTTTATTAATGTTTACTGTCTGCCAAGTAGCAGTAGAGAGTTACAAAACTCAATTTCACTCTACAACTTGTTGTATTGTGACAACAAAATCTACCTACCTAACGTCCTTCTTGCACGGTGCCATGTTCTTGCTGTCATAACTTAACCCTGTCCATGTGTGCAGCTGTGTCACAAGATATCTGATGGCCACGGACAAGTGACATTCATCGTCATGTCGCAGCCCTTTTGCAGGAAAAATCTGCCTTTACTTTTAGTGTGTGTGTGTAATAGACACCATTGATTTTTTTCCTCTTACTATTTTGAGGTGTAAGGCAGATGAAGTGTGGGCGGCTTTTCTCCCAGAGCCTGAGGTGAATTCTCTCATACGGAGTAGTAAAATACCCTTCATCTTCCTCCACCCTCCCTAAGATCCCACTGAAAGATCAAATCTACCTCTAGCAGAGAGATATAATAGAAAATTGAGTGACAAAGATAGGTTGATGGGGGGAGAGAGAAATGTTGGATGCCTTGATACAAGAGAGAAGAAATGAATGAAGTTCTTTGAATATTTAAGAAGCTCTTCAATTTAGTATTATGACAACTTACCCAGGGGTGCGTTGTCAAGAATTTTTTATTGTTTTTAGAAAAGTGGTATATACTCTGACTGGCGACCTGTCCAGGGTGTACCCGCCTTTCGTCCCAATGTCAGCAGGGATAGGCTACAGCCCCCCCGCGACCCTGTACACAGGATAAGCAGTTGACAATGGATGGATGGATGGTATATACTCTGAGTGACCAGAAACATAAAATGCTAAATAAAAACTAGCCAACCCTTAAATGTTATTGTTCAGAGTACTGATTTAGTTGTATGTTGGGTCCCTGTATTTCGTGTTGTTGTTTTACTGGAATATGAAGGAACATGTTAGTGACACGTCACATTATCATGTAATAAAAGACCAATGCAAACGAAAGCCTGAAAAAAGATCACATCACATACTTGATTCATGTCTGTGACTAGAATTTATTACAAGACTGTTGCGATGGATTGCATTACAATGTACTGTTTGATTTTTCTGACCTCGCCACATAATACATAAAGCCTCTTATGCTATGGCTCCCACAAATGATCTAATAATAACAAACTACGTTACCACCTGCACCCATGGTCCAGCTTGCCTAGTCATTGCTTTGGTTTAGTTTTAGTGCAAAAGTCAGCTGATTGCACCAGCAGTGCCCAGTGCATGGACGAGAAGAAGGCTGTCAAATTGAGCAACGAGTCAGTACAGGATTTTACGAGAAGTGCTTTCTGTTACAAGAGAGTTGGTGTATAGATCTTTTTGGATGCCCGTTCACTGACAGCTGGATATCATTTATCAGGACAGAACTATCAGGGGATGTGGTCTGCAGAAACGCTGACATGCTGAACTGCTACCCTCTCACTGCCAACGCTGTTGCCACCTGAGCCAGGCCATGACAGATGGGCAGGTCGGGACACATGAAAAAAGGGCCAGAGGAGTTTGCACAGAGTTTCAGCAGCTCTTGTCCCTTTGGGAGACACTCGAGGACTTTGTGTCCATTAGGAGTATATATTTGATCGGTACTGGTATCAGTTCACCTTCAGTAGAGTTAGGGTGAAAATGAGAAGAATCATTATTTATTTAGCACAACTCAACAGTTTAACGGTTGATCTAATACGAACAAGCACAGGGTAAATGAAACTGCAGGTTTCTGTGACCACAATACTTGTAATTAGCTTAACCCAAGGTAAAAATGACTACAAAACAACTATCAAAAGTCTAAGTAAACGTAAAAATGCCCCCTAAGGTGTGCTGATATAAAAACAATGGACTCATCAAACATAGGTCACAGAAGGTCTCAGGTTTTATTTTACAATTTACAGGTTCAATAACTGACAACAAATTGCAAAGAGCATTTTCATATGGTTACAATCACTAGCAGAATAAGTAAATCCCTAATACAGAAGCTATTGGCACACAGTAGAGTATAACCTCTACCAATGCTATCACACTGTCAAAAGATGCCAGTTCAACCTGCTCAGCTTTCACCAAATATTAATTATTAAAAATCATTTCTAATAAGTTGTTTCACATTTTAATGAATGTGCTGTACCTGAAAGAGGAGTCAAGACCTACCTTTCAAATCCACTTCAAAGCCACTTTGAAACATTTTAGGAGAACATGGAAACACATTAATTTGCTCAGTGACCACTTAGGCAGCCCCCTCTATTATCTGTATCAAGTTTAGAAAGATTTTGGTAAGAGTTTTAGAGTTCTAAAAGACTTTCTATTGCTACCTAGTATTTGAGTAGACAACACATTTTTTAAAAACGGGTTTATTTGGTATACACAAATTTGGATGCTATGTGACTCCGTTTAGAAATTCAGAAGCAATATTTCACCCCTTAAAGAAAACAGCTAAAGATTTACACAGTAAGTCACACCCACATAGCTGAGGAAGAGGGACTGCATGAGATTACCTCTGAGACAGAAGAATTACTCTGCTCAGCCAGGCTGCAGCCTGCGGCCACTGCTGACACCTGCTGCACTGTAGAGTAAGGCCAGTTAAGCAGCCACAAGGACCCCATGAGTAACTCTATTATTATCTATTTTTCTCTCTTTTAAATACTGACCACTGAATAGCCTTTAACTGTGCAATGTGGCAATTAGCCTGCAGAATCACTTGCTGAATTGCATTAAACAGCTAATAAAGTGCACTCTATAATAACAAGGTTGTGTCAAGGATTTTAGCCTCAATTGCTGGTAATGATCCAGGATACATAATACAGAGGCACAGAGTTACTTTTGAAGGCCTTTAATTTAGTAGGGAACACGTGCCACAATGCTCTTGAAAGCTTTGACTTTCTATAATGAGAGGGCATGCTAAGTTATTCATCAGTGGTGCTCTACAAGCACTGGCCCTCAAGAGCCTAAACAAAGGCAAACCACTCAGTTTGCTCTGGCCAGTGCCAAGGGGGCCCATTTAATTCAAGTCAATCAACACAGTGGCATCCTGAAGCTTTTACATGTCACCGGGGTCTGTTGTGCTTGAATACATATTTATAGACCTGATGATGAAGTGTTCTCAGGACTTACGTGCCAGCTGTGGCTCAGGAGGTAGAGCAGGTTGCCTGTTAATTGGAAGGTTGGTGGTTCAATCCCCGGCTCTTCCAGGCTGACTGTCGAAGTATCCTTGGGCAAGAAACTGAACCCCAAATTGCCTCTAGTGGCTGTTCTGCCAGTGTGTGAATGTTAGTTTCTGTTTGAGCACTTAAGCTCAGTGAATGGATGTATTGTTAAAGTGCTTTGAGTGGTCAAAAAGACTAGAAAGGCGCTATATGGAACATTTACATTAACTTATTCATGTCGGAAAAAGAACAGTATATTTAAAAGTCACTGATAAGAGATGATTGTGTCACCACCTTTGTGTTGTTTCTTTTGAGGTGAGGCGTTTTAATCCATAAACTCTATCTCACAAATTTGAGCTTATATATATCATGCACCTGTTTAAAGCATAAGGTTGCAATATTCTATGTTTTTCAATGGTCAACAAATCGCACGAAAAAAACAAATTTAGCGATGATTTGATTCTACTAAGAAGTATCATCTGTGTAGGTAAAGTCTGATATATCTTGCCTCTGGGCCATAGACCTTCATTGTTGTCCAAAACCATACTGGGTAACATTTTCCTCCATTATGACGAACATGGGCACTGTAGTTTATTTTGAGTTATTACAGCAATACAAGAGTATCAAATATGGATCAATCCGCAGCTGAAAATAGTCACCAACAAATGCACTATTTTAATTTAGTTTGAGTAACGTTTGCTAAAGACTGCAGTGCCCAGCTGTCTTAGGAAATGACTTACTGCCATTGCTCAGCAACAGCTTTGAGCAACAGAAAAGGCAGGGAAGTCAGAAAGTAGAGAGATGAAGAAACTCATGGTTGATTTTGATCTTTTCATGACAATAACAAAATTATAGAATATTGCCAGCCTTGTGCTTTAAAATTGCCTGACAAAAACACAAAGAGCAGGCCCTGCTACTCTAGCACAAGGTATTTGTAAATGTGTGGTTTTAATGCCCTTGCTCTGCTCAGCGTATTTTCTTCCTATAGTAGTTCAGTGACTGGACCGCTAATGGACCCTGACGAACAGGAAGTGTAAAGGCAGAATATAACAAGCCACTGGAGACATCATGCTGTACTCCAGAGGACCATTAGCCAAAGTTTCCATTTATTTATCCATACACCAAGAATAAGAGTGCAGTGGCTTCTTGTTAATTGCGTACAGAAAACTGTTGAAGTAGCTGGGGAGCTGCACCCTAGCAGCAAACTCCTCTCTCGTCGTCCCTGATGGTTGTGTTTCACTCTGTAATTTTCTGTGATGCGTGCAGAAAGGAAGCTGATACCTGCTGTACTGACAGCCGGTCCCTTGCAGACTAAAGAAGTTTGTACATTGACGTAAGAGTCTGGCTTTAGACTGAGCACGTGTAGTACAACTGAGGTGTCACGCAATGATGTGAGGGTGAGATCAGCTTGCGACAGACTGAGTGAGATGGACTCCAGAAGATTGGTATGGTTATGGAGGGTGAAAGTGAGGGACCTTCTTACGGCCTCACTGTCAAACAGCAAGACACTGGCCAGCCTTGGCTGGCTCTCTGAGCTTTAGATGCCTCCAAACAACACAAGCATACCATTTTGTGGAGAGTAACTGACACCCATGGATGCCCTAAGTAAGCCCCAGGGATGGGTAAGGTTCAGCTGGAAAACAAAACACTACAGCAGGTCATGTAATAGGCCTCTCATTTTGCTCCTGTCTTTGTCAGGCCCACTGAAGGAAACCTAATTTATTTAATAGCCTGCTGCTTCAATGCCAGGCGTTTGGCGTGAGAAAACAGAAGGCAGCGACAATGAAAGCGTAGCAGGAGAGAGAGAGAGGACAAACACTTTCCTCGCATTCACTGGAGATATGTGATTTCCAAAGTGAAGATCTGTGTCAGCCATCTGGTGATAAAGAATGGCAGGAATCTATGTCAGCATGCTATTTTCAATAATGTAGGCATGCATGCTGTCTACATAATGGACAACTTAAGGGGAGATTTCTGTGAAATGTCAACTTTTTGTGTATATTCTATATACCTTCTATTCAGTTCCTTTAAATCTATGAATCCTCTCTTTCTGGCTGGAAAGCCAAGATAGAAATTCCTTCAACACAATGTCAGAACAAACCAGGGCTTCACATTTGAAGGGTGGTGTGGTAAGCATTTAGTGTTAAATCCTTATGAACGGTTGCACAAGTGTAGAGGTTTTTTATTTTTATTTCATTCTTTTGTTGCTTTTTTGCTTTTGTTTATGATAGTTAAAGAGAGAGACAGGAAATGTGGGCAGCAAAGGGCCAGACTCAAACTCAGGTTGCTGCTGCAACTCAGCCTTTGTGCATGGGGTGCACACTCTAGCAGTGAGCTAACCAGCGCCACGCAGAGAGGGCTGGATTGGTAGTCTGGAATATCGGACAAATGCCCGGTCGGCCAACACACATTTGGGGCTGGTGTAACATAAATTATGTATATAACTGTATTTAGAAAATGGGCCAACAATCGGCCCATAAAGTGTGGACAGCGGCCCATTCGGTAATTTTCTATACTGACACTGGGCCAGCCCAATCACATCTCTTACTAGCCCCCACCCCCTGCCGCCAAATGCACGAAAAAAAAACGATATGTTTGTTATCGGAGCTGCAGTAGCTTCAACATCAGCTGCAGTACCCAACATATTGCAGGCACAGGCAGAATAAAGGAGAGCCGTGGCCACTGCCAGGCAGAGGAGGAGGTATGAGACAGCGGAGCAAAGTGACAGAGCGTAAGGCGAGAGAGCAGGAAGAGAGTGGAGGTGAAGCCATAAGCATGAAGTAGCTCAACATGTAGGGAGGGAGCAGGGAGGAGGGTAATTTACACTGGGGACGCTGGGGACACATAGCCATCACTTTTTGAAAGCATTTGTTAAAAATCTTCTGAAAAATAGCTTGCACCAAGAAATGTTAATCAACAAATAAAAATGCTATGAAAAAGGTTTATTTGCACAATAAGCCTGCAATTCAATGTAAATATAGAAGAAAACTGTGTTAAGTAAGCATACAGTGACTTGACAAGACATGACCAATATGGAAGCAACACTTCAAAATTAACCTGAATTGTTTTGCATTTTGTAACTAAATGAAATAAATTTCCAGTCACATATGTCGTCATTGAATATTTCTTAAAAATAGTGTATCGTAACACAACACAAATATACAACCATGCAATGAAGTCCACTGCAAATGACTGCATCTGTTTTCAGAGTTTGCATACGCAGATATTTAGGTACCATGCCATTCGCTTATGTGCTTGGAGTCTTATTCGGCTAATCAAGGTTGCCAGCAGAGATAAATCAAAGCTAAAGCTAAAAGGTCCAATCAGAATGTGCATTGGCATTCAGAGAAATGAAAGTTTGAGAGGATTGCATACTTTGCCATTACTTTCTAGGCAGTTGTGAGAGGTGACAAATGATGCATAAATACTAAAACAGTCAAAGCATCATGCAGAAAATTTTGTTTTCCCATTGGTGCAGTTTTCTAGTTAGATACTGAGACATTATCAAACAATGATAATGACCCCATGTAGTGAATAGGTGAATTAACCAGGGACCCGCTCAATCACTGTCACTGGTTTCTGAAAATGTTATGGCTATCAATAGGAAACTTAACTATAGCAGTAGGTTAAATTCCCGAGGTTTTTTTTTCAGAACATACATTTTCCCTGACACAAGTAATAGGCATGCCATCATTTTAAAACATGCCAACTCCTTTTAATAACAGCAATGCTGGTGAGTGTCTAGGGGATTCATATACCTCCATCTCCACCACTCTACTCTCCCTCCATCCTTTACTATTATAAAATGCAAATTTTATGTCACCCACTTCACGCAGAGATAAATCTGTTATTCCCATGCATTACTGCAGTGAGCCTCACCACCACCACATTGTTCTTATTGCAGCACCAGTCACAGTGGTGTTAATTTACGCTCCAGACTTTACGGTTGATGGTATATTTTATAACCATTTCCTTTCCATAACTGGGAAATTAATTGAGTTTGAGATGCTACCACATATGAAATAGAAAAAGACTCATGTATTGAATTATGACCTCCCTGAAAACAGGATTAGACCTAAATGATGAATCATGCTACTCTGATAATGTACTGTATGATGAGATTGTTGGAGAAGAAACTATTTTTTATGGATCAAGTGATCATGATTTTCTTCCACTTCAGACTGTGAGGGACTGTGGGAATACGGAACAACTACAGGTAACAGGAAAAATCATTCACCATCATCTACAGCACACAAAGTTGCCAGAAGTGTAAAAAGAAGTGTGGTGGGGCCAGAAACATGAACGCACAGATGATCTTTCAAACACAAAAATAAAGGTTTATTGAAATTTTAAAAACAATGTGTTATTGTTATATATTTTTAAAACTTTTTAAGGATACATTGAATGTGAAAGGTATAAATGTAGCTCAAGGTCCCATAACATTAGCTTCTAGCTTTACAAGAATGAACAAAAATGCTAAACAATATACCATACAAACACTGGTCAGTGGCCCACCTTTAAATACTGTACAACAGTATACATCATTAACATTTTTCCATAATTTGTTATGTTAAATATTTAAACTGTGGTAATTCTCCTGACATTCTTGGTGTTTTCCTCTGATAGACACACCTGGGCTTGGTTGTCACTTTGCAGAGACAGGCTCCTGGAGGACACAACGTCGGGGACCTGAGGCATCTGTAGAATGGACAACAATCTCAGGAAAAGGCTATAAACTGAGATTCCTTTCCTGAAACATATCCAGTGTATGCACACCCTCAGATTTATCTTAGGACGACTGGAAGACAACTATTGCCTTAAAAGCCTCAAAGTGTCTTCCACCTTTAGTACCCCCAGATAAGGTAAACCTATTACCAAACACACTGGTTCATTACTTTAAAGACTTGTGACCTTAAGTCAGAGCTGCTCCACATCAGATGTAACTTGGAAAAGAGGCTACATAAAAGAGTCCAGAAGAGTGCAGTTGTCCCTCCTCCATTCATTATTTAACAACAGCATGTTACACAAAATAGCAATACAGTACCCAGATTCAATATACAGTCGAATAGTCAATTATATGTTAGGCCTAGAGAACCCATTGGCCGGCTAGAATCATGATAATAATGATAATATTTACAGGGTATAGAGAGAAAATATTTTTTTTCTCAATTAGTGTCTCAGTTTAGTCCATGTGCACCATCCATGTGCATCATCCCAATGTTTAGATGATACACCACGATGATGATGATGGAGCCAATTAGAAGTGACCTGTAAGATGAAAATTATGCTGATGGCATTTTGTGGAGCCCTGAAGTGCACTGCACATTTGGATTTACCCAATAGGACCTAAAAGCATTTTATCCCACATCCCTGCTTTATGCCATAATGGATGTGTTGAGCTGTCCGACATCAAGCTGTCTGACGGTGTAACGGTATAGCAGTGCAGTTCCCTCTTGCTCTCATCTACATGGGAGGGCATGACAGAAACTCCAGAATGAATGGCTGCATTGTTCCAGTCAATCTCTGTCTTCCTCTCTCTCTCTCTCTCTCTCTCTCTCTCTCTCTCTCTCTCTCTGTTTCTCTCTCCCTCTGACTGTCTCCCGGCCCTCGCACTTTCTCTTTTGCTATCTTACCTTGTGAAAGCTGACAAAGTCCATCTGGCTATGAGTTTCCATGACCAGCTCATTGTGAACTGCATCTGCAGGGTGAAAAATAGCAGTGACTGGAGAGGAGGTGGTTGGGCTCCGATCCTACTTAGTGGACAACACCAGCTGCTCCCTTGTCCTCCTGGATCCATCCTCTTCACTCATGTTTTATAATCTACATTTTGTCATCATTATTGTACATACTATGATTTCCTTTTGTGAGTCTATTCTGTATACACAACATACACAATATGAACTATTAAAGTATTCTTGTATCCTTGATCATTAAAGTCAGGTTGTTCATTTAGTCCTATTGCCACCTGTATGCCATGCAGTCTGCCATTGCAAACATTTGTGAAATAATGGATCATTCTGAAGAGCTCACTGAATTTGAGCGTGATACAGTAACAGGATGCCACCATTGAAACAAGTCACTTTGTAAAATGTCTTCCCCCCTAAGATATTTTACAATCAACTATAAGTGCTATTATTGCAAAGTGGTAGCGTTTAGTAACCACAGCAACTCAGTCACAAAGTGGCAGACCATGTTATATAGTGCATAAAAGTTGTCAGCGCGCTGCTGACTCAATAACTGCAGAGTTCCAAGCCTCCTGTGGTATTAACATCAGCAGAAAAAATGTGCACCGGGGACTTCATGGCATGGGTTCCCATGGCCGAGCAGCTGCATACAAGCTTCACATCACCAAGCACAATGGCAAGTGTTGGATGGAGTGGTGTAAAGCACGCCACCACTGGACTGTAGAGCAGTGGAGCGTGTTCTGTGGTGTGATGAATCACGCTTCTCTGTCTGGCAGTGTGATGGATGAGTCTGAGTTTGGCGAATGCCAAGAGAATGTTACCTGCCTGACTGCATTGCCAACAGTAAAGTTTGGTGGAGGAGGGATAATGCTATGAGGTTGTTTTTCTGGGGTTGGCCTAGGCCCCTTAGTTCCACTGAAGGAAATGTTAATGCCTCAGCTTACCAATACATGCTTCCAACTTTTTGGGAACAGTTGGGGGAATGCCTTTTTCTATTCCAGCTTGACTGTGCCCCAGTGCACAAAGCAAAGTCCATAAAGGCATGGTTGGATGAGTTAGGTGTGGAAGAACTTGCTGGCACAGAGCCCTGACCTCAACCCTAGCGAACACCTTTGGGATGAACTTGAACAGAGATTGCTATTCAAGTCCTCTAGTCCAGCATCAGTGTCTGACCACAGAATTAATGCCTATGGATTTAGAATTGGATGTCATAAAAACTCCTCTAGGTCTAAGGTGTAGTTGCCCCAGTACTTTTGTGTATACTGCACGTGTGTCCGTCCTGGGAGAGGGATCCCTATATGGTACTCTTCCTGACGTTTCTGACATTTTTTCCCTGTTAAAAGATTTTTGGGGAGTTTTTCTTCTTTCGAATCGAGGGTCTGAGGACAGAGGGCTTTTCCCCTTGAGGCAAATTGTAATTTCTAATATTGGGTTATATAAATTAAATTGACTTGATTTAGGCTGATATAACCTGGCAGCCCGTCAGAACCACTACAGCCCACTTGGGCCTAAAAGCATACCTCAGCAAGTAGGAATCAGATGATTTAGTGGACTGGAGGTCTGAGATATGTACCAAGTACATACAGCATCCTAAGTTTAAATCCATCTTTTGTTTCTGTCTGAAAAACAAAATTTAAAACATACGATTTGCTTAATTTTGAAACCTGCATATTATGTAGTTTGTGGCTGTTTAACTGGCCGTGATTTTAAAACGTTATTAAACCTGAAGCCATTTGGAAGTTAAAGTTTTGACTTTCTCTGTGTTATGTGTTATGTTATTAGTTACTGTAGCAATATACTGTGATATAGCAATAAGTAAAAGGACCATAACAGTGTTTTTGTATGTATTTTTTTTATCCCATTTACTACAAACCATGTACACTTTACATTACAGGTAATGATTCTGCAAACCATGCTGCAGGGTTTTCGTGAATTTCAATTGAATTTTCTACTATTCCATACATCCAGTGGCTTCCTTTCATTTCTATACAATATTAATGTTGATTAGCAGACTCTTAAATCTAGCTTAAACTGTGTAAGCCATTACAGTGAACATTAAGTTTGAGTTTATTATTTTATGTCAAAGTAACATTATTGTTGTGGAGAAAGGCAATGCTGACCTTTTTAATCAGTCAGCAATGAAAGTGCATTACCAAGCAACAACAATCTTACTTTAACAAAAATTATGTTAAGTTAAATGTGATGAATTGTGCAACATACTATACTATACATAAGGCATGGAAATGAATGGTAAGAAAAAAACATCTAAAAGTGTGTGTAGAATGCATTCAAAAATGGTTGACAAAAATGAATATGTATATATAATTTGCAGTTACGGAGCAAAAACTAACATACACAAACATATTGGGCAAGTTTTTCAAGGTGACTGAAGGTATATTAAGTAATCTATTACATGTATTGCCCTCTATCAGTGACCAATCAGATGTTGGAGCAGAGATGCGCGGCAAATGTCCACTATAAAGGTTTTTGAAGAGACCGAAAACTTCAAAAACCTCATTAACTAAAGAACAGCCTTATAAAAACCCCACTACAAATATTGTGATTATTTAGTTTTATGGGTGTGTAAAAATCTGACTTAACGGTGCAGTTAGTACAGCAGTAACCTACTTACTTGCTGTGACTTAATGTAGTTTGTCAGTTTAAACTGAAATATTTATCTGAACCCTCAGACTTTCAACTATGTTACTGTGATAAAACAGTTGCAGTTAAGGTTTACAATCATCATGTTGAACTATATGTCACTCTCTCACCTGTGGGGCCCTCACTGGAGTATCCCAGGTTGACCTTCCCCCCTGTCGCCCCAGCAACCGAGATTCTCCCCCTCACTGATTGGTCGAACCTGCAAAAGCCCAAATGAACGGTCCAATGGAAAAGATAACCTTTAGCTGAGATACGGCAGAGCCACTTTGTCAGGGGCTATGCCGTAGTGAACAGACAATTTTCTTTTCTCACAAAGCTGCAGTATATCAGGGGCCTCTGCATTGTTTTAATCATAAAGTGACAGATAAAAAATGAACATCATCATAATTTTTCACTGCATTTTATTAGACCCAACAAAGTACTCAACTCTCACGTCAATGTGCTCAATGGAAAAGCTGTGAAATGTTTTTCGGCTGCATAGAAAATGCTGACAAATATAATGCGTAATATATCTGCTTCTTAAATGAGCTAACGACAATTTGAATGTTAATTAAGTTGTTACAAAATGTAATGACTGTTTAATGCATGCAATTTCAAATTCATGACTTCAATTTTCTTTTATAATGAGGAACAATAAATTCATTCATTCTCAGAAATAAGTTGAATGTATTAACTGAGACTCATGCTGAGTCTCCATATTGGCTTATGTAAAGTATAAATGGCACTCAGTACAGAAAGGACTGTATGTCTCTGCTTCTGTCACAGATTATTGGCATCTACTTTCTCCCCACATGAGTCACTTTTGCTTAAAACTCCACAGATGATCTTAAAGTTCTTTTTGTTTAAAGTTTAAAAAGTGAAAATCCAAGGTTTTGTTTAAAAATAGCCTCATAAAGCAAAAAGTATCCAGAAAAAGTGCTCTTAAATCTTACCATATTGCCTCCTGTGGGCTCGGTTCTGAAAGATAAAGCAAATGAGGCATTAAGTGTACAGAACTATTATGAGCTGTCAGTATCTAACTTTATTATCTCGCTGCATTGACCACAGAACCATTGTGCTCGCTCACTGCATCCACCGCAATATGAGAGCTGTAAATGTCCCACTGTTTATTAGTTTTGGGTTCTGCACTAATATCATAGCCTCCAGTCAGTTTGCAATTCAACAATGAAAGCTGGAGCTGAGTGTTAATGAGTTTTGTAACACGGCTTCATGGTTGTCTTTGCCAAAGGTCCTCCTGGACACGGCGAAAACACAACAATATAACAATGGTGCAGATGGCGCTTGCCTCAGGAGAGATATAAACTGTTCCTTTTTACAGGGAGTGAAATTGCCTTTGTCATTATATTTTAAATCCCCGCTGTCATGCTGGCCAAAGTCTTTGAGGGTGACTATATTGGATCCCTTATATTTTTTTAGTAATTACAAAGCATACATTACTCCCCATTGAAGTGGATTACTCATAAAAAGAGCTTAGTGACTTGGAAGCCTGCCACATCCTCATGTGAAGCATCTCCATGAAGTTAATTTAACTTACTCAGGGATGTTACATTAAAGTTATAAGACTGGAGCAAGGACAATAGTGAAAGAGGTATCAGAGGTTTCAGGTAAAGAATCAGCTGCCGGAGGAGAAAGGTCACACCTGCTTCATGATAATCCCTTAGCTCTAAACCATAACCATGATTTGCAATGGTCCACAATCAGTCACAGGGATTACAGTGACTTCTAAATGTGTGACTCAGGGCTACTTTTTGTTATCGCGCACAAACAGGCCTCCTCCGCCTCCTTGTGCTATAGAGCAGCGGCCCCCTCGGAGATGGCACTCCAGAAACATCTCTGCAACATCCCTCTTTCCTGGCCAGACTTCTTACAACATCACACCACTTAACACAACTTGCCAAGGTATCAACCTCTCTGTTCGGAGAGGTGACAAGTAGTTCGGCCACATCACAAATATTCTGGGTCTCACTGTGGTGGTATTAAAGCCTTATTGATGGACTTTGTATAATTTCCTGAGCCATGCAAGTTGGTGCTTCCTTCGTGACTTTTAGACTTTAAAAACAAATGTTCAACATGTCTCTCTTAAAGGAATAGTTAACTTTAGGAATTATCCTCAGTGGCTCAGTGGTTGAGAGTCAGATAAGAAGAGTGATACAACTCTTGTGTCAGTTAAATGTGAAGCATCTGCGAGCAGCTATTTAGCTTTGCTTCCGACAAAGACTGGAAACGGTGAAACTGCTAGCCTGGCTCTCAGTGAAAGTAACAAAATATGCCTACTGATGCCTCTAAAGCGCTCACTATCATTATCACAAGAGTGATATGGATTATCTTATCTAACTCTTGGCAAAAAAGAGCAAATAAGTGTGTTTCCCAAAAGGTGCAACTCTTCCTTTAACTCTACAGAATAAGCAGTGTCCAAACGCTTAATGTGACTCTGTGTTACAGTGGGGTATGTTCAGTCAAACATACTGACTCATCTGGCAGGAAAGAGGCGTGAGTCAGGACCTCATGTTCTCCAAGGTACAATTTCTCCCAGTGTACCAATAGCTGTAAATCTTTTAGCAAACAGGTTGATAGCCTGTCCAAGGTCACCACATTCCCACCAAACAACTGTCAACTCATCTGCACATCTTAATAGCTTTTATCAGACTGTCCCACGGGACGATCGACAGGGTTTTGATATAAACCCTGGACTCTGGACATGATCTCTTTATTTATCATAGACTCACTATAATTGCCTATTTTTTAGACTATGTTTCTGCAACATCCTGTAAATCATACACCAGTAGTGGAAAGACCACCAGTCATATTAAAGTGGAAATACTGTTTCTTGGCTGGTATTTAATAGAAGACACTATTGGAAAGTACAACAGCAACAACAAAAGACTAGATGAGCTTAACAGCAGCAAACCTGCATTCATACACATACTTCTCAATCTGTTGTGCTTCTTCTGTTTCTTGAGAGAAAAAGCTTTCTGCTGACAACTAATGTTCTGCCTTTGTCAGAAAAAATATTGCGTGCCCTTGGTGAAGGCCAGTGCAGGGCAGTGCAGAGTCGCAGCATGTAACCGCCTATCTTCTTCATTATACTTTAATCACACTTTCTGTACTGGAAAGGTGTAGGGGGAGGTGACATATTTTTCACCTAGAGCAATTTCAGTAAGAGGAAAGTGCCTACTTGCTTGTCTCCTTTGTCGGTACCAGAGGACAGTGCAGATGCAGAGCAGGAGGAGCAGCAGAAGAGCAGAGAGGGCGGTCGTTAACGCCAGAGGGACTGTGCAGTCATTTCCTTCCTGCAGCACCTCTGCAACTGAGAAGAGAAGGTCACATCAGTGTTTTGGTAAAGAAATGCTAAAGCAGTGTTGTTACTCTGCAATTCAATTACAGATTTGCAGACATTGTGTAAAGAGAGCTGGGTTTAATTTCCTAGTTTAATTTGCAGTAGTAGGCACGAGGGTGTTTGCTGAGGGATGCTGCTCTGAGTGGATTTCCAGAAAATTTTACAACTACAGACGGAACATTACTAAGATAACGCAGCATTTGTATTTTGAAGCTGTGGGCCGTAGGGAGGTTCGAATCCTCCGCTACAATTTAGTGGCTGTGAAGCAAGCTTATACAGTGTTGATCTGGCAGCCCCTTTCTGCTCCACTCTTCAATAATAATGCTCAGTAATGATTCACAGGCTTCCCAAAAGAGAAAGGGACAGGAAAAGGGAGAAAGAACAAAATGAAAAACACAAAAAGAAACAGAAAAAAAGAGAGAAACACATAGAAATGTAGAACTGAAGAAGTCAGACAACTACACTAGGACAGAACAAAGAGAGGATCAACAGACGACGCTCTGAGCATGTGTGTGCATGTGTGCTCATGTTATTTAATGTGAAACATGATGGCTGTGTTATCTCACCCACTGTCAGACGGACGCTGCTCTTCAGTGGTGTGGGGAGGGCAGAGACAGAGGCCAGACAATCCACATGAGAGCTCTTTGCTGCCGTCACACTGAGGTTGCTGGTCACAGTGAAGAGACTCTTCCCTGATTCACTACTGATGTTGTATGCACCCTGGCTCACCTCCACGCCAATCCCCAGAGAGAATTAGTATTATTTATAGTTTGCTTACTAATTGGGATGATTTTGCAGAGTTATTTCATAAACACTCAAACTGTATTTAAAGGTACAGCTGACCCAAAACCAAATGTATAACTCTTCCTGTGATGCGTTCACAATCTGCTGTGTCACTGTGAGCATGATTGTTTTTAAATTGTTTTCCAATAAAGCTATTCTGTCCATCTCTGCCAGATTAGTGTCACCTCTAAAATAAAGACTTTGTAGAAGCTGAGCTTTTTGGAGATGGCAGATCAGTTTTTATCTCCGTTTAAGATTTGTTCTGCCTATAGATCGCTCCACTCAGTGGCAGATTTTAAAGATCACATTCATTCAGAATGTGGTGTATCAATTTAGATTTTTTTCACAACAGTGCAATGAAGCTCAATGCCCCATGGTTTATGTACAAAATTCAACAGCAACAAATCTGTCCAGATATAATGACATGATAATCCATAAGCTTTGTTTTGACCAGTTGATTCCCTCTGCACATAGAAAGAAGGGCTTTGTTTTTGTGAAACAGGGGGCAAAAGGACAGGAGAAAAATAATCATACTGCAGCAGTACATAACAAGTAGGTAAAGTGGGGTTGACAGTCAATCAGGTCAGCTTCTCTCATCCCCTGTAAAGCATAGTAGTGCACTTCTCACCATGCCAAACTTGACAGTTTCCTAGAGGGTGTGGAAGAGTCTTTAGGCCACTTTCTCCAGACAAAAATATAATCCCCATGCATTCACACCTTCTTGGCTCTGCACAGGTACAAAATTAGAGCCTGTACTGTTTTTGCAGGGGTAGTTAAAATGTTCACAAAATTTTTTTATGGAAAACATTATTTCATTTTCACAAAAAAGTGTTTTTGCCTCTTGTAATGCTATAAACCAAATGCCACCGAGTGCACTGTACTGCATTATGGTTACAGCTGATAAACTGGTAATAGGCAAAAATGCTTTTTTGTTGTTGTTTTTGAGTGGCCAGTCACTTAATTGTTTTAGAGAAATTTGTTTGTCTCTAAATAAATAGTCAAAAGCATTGGTGAACATTTTATGTCACGATAAAGTTTTTTTGCAACAATCTCTTGATGTGTGTTGTTATAATATAAAATGCTTTATATTCTCAAAATGACTTATTTTAATATAAAGATAAAAGTAATGGGGATGTATGTACTTACCTTTTTGTCATTCACCTGCCATTGCAAAGTGGGTTGAGGGAACCATCCTGCTGCTTGGCATTCAAACAGGATTGACTGCCCTTTAAAAGCCAACATGTCGTCCCCCAAGACTTTCACGCTGCCCTTTTCTACAATCCAAAGAAAGTACATTCACAAACTTTTTTACTATTTATGTGCCTGCGTGCATGTATATGTGCTTCTGTAAAAACCAATACATGGATGGGAGTACGTAAGTTTATGAATACCAACAAAACTGGGACGTCATCTAGTTCCAGAAAATTTCATCAAGTCTTCTTTAAAATGTTGCATTTATCTGTACCCAAAGATGAGCATCATCTCTTCAGTCGGCCTGTTCACTTACAAAAGATGGATTTCATTTGCCCCGGGTGATTGATCGCGTGTCTCAAAGTCTCAATTGCCTGACGAATGCTTCTCCTCTTTTCCCCTTCATCTCCTTCACTGCCAGCCAAATAAGCCACTTAAGGCCCTGGGAGATACAGTATCTCATATGTGAAGTCTATTGTCTGGGAGAATGAAAGGCGGTGGATGCAACAGACAATTGCTATAGACAGAAAGATAATTACAGAAGCTTTGGTGCTTTGTCTAAGCGAATGACATGTCTTGGTTGATTTAAGTTTGAATCCCCTGATGTTTTGTATGCATTACTTGCTGTACTTTTTCTCCAGGGACTTTTTACGTGATGCCATAAACAGGGTGCAATCCAGTTCATAAACAGGCCAGTTCTGATGGTGGACTCCAGCCACTCATTCTCTGCGCCAGTGAAGAAACGTTGGCGAGGAACCATCAGCCTCATTTGCACTGACTGATGAGGGGTTCTGGGCGATCATGGCTGATTGATACATCTGAACAGAGAAAGGAACGACATCAGCACTCCCTCCCAAATGTTCCAATCTAAGTGATCCCTGAAATAAGGTTTCATAACGTTTGTTAATCAGTATAGGGAAACTCTGAAGACTTCTGGCTGCTGTGACAGGCTACTGTATGTGAGGTGGGGAGCCCTCAGCTAACTCTAATTTCAGTGATTTTTCAGCAGGGATCCTCTGAGGGGAAATTGCTGCTTTGAGGGCAGCATTTAAAGACTTGTCTGTGTGCAGGATACATGACAGTGTATAACACATGCACTGTATGTGTGGGTGTGAATTTATTCCAGTGAGGGGGGCAAAATGACTCTATAGGCCAGTCATCACAGGCATGTGATTTATATCAAAGAGACTTCCTTCTCTGCAGCTCTCACTGTCACTGCAGATCCTGTTCGTACTCAATATATTGATTCGCTCAAGTAAAAGGTTTGCGTGTATTTGTGTGTGAGCAAGTAAGTGAAATAAGCACAGAAGGAATGTGTGGTCATATTTGCATCATCTTCATATTGGACAATTAAAGCAGGGAGTGTGAATGATAGCATACAGAGTCAACCAGGCTGCTGTAGATTTGTGGCTTCATTCCAACAGTATATTTGGAGCTGCAGTGCACAAATCACAGGCAGAGTTGCTGACTGTTAACTGGGTGTGCCAGGATGCACAATTAATTCAAAGGCTGTGTCAGGCCATAGTGATCCTCTGCATCCAGACTGGAGGGCCTGATTCACCATACACTAGTGTTAATGGCTGCATATGTCAGTGGGGATTTGTGGCACTGGCAGCAATGGAGGCTCTCTCCATAATATATTGGAGGCGATGGGTCATTGGTTTCATTTCCTCTCGCTTTTTTTTTGCAGAAGGGTTGCTTCCACGCAGATTGTTTGTTTTTTAGCTGAGCTCAACTCAGTTTGTACAGACTGTCAATGCAAATAAGCTTAATGATAAGGTCAAGAGAAGCACAGTGTCTAAGCAAATCTTGAAGCGTTTACATAATATGTTGTCATCTAGTTTGAGGCATGCCACTTCCGTGTGAGCAAAAACAGTGCGCTGTGTCAATAGCATCGAGTGCTCAATATCTCTCCAGAGATAAATGTATCAGTCAAATATGGCATTTTTCATCAGGCAATGTCTGAAGTAAGGGACCGTACAAAAATCTGTCCTTTCTTTTAACCTTTAATTAAGAGAAATATTCAAAAATCCCTCTTTGCTCTCCCAAAAAAAGTCAGACTACTTCTGCAAAAGTCCCTAATTTTTTATGAAAATGTAACTGTTTGTGAATGGTATGGTCAATTTAAGTGCAGCATTTGCTCTAACTTGCCTGTTTATACTTTCTATGTTTTTTCTTTGGTTGTTTCTATCAGGGACGTCCCACTGCTCACACCGCAGTGCTCTCTAGCTTCAGACACCATCAGAACTGCAGAGGACTACAGATTCTTATCAATTTTGGACTCTTAATTCTTCCACCCAGTCCTCACACAGTGTACCCCCTTTGGCACAGCATCTGCATAAAGATATACACTAAATGAAAAGAGGAGAGGGGATTGGCTGAAAATCCTGCTCTGCTGCCTGGCCTGACTCGCATGGAGTCCAGTGCTTTCCACATGGTATTTATATCTGAGGGCCAATCAATTTCTATATCCACACTGTCATCAACAATGTCACAGAGACCATCAAACATGCCAGAGCAACTGTACTCCACCGCACAGGACCAAAAGATTTCCCACCCACTTGATATACGCCGGATTGATCACTCAGACACAAGTTCAGCTGCTTTTACAGAAGACTGAAAACTTACATTTTTTAATCCCCACTTCAATTTAATTCAAACACAAGCAGTTAATTAGGAAGAGCACTTTAAATACTGAGGAAAAACACCACATTTTTGTGTCTCTGACTCTGTGTTCTTTATCTTTTGTTTGAGTAGAGGCGGCAGTGTGTGGGTGGGCAGAATCAAAGCAGCTACACGACCTTTACTTAGTCGCTTCATTTACCTCTTTTTTCACATGCTGCTTTTTGCCTCGTCAAGGTTAAATTCAGTGTGTTTCTGCACTCTCTCACACTGCAATAGTTGCAATTGAGGCTTGCCATCTGCTTGGTTTCCTTTGCTGCTTTGTGTGTGTGTGTGTGTGTGTGTGTGTGAGTTGGCCAGAATAAAAGCCTTTGAAATTATCTGTAGCAGAAATAAACAGTTCCTTTGCTGCCTTCCTGCAACAATGAATCAAGGTAACACACATGCACATAGTACCACCTGTGAGTCTCTGTCGCACACAAACATACACTCACATATCAACATACAGACCTTGTACAAACAGGCTTGTTGTTTTCCTATCAATGCCCTGGAGGTCACAGGTCACTTGTCCCTGGTTGTGCCTCTCTGTGTTCTTCAGGACAAACACCCAGCTGTCTCCCTGTGAGACAGGGCTTTTCTCGGCTGTCACATTAGGGTTGATTAAGGGCAGGACACCATGTTCTTTGGAGATGGTGAGAACCACCATACCGTTCAGCAGCCACACCATGACGGTCCACTGGGGGTTGGAGGTACTGCAGGTAAGCCTGGTCTCCTCTCCTCGCAGGACGGTAAGTGTTTCGGGCGACAGCTTCATCTCAGCCCCAACTGCCAAAGTCCAAAGAGAGAGGCAGACGTAAAACACATTAAGAAATAGTTGCATATATTCACTCTCTTGTTGAGAGTTAGATGAAAAGATGGATACCACTCATGTCTTTAAGGTAAATATGTGGCCATGGAGCCAGCAGCCAGTTAGTTTAGCTTAGCACAAAGACTGGAAAGGAGGGAGCCAGCTAGCCTGACTCTGTCCAAAGGTAACAAAATCATTCTAGCAGCATCTCCAAACCTCACTAATTAACAAGACAAGTTGTGGTTTTACTGAGGTCTATGATGTGCTGGACTATTTCTTGGCTTGGCAGTGGCTTTCTGAAGTCCTGTAAGCACTGTGAGGTTACCAGACAACCATCAGAGACTCTGTATTTCTCAAAATGATGTTACAAAGCAATGTTGGGCCAATCAGAATGAATAAGTCAGCTATGCAATATACAACACCCGTACCACAGTGTTGCACAATTTCCCTATTGTCATCAGAATATCACTAGATTCTTAAGATGCACAGTTTAACGGCAGTCAAATGCTACACATCTCTTTAGTGACATTAGCTCATGTATGCAAATTTAGCAGGATATGAAATCATTTTACTTTTTTTCCTATTCAATCTGACTCCTTCAAATATGATCTCATACTAAATTAAATGTATGCAATGTGCACATACAGCAAGATCACATTTGCAGCAGAAATTACAATCAAAACATCCAAACAGTGTCAGATTGAAATTATTATATTACAGAGGCTTTGGTCATTGAAAGTTGAAGGAAAACCATAAACATGGTGGAGAATGAATAACCAATAAGTAGATGCATTCAAAACAGAAAAAAACCGAAACAATTCAGTAGCATTGTTTCAGTCAAATGTGAGTCACGAGTTCTTTGGTGTACGAATCTAAATTTTGCCATGACAGAGGAATCAGTGTGTGTCACTTTCAAACAAATTTGCCAGAATATTCATGGTAGGGAGAGAGTGAGTAAGAGATGAAAAGAAAGTAAGGATAAAGTAAGCCTTAGAGGGATAAAGAGACAAAGAAAGAGAATGACAGCAACTCCCTAAATCTGCTTCTTGTGGCTGTCCAGACAAACATTGGCGATTTGGCCAGGTGCATGAATGAGGGCTAATACGATTAAGGGAAGAAATACTGACAATAAAGGAGAGTGTAAATGCATCTTTAGCTGTCACAACAGGCCCTGGCATCATTCTGCAGGGTAAACATTTTAACAGTAACCTGCAGATTAGGATTACATGCGGGCTAAAATAGAAGAATAGACCATGAGGAAACATTCATAACTCACTGTTATGGCCTACTCTTCAGTTATTCTATAAACATCACCAAGACACATGCACAAACTCATATACACATACACAAAGGCACATCAATGCGCATGTCCCCAGTTTGAATTCCAGTGTATCTTTGTGGCATTCTGTGCTTACAAATGAAGGAGAAGGGGGTTTATATTAATAGTACCCTGTGAAATTTGAAATAACAGGTTTACAATTTGTACCACAGTACTCAGGGTGATGTATAAATCTTGTTTATGGTGAACTTACTGTGTTACCTTCTACAGACAGCATAAGGAATCATCAATTATGCATCTGTATAGGAAATTAGGTCTGAGAACTATCTAGGCCAGCCTACACGGCTTTTTCTTTTCATTGCAATCAAAGAATGGCACACTAATGAGCATAATTTGTGCATGCTCCTATTGGGACCATGAACCAGTGACTCTGAAGTCCCCTGACCACTGGCTACATCTTACTGTTAACTAGATAGACAGCCATTTTGAAGAAAATTAATTATAAAGTGCTGGCAGATCATTAGGCTGTCTAATTAGACTGTATGTGGGTTTAATCTGAAGGGCGCCGCTATTAAGCACACCACGATGCCTGAATGTGGCCGTTAATACAAGTACATTACTGGCATCTGTGACACAATTCTCCAATCACACAAGTTTGTTTTGAGCTGAACCCTCACCTTGAATCCTGCATGAAAGTAGGAGCACTAACAGAGAAAAGATGTCCATGTTTAATCAGTCGATCCAGTCAATCCATTGTTCGATACTAGATGGACCTGAAACAAAATAGAATTGTATTAATCCCTACATAGGAGCACTGTTGATCATAATATGACTCTTTTAAACATGGTACCATCCCCAGCGACTGCAGGGGCTGACTGCTACCAACTTTGGCGACTCCCTGACTTTTCCGCTAGTGTCAACAGATTTGTGATTTTAAATTATCTTCATCTTCAGGTCAAAAGTTTGATTAGTCGAATACTTAATTATTGAAGAGTCAAAGCAAGTTGCAAGAACTTGAATACATGTTTGTATGCAACATGATAATCTGTTTACTGTGTATGTCTTGTTTCTCAGTCCACTGATAAGACTCTTAAATAACTCCATGCAAGGAACTCTCTGATCATTACCTCAGAGTTTATTTAAGTTCAACCATTTTAGTCTCCTGAATAAAACTGAAGAAGTTGAGTGAACAAGAAATAACCATAAATCCCACTGTGTTTGTCTGACTCACCTCAGTCTGGTGTGTCCATGGATCAGCAGGAAGTTTCACACACTGTGGATACATATCAACGATGCTGCTTCTTCCTCATGCTTGGTGCTAAGCCATGTCACCCAAAACTGTCCCGTTAAATATTACCAAACTCAGAGGGAACTTTGCCCCGTGCTTCACACACATTTAAAAATACACAGCGAGTCAGACTGCAAACAATGCCCCTTGTAAGTCCCCAGTCCCAACGAGGCCTTACAAGTAGACCACCGCCCTCTTCAAATGAATGGATTTGAACACAATGGATGATGTATCTGTATGATAAACACTGCTGATGTATAGTATATGGCAGAAGGAGGACATGCTTTGATCAAATTTAAGCAATGCAGTATACTGCTCATGATGACAATGTCAGTAATATCCAGTGGTGGACAAAGTATTCAGATCCTTTTCCTAAATAAAAGTACTAATACCACACTGTAAAAGTACTCAGTTACAAGTAAAAGTATAAGTATGCAAGCATAAATGTCCCCTGTGACTGTAATACTAGTGTATATTATATCATGAGCTTATTGTGGCTCATGCATTCATGTGAAAGCAGGATTTTACTGTTGTAGTTGGTTGAGGAGGAGCTCATTTTATTTTGCATCGGACTACAACTAATAATTATTTTCATTATGAATTCATCTGCCAATTCCTCTCTTAATCGATTGATTGTTTGTAAAAATTCAGAAAATTGGGAAAAGTCACAATTACCCAGAGCCCAAAGTGACACCTTCATTCACGCTTTTGTTCAAACAACAAGTCCAAACCTCAACTTTATTAACAAACTAAAATCTAAAATCAAATTATAAAAATAATTAAAAGGAAAAGCAGCAAATCTCCACATTTGTGAAGCTGGAATTATGAGATGTTTTTACATGAAAAATTACTTATAACAGTTGCCAGTTAGTGCTTGTATAACAGTTGGATAGTTTAATTTATAACAAAACATCATATTTTATAAACTCTTCACATGTTTTGTGGGTAACAAATTTTAAGTTACAAGGTAACTACTAAAGCTGTTGGATAAATTTGGTGAATTAAAAAAAGTACAATATTTCCCTTTGAGATGTAGTGGAGTTGACTTTTGTTGGCTTTTTGTGAAAAAGTTGTTCCCAGACAATACATTCATATGCCTTTGGTGATCACGCAACACACAGTCTCACTCCCTACTCGTCAAATGTCTGACGCATGGTCAAGGCCCTTTGTCGTCGCTTTTTAAAGACTTGGGTAGCCCTTTTGCATCAATTATTGACGTTTAGGGACCCACAGTCAAGTTAGCAACGCTTAGCAACAATAAATATGCAATATCCGGTTACACTTTCAAGATAAAACGTAACGTTTCGATACATTGCCATGCTGAAACGCGCATAATTAAAGTCGTGAAACGTTGCAGTTTCGTTAGGTTTAGGCACAGAAAGTACTTGGTTGGGTTTAGGCAACAAAACTACTTGGTTAAGATTAGGAAAAGATCATGGTTTGGGTTAAAATAGTTATGTATGTCAATTAAGACTTAAGTTAACTAACGTTAATGTCAATTTACCTCACTCGCCTAAATAAAAACATTTAATGTTTTGTTTCGCACGGGACACAAACCCTGTTCTCCTGCTTCAAGGTCCGGGTTCTGGCCCTCTATCCACCCCAATCACCTCCTTACTTCGTCTTTTCTCTTAAATATCATACTTGCCTTTACCATCAAAAACTGACACAACAGGGCTTCCCTCAATACGTCAAACTATGACGTCAAAGGGATCCCTAGTGCGTCACAAACTGACGATTATGGCTCTTGACCAAGCGTCCATATGTGACGACTTGGGAGTGAGACCGGGTTGCAACACGACTATTCCTCTAGCGCCACCATTAGGTTGACATTTATAGTTTTGACTGCTATATCTATGGATTAACATTAGGCCTACATGTCCATGGGATGAACTGTAATAACTGATCTGACTTTTCATCTAGTGCCGTATTATCATAGTATCATATTTGGTTTGTGGTGCTTGTAGCTTTCCTATGAAAAAGTTAGGTTATATTTATTCACTCATTTTATGTCACAGTGAGTGTAGTTACTGTTCTGATGTGAGCTCACCGAGGCAAATGTATATCAACTATGTTGAAATGGAAAGTATTTTTGTTTAGTGCTAATTAGCACGTTAGCATGCAACATTGCTACCATGCTAAAATAATATGGTAAGCTACACATCAGCATGTCAGCATTGCCATTGTCAGCATGCCAACTTTAGTATTTAGCTCAAAGCGCTCAGTTAGTAGGCTATACAGCCTCACAGAGTGCTAGCATGGCCGTTGACTCTTATGTTTTTAGAAATTTCGGCTGGTACTTGTTGTGTTGTTTTCATTTTGCCACAGAGGAACACACATTTAGTCAAGGCCAGTAGCCTATAAGCTGCATATCACATCTTATTTCTGTTCAGTGAAATTCCTTGGTTCTTATTCTTGGCAGCCTAAATACTGTATATGGCAGTGGTCCTGTGTAGATGATCTATTGGTATATTGGTCTATTATTTAACATGTTAACAACACATACAGGGTATTGTAAATGGCATATGTAATGATTATAGTGTATATCCGCCTCCACCTTTTCCTAGAATCTCTTGGGACAAGGCATTTGCTTTATTTTCCTGTTTGCTCCTGTGCTATATAAACTGCACAATGGTTGCCATTCCACTGATCTATAAATATGCCAACAAAAGAGTTTAAAATAAAACAAAATAGAACCACTGAACTGTTGTTTTTACCAGTCTACTTTATTGCATTTTCCATTGCATCCAAGTCTTAGTCACATGTTTCACTCCTCATTCAACAAAGTGCATTGATTAGACAGCAGCAATGGCAGATATAATTGTAGTAGTGGCAGAGTACTTTGCATTCTTGCAGTATGTAATGAAATGTAATGAACATTTGAATCTCAAGTAGAGGCCACAAGCGAAGGTATTCCAAAGTAATATTTTTTTGGAACGGTCATTGCCTCTTTGTGTTTGGAAACTAGAATTTTCTAAAAGTAAAACTTGAGAAATATGTTTGAGTTTAACAAAATAACTGTTTTTGCATTTTACAAAAGCTACTCATTAAAAAGAAACTGACACCACTAGGCTACTCTGCGCCGCATTTTCATTACATTATGTCTCTACTCGCAATATAGAAATTAAGTCAACATTGCAGTCAAAAGGGAAAGGGTTGGGGGTTAGGACTTTTCAGTTTGGACGGCACCTTCAGGCACATGACCAAAAGTTTCCAGTGGGGTCCAGTGTGGCCTTGGGGAAGGGTGGAGGGGCTGTCTGAGAGGGCTGAGGGGGTCAAGCGTCAGGGGTCAGGCAGAGACAGAACAGGAGGCTCCTTCAGGCTGAAACACAAGGCAAACAGATGAAAGAAAAACAACCGCACATACGAGGTCACACATTTCCCAGTTCTCTGTGGTGGCGGAGGCAGCCACCACCGCTACGCCTGTGCCACCCAGCATGCCCGCTGCTCCGGAGGCACATCTGAAGCTCACTTAGCAGCTTCTTCTAACAAGGCGTGACAGGGGCTCGCAGGGGTTGGGAGACAGCTAAGGGAGGAGGAAAACAAACATTGCCATTCCTTCAGAGCCTGCTGTGTGGCTTTTCCTGCAGTGGGACATAGATGCCTGACATGCAGAGAAGGACTAAAAGACGTGCGTTGAAGATTAGGATTATTATTATCATCATCACCATCATCATCACTGCCACTGCCTTAGAGGAACAAAAATAAATAAATAACGCAATTGTGGGATGTTTTTGTTATGGTTCCAGATGATCCCCAGGCACTCTGTGTGCTCAGTGAAGCCATTTGCAGATGGAGGCAGCGTTAGCAGTCCCTTGTAAATAGGCTGCAGCATAATTTTTGTTTCCTTTGACTGAACACCTCAAAGTGCACGTCAATGGAAAACAAAAGGCATCTCCATACATACACCAGTGAAGTCTTAGTTTACTGTGTGAGATTTATTCATCTTATACATAAAGGCAAAAACATTACATTGCAGTGAATACTAGAATGCTTCATAGACGCAGTAGGCTATACAATGTAGATGAAGCAGAGTGCTTGGGTAATTGTCTGTTTTTATTCAGTAGCCTTTGATTTGATATCAGGATCAAAGAGGCACACAAAAGCAAAACAATGTTCTGACTACAGGTTTTTTGAATTATCTGGTTACTTAAATGCCAAACATAAATGCAACACCTATATTGTGGTAATATTTGCTGCCAATTCACATAATGTGTTACTGCCCTCCAGTGGTGAAGCAAAAGCACTGAAACTAAGCAGTAAGAAAAAGTATAGTGTTTTACCTGGACGGTAGTAAGTCAACGTCATTGACGTCACCTGGCTTCAACTACTCGGCCTCTTCCTCCTGTTAAAAGAAATAATCATGTATTAATAACAAATACTTGAAAGGAAAACAATGAAAGATGCCAGAGATTGGACATTCTCAAGAATATTAAAGTCTTTATGTTTTGAGTTGCTTTCTGTAGAATTGTATTGTGATTATAGCATCTTTCAAATGTTTTTGTTTGTAGAAAAAATTTAAAATTCAAAGATTGTTGCAGTCTATGTTGCTTGTTGTTTCAGCCCCTTCATCTCAGTGACACAGGTCAAATCCATTTGGTGGGGGGTCTATCAGCTTAGTGGATTTAAGAAAAAAGATTACAGTTGGATATGCTTAGTTTGTTGCATAAATAAAAGCAAGAATGATTCCTCTGACAGATGGTATAAAATCCTCTTTTCAAAAACAAATGTCTTGACTCGTATTGCTCTCCACCAAGACTCCTAATTCCAATAAAACCACTTTTACTCACTTATTAGTATAATTTATCAAGCTGTTTATCAGTGAATATTTCTGTACCACACACGCCGATCCTCTTAATAAGAGTGAAACTAAAGATTTTCTGCAGGCATGTCAAGCACAGGCAGCACTTCAGACGTGACAAAATGGATTTCACTCGTTGCTGTAACACTACCTGTGTTTCTTCCAAGCCTTCTTCTTCCTTTGAAGCGTTAAAAAGAAAGAGAAAGAAGGGGGTTGCATGAGGAAGTCATGGTCCAAATGGCAGGAAAGTTAGAGGACTTCACATGTTAGTGGTTGTAGTGGAGAAGAAGTAATCCGAGAAAAGTGCGGACAGTAGCAATAACAGCAGGGGCGAGAAGCTAAGGAAACTAATGACCCACAGATTTTTGTATATGCTGAGATGACCTAAGTGAGACAAGAGTGGTCCGCCATTTAAAAATTTTTAAATTCAAAAACTACATTGGTACAGTTTGATGACTGCCCTCTTGAAGTAAACAACACACTCACCAAGGGACAAAGGGAGTTAACATCATTATCTATAATTAGATGTCATAAAACCTTTATTCCATCCTGTCATACAACTTAAGATAGTAAGCGCCCAACACTATCACACAAACAGATCTGCACAGCCTGGAAATAAATTAGGTAGCAGTTCATAATCCAGTGGGTCATCTGATGTCACGTGTATTTTTATGTATTGCACAATAACAAGAAGTGCTCCATCTCTACCATCCTCTTTGGAACTTGTCACATCCACTGTGTTTCAGAGTGCTCTTGGCAAAAAGAAACAAAAGGCATGACTTCTTCCAAAAAAAAAGAAAAGAAAAAGACACGTCCCCCTGTCAAGTCAGTGTCCCCTCTTTCCGTGCAAAACATAACCAAACTGAAAACATGTCCAAGTTATGCTCGAGTTCAACAACACAACAAAACTTTCCACCTGTTCTTAAAGCATCAAAACAAAAAAGTCAAAATGTCCTGGCAGACTGAGAGAAAATGCCTGAATGAGTATTTGTTAAAGCCCACAGCAAAACTGAACTAACAACAAATACAGTGTGGTGCCATCTTTGAGGTAATGCTCGTCAGTAAAAGTCAGAGATGAGTCACATTCCCACATTGTCCACTGGACTGCATGACACATAACTTGAGTAGAAACCTTTGCATAAACCTCTTTGTATGCAATGAGATCATGCTTTAAAATCCCAATCTGATTCACACCATGCAAAACACGGACAAAGACTCTACAATCCCAATATACCTCTTGTACTTCAGCCTCTTCTTCTTCCTATGGAAGATGAAATCATGTGGTGTTAAGTATGTGAATGTCACAACGTAGGAAAGAAGACCAACATGACACATAATTCGATATATGTGGTCCGTATATGGATACGTATTTTTGTTACCGCACTAAATCCACCTAAGGTTCAAGTAAAATATTGTCAATTTTATCATGCTCCACACCATCAGGCATCTCCATGGAAAAGAAGTCCATGCAGCACACAGAGTGACAGAGAGAAAGAAGGAAGAGGAAGGACAGTGAATACCTCTAAAGTCTATAAAGCCTGAAAATTACAAGACATCACAAAATACATCAACTACCTCACTGCCTTGTTCGTCTTGCTCCTGAAAGAGAGGTGGGACAACAACAAAATATATAGAAAGGTATAGAGAAAAGAGGCCAAAGCAAAGCAAAGCAGTGAAGCATACATGAGATCAGGCAGAGGCTGGAATGTCTCAGAAAAGCAGAGAACGTTTTCACACAGCACTTTGCACAGGGATATTTCTTTAAGACATGCTTTAATTTTTTTTTTTGCCGTTGCACTCTTAAGGAGGCAAATCTTGATTTGGGATCTGATTAAGTCCGAACTCTCTCTCTATAGAGGTTAACCATGAGTTAAGCAATGCTGTGAGAAAAGTTGCTGAATTGATCACAAACTAAGGCTTAACTCTGTCCTTATGGCTTAATGTGCAGTGTGAGAAACAGTCTGTGAGCAAGTGTATAGGTTTGGTTTCAGAAGTGGCTGGGCCACAATGATGTCAAGGATAGGCTAAGCCAAGATCGAAAAAAGTCCAAGGCTCATAACTAAAGGCTATCAAGATGAGTGAATCCATATTCTCTCATTAGGAGTGCATGAGGACACTGTTTAGAGAGAATTTAGTGAGTAAATCAAACTGAAATAGTAAAATACAATTTTAAAAGTGTGAGGGACAAGTTTCCCCTATCCCCAGTAGAAATTACAATCCTGTGTGTGAGTGTTTGAGCTTGTGTGTGTGCAAACCCTCAAGGGTAAACCCTTAAGAACATACTGTAAATTCATTGCACACGTAATGCAAATTAATGGGACTTATGTTCGTAAAGGGACTTCACATTATTCAGTATGCTACATTATTACTTCTCTAAAAAGTATTCTTATATTGGCAATGTCCTTATGACAAGCACCAGAAGTCTTTACTTTAATCATCACTGCATATGTGAGTGGACAGAGACAATACACACTTGAAGTTACAAGCAAAACTTTAGTATGGCCAGCAGTGTTATTCTGACTTTTAACTCTGTTTACAGAGATGCCATGCTTTTCATTCAGGTATCTAATTGGTCCCTTTGACTAAACAGCATGGCAAACTATGCAAACCATGGAATATCCTTAGTGGGACAAAGTACACTAAGAACAAGTGGAAGAGAAAACTGAAGGAATGCTTGATACACTGGGAGGTGGCGAAGAAAGCAAGAAAATGACTGAAAGTGATA
Source organism: Micropterus salmoides (assembly GCF_014851395.1). NCBI lineage: Eukaryota > Metazoa > Chordata > Actinopteri > Centrarchiformes > Centrarchidae > Micropterus > Micropterus salmoides. The sequence goes on along the minus strand of NW_024042261.1, from coordinate 15,849,681 downwards.
GGTGATAGAACTGAAGAAGGCTGGGGGCAGGTAATGAAATATCACATGAATCTACCTCAAGCTGTCGTAGCTCTTCTTCCTCCTAGAAGGAATGACAGATAGCAGGTCAGCAGGCTGTGTGGGGAGCAAAAGAGCACCACAGGCATGCACTATAGAAAAGTCTTTTGAATGGAAACTATAGGGATAGTTGAGGTTGTCAGGAAGCAGCTACAGAAGAAGGGAAGAAATGAGGAACAGGATGTTAGCAAAAACAAACTGTTAAATAAAATGGAGTGGAGTGATGAAGTGAGAACAGATAAGAAGGGGAGAGAAAGGTGAAGTCTTGAGGTAAGCAAATTAGAGTATACAGATGAGTGGGAACAGCAGACAAAGACCCCGTCCCAACCCAACCCAACCAGAGCAGCCTTCCCTGATCTCTGCACCATCAAACCCACACTGCTGAGGACTATATGAAGGAACAGCAGAAAGAGACAATCACCGACGCACAGTTACCTCTGACTGCAACTCCTCTTCCTCCTGGAGGGAGCAAATCAAGAGATGGACAAAAGGGCAAAGAAGAGGTCAAATGCCAAACAAGTGCATGCATGACGAACAAGGCTGGTGTGAACACCAGCAGAAGGACCTGACACACCAGCAAGTGATGTGAGTCAGGTGGTCTAAATGGACTGGAACACTAACTGAAGAAACACAGCAATTCTTAAATGCAGCTACCTGAAGTAGAAGGTGGCAGTCATTGCTGAGTGTAACACGAGTCAATTACTGTGTGCAACCTATCTCAATTAAGACTGGTGTATGACAATAAGAACTCCACATTAGCAGGGTATATAAATGTGTAACAGCAAAAGCTAGTTAAAAGTGTAATGTAGTATTTCTACTAACATTTGAGTGTATGTGATGCATAATAGTAGGGAAATGTTGAGTTAAGTCAACAATCATTGCATAAAGTCCTCAGTGCTGTGAGGCTCCTAAATGTGTCAGATGATCATGACATGCATTCCCACCACCATCTGGCAAACAGGAAGTGAATGGAAGATACTAGTTTTGAGCTACAAAATAAAAAGAAATTAGATTTCAAACACTCAAATGCACACAGTCAGAGAGATGCAACAATTGAAACACCTACTTTCCTTGAACAGATAATGGCAGAGGTTATCTATACCGCAGCAGCAGTACACAGTTTGTATCACTTATTATGGCTGATCATCCTCAGTCTAACATAGTGGACATTAGAAGTTATTAGCATAGAATCAACTATGACAGACTCATTACATTATATATATATATATATATATATATATATACACATCTATATATATAGATATAGATATATAGATATATATCTATATAGATATATATAGATTTATATATAGATATATAGATATTATATATCAAGGTATTTTTTATTTCACTTGGATATTGATTTCAAGTGTTTGAGTAAATAAGTCATGTCATTATTATTATTAATCTAGCTTTCAGGTGAGAATTTTTGACAGTTGGTGACATTTCACAGTTAAGAGAAACCCTACAAGTTAAGCTCATATTAGTAATCAACATTTCCAGATCACCAGCAAGCAGACATGGCTGGGCGCTGGTGAAGATTGGTCAGAGCACTGATTCTAAACCAGAAATGACTCACAGGGAAGGAAAGAGTTAATGAACATCCACTTAATGTATTTCACATCCATTCAATGATATTTCATTAATAATGTGTCCTATATTTGCTGGAAATAATGAAAAGGAAACATGTATGAGGGGTATTGAGTGGAAGCTGCTTACTGCTAGTTAAGCTGCCACAATAAACAACTGGCATTAAGCACTGTTGTTGCTGCGGTTAGCTTTTATTTTAATAACACCCTTTCAGATTTAGCACCAAGAACACACAGTGTCTCTTCTTACCCTGTCTTCATCAGCTTCTTCCTGTTTAAGAGAAGAGAAAGAAATCACTGAAACACAGTTTCTTTAAGTGTTCAAGTGTAGTTCAGCGTGTGTTCATAACCTTTCGAGAAACCTACCTGTTCCTCCTCCTGTGCTCGGGCCTGCTAACAGAGGAGATAAGACAGTATTAGAGATGCCAGACACACACATAATACAAACTGAATATTCATAGTGAAACACAACAGCATCCACAGATCAGGCTTCTTGAACCAGACAAAGTGTGACCCTACCGACACACCTTGATAGTTAAAATGGATATGCAGTGAAATGTGGACAGTGTCATCAGAAAAATACAAAGACACACGAAGGCAAATAAAACATGACCCAAACCCATGATGCTGAATAAACAGTGAAAAGGAAGGGTGAACAGGAATGTTACAGATTTTTGGTTAATAAGGAATTGAATCCAGAGAGAGGCTTGACGAGGAGATGCAGTACGACGATGACAGGAACTTAAAACAGAGGCAAACCATATGGAAGAAAAGGACAACATTAAAGGGGCAGTGGAGATGCTGAGGGAGGAAAAACACAGCATTCCAGGAATGATGGGAAGGTGGAGGAAAAGACATTTAATTGAAAACATTCAAGGGATGGACAGAGAGGCTAAACGACGAGAGGGTGGATTCTAGTTAAGTATCAATTACTGTGTCTTCTGTGACCTCATCTGTTTCTTCTACTGCCTCCTCCTCTTCCTCTGCAAGTGCCTCGTCTCCTGCTGTTTCTCCTTCTGTGGCTTCATCATCAGCTGTCTCTCCCTCTGCTACATCCTCGCCACCCTCACCTTCTTCCTCAGCTGCCTGTGCCTGTTCGTCCTCTCTGTGTGCATCGCCATTACGCTCCTCCATTGGAACCTCCTTATTGTGAGGTGAAAACAACAACTGGTGGTCAAGGGAAACAAATGATGTGATAAAACAAATTATTTTTAATGTTAATGCCATAGTTCTTCAGACGCAGCCTCAACAGCAGTAAGAAGGTCAGCTCATCACTTGGAGAGGTTCAAAAACTTAAAAGGTAGGTGTTAAGCAATCCTGGGAATAAAGTGGAGGAGGGAAGAAGTAGTTGGGGTTAAAAGATAGAGACTGAAGTGTCAGTATAAAAATCAAAAGTTTGGAAAGATGCATCATGAGTTAAAACAGACTTTTTGTCCAGCCCATTCTCATCTCCAGGGTGTCAAATACCAACATTTTGTCAGGTACTAATGCACATGGCATCCTTTGGCATCATTGTTAAACCCTATAAGTAGGCCTAGTATAAACAGAAAAGTCAGAGTAAGGAGGTGGTTGGCGGTGGACTGGTGGGTCAAAAACCAGACTTCCATTCAGGAAACCAGTGTTTGTTTCCCGTGTGAAACAAGTCAACATTGATACTTTATAGTGACCTATGTAACTTACATAAGTAATGTTACTTAATAATTTAAGTCACGTAACTTAGTTATTTTAACCCAAACCATGATCTTTTTTTAAACCTAACCAAGTAGTTTTGGCGCCAAATGGCACTAAATTGCAACGTTTCACAATGTTAACCACTAGTTTTTGAAAGTCTAACAGGACATTGCATATTTATTCTTGCTAACTTGACCGCTGAGCCCTACACGTGTTAAAAGACCCACCAAGGGTCTTGACAAACTGTTCATATGTGACGCCCCGGAGAACGGGTCGTTTTGTCATAGGTGACAATCAGTCATGTATCCATACAATAATTGGACTGTCTAAATAACAATTTGCCATTTTACACAGGGTTATGTGCAAGACTATAACAGATTAAACAAACGTGATATAAAGTGATAATTGGAGAGTTTCAGAGGTGCTGATAGGTGGATTTTGTTAGCCAGACTAGCTGTGTCCACTTGTTTCCAGTCTTTGTACTGAGCTATCTAGCTCTCAGACATGAGAGTGGTACAGATTTTTTCATCTGTCTACCTGCCACACATGGAATAAGTGCATCTCCCAAAATTTTAACTATTCCTTTAAATTAGTCTAGTCAAAGGTATTTTAAAAATAAGCAATAAAACACAGGGGCAACTGAACTCCTGCTGGAAACAAAATGCAGCTAAAATAAACCACAACACTGCATTACACCCTGTGAGACAACAAAAGGCAGATCAAATTCAGCTAAGCAGAACTCTTCCGGCGTGTTTTTCGCTAACCTCTTGCATTAAATCTTCTTCAGCTACAAAGGAGAAAATCAGTTTTGAAAAAAGTGCTTCAACATTTTGCATTATGGCTATATCCTGTAATGCAATGAGTGAAGCCAATATACATGGAGTAAAATCCTGTTATCCTGGACCTAAAATTAGAAATATGATCCATTTTAACCATTAACCATCCATTGGTTAATGCAGATAAATGTAGAAAGTGAGTGATGTATTTTCTTAGATATCTTCTGATCTGGGCTAAAGTGTCTCTAATCTGCGCTGTTGTGACACTGAGGATCATGAGGGGTTTTCTTTTGGGAGGAAAAATATTAGCTAGTCGCTGGAATCAAAAATTATAAAAGACATAAGTATGCATTGAACAAAATCATAATGATGACACATTTCACAATGCAGACCAAACACACTCCACTTTGTGTAATACTAATTATGGAAAGGATTGTAGAAACATGATGCTCTCATGCAAAACATAAAAAGATTAGTCAATGTGGTGACCGGCACAGACAAAAGACAAATTAAGAGTCTGATCAAGTCGACAGGTATGGACAGAAGGGAAATTGTTGGATGGAAAGGAAATGCTGAGACAAAGTGAAAAAAAACAAAGCATCAAAGGAAATATGAAAGTAGCGACGGCATTACTATAGAGTCATCAAGGTTCCCCTCTGCATTAACTTCCTCAGCATGCGTCCCATTCTCCACAATGTGGGCACTGTCAGCCTGTACTGCTTCCTGTGTTAATAAATAAATAAATACCATATAGTTTGGATCACCAGCCAATATGTCCTCTACATCTTAAAATTACAACCACTCTGAATATTACACAATCATTTTCTTGAAATAAATGTCCATTGTATCCAGTTCAACATATGTTTTATTGTCTCCCGCTCACTTTGCCTCAGTGGTAGCTTCCGCTCTACCCTCCCTCAACACATTTTCCTCACTTGAGGTCAATGATGCCACACAATCTCTGTGCTCTACACTAAGCTCGTGCCTGGATAGCCTGTGTCCTCTATCCACTAAGCCTGCTCGCCCAAACTAGCCCCACCCGTGGCTAACTGATACCATCCGCGGGCTCCGTACTTATCTCAGAGCAGCTGAAAGAAAATGGCGAAAAACCAAAGACCCCGCCGACCTTAAGGGCTACCAACTGCTCCTATCCTCCTTCTCAACAAGCATCAGTGTTGCCAAAACTGCGTTCTATAATGACAGAATAAGCAGTGCCACTGACTCAAGGAAATTATTTTCCACTTTTAAAGCGCTACTAAATCTTCCTCCACCTCCACCACCCACAAACTTGTCTGCTGATACCTTTGCTGCCTTCTTCACAGGCAAAGTGGAGGCTATAACTAGCCAATTCTTTGAAACACTCAAACTCAACCATTGTAGCAGTCCTACTACATCCTTTCCTCTGCCCTCCCAGGTCAGTGGTTGTTCACTCTCCTCGTTTACTCCTCTTACAGAGAGCGAAGTATCAGAACTCTTGACCCGTAGCCGTCCAACTACATGCCCACTGGACCCAATTCCTACAAATCTCCTCCAAGCCACATCTCCTACTGTGGTCCCGACAATCACTCATGTGATAAATACTTCTCTGGCTTCAGGAACCTTCCCAATCACTTTCAAAAGGGCTCGGGTTACACCCTTGCTCAAAAAGCCCTCACTTGACCCAACTCAAGTTGAGAGCTATCGACCAGTGTCTCTTCTACCTTTTTTATCCAAAACTATTGAACGGGCAGTATTCAAACAGGTCTCAGAATTCCTCTCAGGGAATGACCTCCTAGATCCATATCAGTCTGGTTTTAAGAGTGCCCACTCCACTGAAACGGCTCTTCTGTCTGTAACAGAAGCCCTAAGGTCAGCTAAAGCTGCAGCCCAATCCTCGGTTCTTATCCTGCTTGACCTATCAGCTGCCTTTGACACAGTCAACCACAGGATTCTGCTATCCGCTCTCTCAGCAATGGGCATCTCGAGTAAAGCACTCCTGTGGTTCGAATCCTACCTCTCGGGGCGTTCCTACAATGTTTTGTGGCAAGGACAATTATCCTCCTCCCACTGCCTCTCCACAGGGGTGCCCCAAGGCTCAGTGCTTGGGCCCCTTCTCTTCTCAATTTACACCACTTCACTGGGGCCGATCATTCGCTCGCACGGCTTCTCTTACCACTGCTACGCAGACGACACGCAACTCTACCTATCCTTCCCGCCAGACGACCCCACCGTCTCAGCGCGGATCACAGACTGTCTCTCGGACATGTCTGCATGGATGAAGGCTTGCCACCTTCAACTAAACCTCTCTAAGACTGAACTCTTGGTCATTCCAGCCAAGCAATCTATCCACCATAACATCAAACTACAAATTGACTCCGCAACCATCACTCCAACCAAGGTAGTGAGAAACTTGGGTGTCATGATTAATGACCAGCTGTCCTTTTCAGACCATGTTGCTGCCGTCTCTCACTCATGCCGCTTTGCTCTATACAACATAAGGAAAATCAGGCCCTACCTCACTCAGTACGCCACCCAGCTTCTGGTACAGGCCATGGTTATTTCTCGTATCGACTATTGCAATGCCCTCCTAGCAGGTCTTCCAGCTTGTGCGGTGAAACCCCTACAAATGGTTCAGAACGCAGCAGCGCGTCTGGTTTTTGATCAGCCCAAAAGGACTCATGTCACTCCATTGCTGTGTGACCTCCACTGGCTCCCCGTGGCCTCCAGAATCAAATTCAAGTCACTAATGCTTGCATACAGACTGACTACTGGGTCTGCACCCATCTACCTAAACTCCATAATACAAACTCACGTTCCTTCTTGCCCGCTACGCTCCTCCAACGAACGCCGCCTGGCTCTGCCATCCCTTCACACAAAGCAATCCCAGTCCCGGCTATTCTCATCTGTGACACCACGATGGTGGAACGAGCTACCACACGCCATCAGAGCAGGGGCGTCCCTCTCTAACTTCAAGAAGCTCTTGAAAACTCATCTCTTCCGAGAACACTTCCTCTTATAACACCTCTAACTCCTATTCTCTATCTTGTATTGATTGCACTTTTTGTTAACTCTTACTTCCTTCCCTAGGTATCTACCCCATTGATGTGATATGTACTGTGAGCTCTTACTAGTATTTATTGTCAGTTGTAGATCTGTAGTTGATGCTCTGTTGATGCTTGTATGTTGTTCCTCAAATGTAAGTCGCTTTGGATAAAAGCGTCTGCCAAATGAGTAAATGTATTAAAAATGTATTATTTTTATATTATATTAATATTTATTAAATTAAAAAAGTTATTATTAGTCAAAATTATGTTTTAAGGCCACTTCAGTCTGTAGTACTGATGTCCAAAATGTGTCAGGTGATATAACTTGATACTAATCAGAGGTGTAGGTAAGACTTCAGTGTACAGTGTATAAGGATGTAAGAGTGTACATTTTATATGAATTTGATATGAATGAACCCTCAAATATTCTGGTGTACAGATGATCAAACATCAGAATGGTTGTTAACCATTTACTAGATTACAATTATATATGCTTTATCAGTTATCTATGAATTCTGTTGTAAAGAATTAAATTAAAGCCTGACAACATGAAATATGTAAGTTATGGTGTGTGGTATTCCTTACAGTTTTTGGACTCTGTAGTATTGCTTAAAAATGCACATGCAGCACTCTGGATCTAGTGTAAATTAGTTTTGCTGTCTTGTAAGCCCATGTGGGCTGTGTGAAGGCTGTATGCACGACGCAGTAATTAAAATTTCATCATATATATATCATATATACAGGTATTTGGCAGGTGTCTAGTCTGAGATTAAAAGTCATTCCATGTACATTTGGGTCACGAGTCACGAGAACAAGACGAGAAGATATTTTAACAGTATTCTGAATAAATATTCAATGCTGAAATATATCAGTGGTCGGGTCTGGGGGTCTTCCCCAGAAGCATTAAACACTTAATTTCCTGCATTCTGGAGACATTTTCTGCACCAATTTATGGAGGAAATGTCTTTATTTATATGAAGGGAAACAAACTTACGGTGGCAGATGACAATTCAAAATATACTAATGGAATACAACACAGTAATCAGCTTTTGGACAATGCATTTGTTTCTTCTATATTTCAGTTGCATTGCATGTTTTCTTATTGTGCATTGTTTCATTTGTTATTTAACATTTCTTGTAGCAAGCTGTTTTTTAACAAAAGTTTTCAAAAAAGTGATGGAGACATTCTGATTCTGACATGTCCACAGCGTCCCCATTGTAGCCTAAACTTATGCGTCAAATCAACTGCGTAGCCCCGTATCCTACGCCGTCGCCTACGACACCTATCTGTCAATATTTTGTCCCGCCCCATCCAAACTGTGGTTTGTTCACGGAAAGTGACATTGACGAGTAAAACGTTGAGGTGATCTTACTGCATACCGGCGTGTTCCAGCCCACTTCAAGCACTGCGAACAACAATATATTATTAGCCTATATTTTGTGTATAGTCTTTGGTTAAAACAAACAGCACTGTTGAAGCTGTCCCAATGCAGCAAATTTACAGCCTGGCATAGAGATAAAAAAAAAAAATTGATTATTTTGTTTAGTAGAAAACAACAAGTAGTTCCAACCTTTGACCCAGGAGGAGGGGGCAGCCCCAGGAAGGCATACACAGAGTTGTCCTCCTTGGCGTCAAAGAACGTCTCATAGTCCTGCATGAAAATAAATGAAAGTATTCTTTAATAAGTCTTGAGAATGATGAGTCTCTGCTATAAAAATGTTTGTGCACTTTTTTTTATTTTATTTAACTTTTATTTAACTAGGCAAATGAGTTAGGAACAAATTCTTATTTACAACCATGGCCTGGCATACACTTACTTACCCCACAGTAGCTCTCTTCATTGAAGATCTGAGGGGGCAGCGGGATGCCGTTGGTGGGCTTCTTCTCCTCAGGGACATTTTGCCTCATCCACATGCGGTTCTCCTCATTGCAGGCGATGTCCAGCGGAGTGTAGTCCACTTTAAGAGCCTCCAGGAAGCCGACCACATCCTGCTGCTTCTTCTTGATCTGGGAAGCAGAAAAAAACATAAGTTTTATGAAAATCAGCTCTGATTGCACACTATGTGGGCTGTAATATTTAACTTTAACTTCAAAGATTGCAGCATCTTGGTGTTTCTTTCAGGATAATAAGTGTGCACCATTTCAATTTTATCCTTTCCTGTTCTCCCGTCGTACCATACAGACCTTAAATTATTAGACAGAAAATCTTTCAAGTTATTCATCATGCACAAATGCCAAACATTTGTTCGAGCTTCTCAAATGTGAGCATGTGCGGCTTTTCTCTGTTTTATGTCACTGCAGACTGATTTTTTTGTTGTTTTTGGATTGTTAGTTTGACAGAAAATGTTATTTTGATTGTGGGCTCTGGGAAATTGTGATTATCTATTTTTCTATATTTTCTGACAAATTGTAGTCAAAACAATGAATTTACTGAAAATAAAAATAATCAGGTTAATTGATGATGTGTTCGTTTTAACCCTAATATAATCACCCAAAGACAAGTCAGAAAAACGTAATGAAACTGGATTATGTAAGATTCTAAAAAGACTATAGTGCATTCAGCAGTGATGAACATAACTAAGTACATACATTTCAATTACATCAGCTTTATTGCCAAGTAGTTTTCACACCTACAAGGAATTTGCTTTGGTGACTAGTTGCGTAACGATAAATATAAATAAATATATAATAATATATAAATGTAAAAAATTATAATTGACAAAACATACAAGTTATAAAATAATAATAAATAATCAAGCTTTGTACTTAAGTACAGTTCTGAGGTACTTTCAACTCCACTTCATTTCAGAGGGAAATATTGTACTTTTTACTCCAGTACATTTATATGACAGCTTTAGTTATTTAGAATTATTATAGATTAAGCTACCCTGCAGTATATAAAGTAGTTAAAATTAGCACCTTTATCAGCTGCAACACTAAAGTTATGTACACATGAATGCATTGATAATTATAATCCAAATATGCATGAGTACTTTTATTTCTTTTAGTACATGTTACTCCTAGTATCTTCTACTTTCAGTCAAGTAAAAATTTTAATGCAGGACTTTTACTTGTAACAGATTTCTGCAGGTTGTATACTTTTACTTAAGTAAACAGTCTGAGTACTTCTTCCACCTCAGGCGATTGAGTCATGAATTGTCATCTATTTGAGACCTTGCACCTACACCAGGATACACTGGACCTGACAGGAGAAAAAGTCTTTCTGCTGTGAGACAGCACTGCTAACTAACTGGGCCACCATGCCACCCCTGGACTGGTTCAAACTGCTTATTTAGCTTTGCCAAAAGTAGATCTAGAGGATTAATCCACACCTTCCCTGCTGTGGTCATCACCCCAGCAAGTGTATAACAGTTACTTTAAGATATATCTGATCACAAATAGTAGCACCGGTTATGTGGTCTAAAGCGTCTGTATGAGGGACCCTGGCATGAAAAGCTTTGGGAGCCCCTGTTCTAGAAAGCTCTGCATGTGAATCACACCGACTAGCGAGACAATTAAACAGAGTACTGAAGGACTAACCTACTCAAGCACAAATTGAGGCATAAATAAAGTCATTAACACGCAAGTGGGGTTTAGGTATGCAGAATGAAAGGCAAGTGACATTAATTTCAAGGTTTAACGCTCTTGAGTGAGTGTGAGTAAAAGTCATGATCGGTTTACGGAGTACAGCCAGGAAAGTTCTAATGAGCCAGGAAAAATCTAATGAGAAACCTGTCGCACGGGCTGAAAGCTTACCGCAGTGGATCCTGATGAAGAAGCGAGAAATACTTTGATAACCATTTTGTTGCAATATATTTCGTAGACTCGTCTATATGCAACAAGTAGGTTCTTAAAGGAGCAGGCTGCCTCTTCTATTATTAGACGGAGGACTGAGACGTAGCACTGAGATCACACACACACACACACACATACTGACCGGGGCTATTTTTGTCTCCAGGCTCTATTAGTGCGGGATTGGCGGGGTGGCCCCTAGGGGCGCAGCATCACACAGACTGATTGGCAACTTCAGCTGTCCGTCGGCGCAGGGGACAGTGAAGCTAGTTTCCAGCTCTTTGCTGAGTGCATATATGGACAGAAATAGCACTGGCCAGCACTATAGGCTGCAAGACTTTGGTTTCCAAACGCAGGGACTCGGGCCTGTTTATGGTTCCCCAACAAAATTGGAAATTGTTTAGCCTACTTAATTGAGTAAAGGATGTTGAGATACTGGGACAATGAAGCCAAGGCCTACATGTTTAGATGTGGCCATGCATGTTGCACTCTCTATGCGGCGTTCCCTATAAAGCAAAAACAAACGTCTTTCTTTTTTTAATTTTTAGATCAGTCAAAGCTGCCAAAAATTCACTTGTATCTTTTTTTTAAATGGTGAAAATGTGTAGGCCTATCACCATTATCCTACAGCTTTATTCAAAATACATTATGGACACTGAAAATAATATCTGAATCGATGCTGTCCAAATATTTAGTGTCTATATTTTTTATTGTTTGAATATCCTATATCATTTTATATTGTAACTTTACCGTTTAGCCTTTACTTTGGACCAATTGTTCCGCTGGTTATCATGACAACTGTGAACGTATCTCTTAAAAAATGCCCATAGCAACCCTTGGTAAAATATTTTAGCTTTAGCCTAATTATTATTTAGCATAATTAAATATTTACAACCTGTATGGTCAGTAGTGTGAAACGGGAGGGAAAAGATATAGGCTTGCTCAAAACAAGATCACTTGCAAGAAAAGGTATGATGCTCAGTTTCAGACTATATCAATATATAATGGGAGAAAAAATATTTTTATTATTTTTTATGCTACTCAATCAAATATTAGCCTATAGGAACCAAAGAGAAAACTATTCGTTAAAATATCTAAACAGGGATTCTACATACATTTCAGATGGTCTTTTATTGACCTCAGAAAAGCAACTTAATGCTACTATTTTCTACCTTTAGTCAAGTAAAAATGTGAATGCAGGACTTTTGCTTGTAACAGATTTCTGCATGAGTAGGCTATTTCATGAGTACATATGCCTACATGCCTTTTCAGATTAGTATTTTATTGACCTCAGAAAAACAACTTACTTGGGTTGGTTTATTAACCTCTTAAGCAATGTATACCTATTATTCTAACATTTTGACTTGTGAGGTATCTATCTTGCATCTTTTCCCTAAATTGTTGTTCTTTTGAGTGCGTGGCAGCAGACCATGATGCAGCAGGCCTTTGCTCACGAGGAGGAGGGTGACGGTGAGCAAAGGCTTGATAATGATACTGTGAGCTGCAGCACGGAGACCTCCAGGTGGTCTGCTAACTTCAGAGTGCGCTGTGGCTCTAATAGTTCACATAGTTCATCTGACTTTGAGGACCAAGCTGATTCGCTTCTAGACAAGATCCAAGAAGCCAAGTCATCAGACAAGTGGTAAGGATCAAAGCCACCTGGAAGGAAAAAAAGGCATTTTATTTATATGATTTAATATCTGTGTAGCAGGACTTGTGTTTGGATGCCATTCAAATGATTAATTATAATAAATCCTTCAGGTAAAAAACCACAAGGGGCCCACAGGCAGAAGACAAACTACACTGCAAATCACCAAGTCCTGAAGTTGCCTCCGATCAAGACCCTGCAGGTTTCAAAGCCGACGAGCCAGTCTGCCAACTTGAACTGCATCCTGGAGCTCAAGAGCCAAGTGTGTGCCTGCAGCAGCAGCTGAACGAGGCCAGGACTGAGAACAAACTGCTGAAGAGGATCCAGCATCGCCACACGGTGGCACTGCAGCACTTTCAAGACTCAGAGGGCAGCCTCTCACAGGTTGGTTGGTTTTTCCCTCTGGTGTCTCACTGCTCAGTCAGATTTGAATTATTGCCACAACAACATGGCTTTGGGGTACTCGTCCTTAAAAGTCAGAATGCTTTTAGGCTATGTATGAACCATTTAACCATTTATTATTCAAATGTCAAAAGCTGTTCACTGATTCCTCATCTTGACGGCACCTTAACCCCAGATCCTCACCAAGCACAACAATGAGGCCCCGAGTCCTGCAGGGGTTGCTCCGTGAGACCCAGGCCTGTCTGGCACGGCAGCTACAAGCCACAGAAAGCAAATTGCAAAGATCAAAGGACAGTCTCCAGCACCTACAGCTCCTCAGCCAGGATCAGGGCCTGCTGGAGAGGGAGGAACTGAACCTCAGGCTGACCAACGCCACTGAACAGTTGGATCAGAAGGACAAGAGGATATTGGTATGGAGGAGCAGGAGGGTGGGAGACACTTAAGACTCTAGTGTCACATCCTCCAGAACTCCTAGCAGCACCCATGGTCACAGCCTGAACATGTAGATCATATTATAACACCAATATACAGGACCTATATAAAGGAACAGAGTTATTGTCTGATTTTACACCTTTGTTTGCCTTCTCTTATATTTTAAGACTTGGAGAGGAATCTTGAGTTGTGCCAGGCCTCATTTAATCGGCAAATAGCTACTGAACAAAGAAAGATCAACGAGGTGAGCAAGATATCTTGCTATCTGCGAGAGCAAATATACCAGCTAAGCAGGGACCTTCAAGTAAGTTGCAAGAGAGCTTTTTCCCCAGGCAATGTTCTTTACAGCATTAGACGTACAGTCATTGTTAACATAGAGTTATTGTTTATTGTGCATACTTCTGTCATAATCAGAACGTTACGCATTTCCCAATTGAATTCAGACTACGCATTTGTGGGAGAATTTGGTTAAGATGTCTGGATCAATATTTTCCACATAAGATTACCCATTAGTCAGCCATTGATACTGAGGGCTTAATGCTTGTGTTTTGATGGTGCACTTCCTGCTTGGCGGTCCCCAATGTGCTGGGAAAAAAAACAAAAAAAACCAAACATAAATTGGGGCATTTTGCAGGCATACAGTGAGGAAAATAAGTATTTGAACACCCTGCTATTTTGCAAGTTCTCCCACTTAGAAATCACGGAGGGGTCTGAAATTGTCATCGTAGGTGCATGTCCACTGTGAGAGACATAATCTAAAAAACAAAAATCCAGAAATCACAATGTATGATTTTATGACTATTTGTATGATACAGCTGCAAAGAAGTATTTGAACACCTGAGAAAATCAATGTTAATATTTGGTACAGTAGCCTTTGTTTGCAATTACAGAGGTCAAACGTTTCCTGTAGTTTTTCCACCAGGTTTGCACACACTGCAGGAGGGATTTTGGCCCACTCCTCCACACAGATCTTCTCTAGATCAGTCAGGTTTCTGGGCTGTCGCTGAGAAACACGGAGTTTGAGCTCCCTCCAAAGATTCTCTATTGGGTTTAGGTCTGGAGACTGGCTAGGCCACGCCAGAACCTTGATATGCTTCTTACAGAGCCACTCGTTGGTTATCCTGGCTGTGTGCTTCGGGTCATTGTCATGTTGGAAGACCCGGCCTCGACCCATCTTCAATGCTCTAACTGAGGGAAGGAGGTTGTTCCCCAAAATCTGGCAATACATGGCCCCGGTCATCCTCTCCTTAATACAGTGCAGTCGCCCTGTCCCATGTGCAGAAAAACACCCCCAAAGCCTGATGCTACCACCCCCATGCTTCACAGTAGGGATGGTGTTCTTGGGATGGTACTCATCATTCTTCTTCCTCCAAACACGGTTAGTGGAATTATGACCAAAAAGTTCTATTTTGGTCTAATCTGACCACATGACTTTCTCCCATGACTCCTCTGGATCATCCAAATGGTCATTGGCAAACTGAAGACGGGCCTTGACATGTGCTGGTTTAAGCAGGGGAACCTTCCGTGCCATGCGTGATTTCAAACCATGACGTCTTAGTGTATTACCAACAGTAACCTTGGAAACGGTGGTCCCGGCTCTTTTCAGGTCATTGACCAGCTCCACCCGTGTAGTTCTGGGCTGATTTCTCACCTTTCTTAGGATCATTGAGACCCCACGAGGTGAGATCTTGCATGGAGCCCCAGTCCGAGGGAGATTGACAGTCATATTTAGCTTCTTCCATTTTCTAATGATTGCTCCAACAGTGGACCTTTTTTCACCAAGCTGCTTGGCAATTTCCCCGTAGCCCTTTCCAGCCTTGTGGAGGTGTACAATTTTGTCTCTAGTGTCTTTGGACAGCTCTTTGGTCTTGGCCATGTTAGTAGTTGGATTCTTACTGATTGTATGGGGTGGACAGGTGTCTTTATGCAGCTAACGACCTCAAACAGGTGCATCTAATTTAGGATAATAAATGGAGTGGAGGTGGACATTTTGAAGGCAGACTAACAGGTCTTTGAGAGTCAGAATTCTAGCTGATAGACAGGTGTTCAAATACTTATTTGCAGCTGTATCATACAAATAAATAGTTAAAAAATCATACATTGTGATTTCTGGATTTTCTTTTTTTAGATTATGTCTCTCACAGTGGACATGCACCTACGATGACAATATTAGACCCCTCCATGATTTCTAAGTGGGAGAACTTGCAAAATAGCAGGGTGTTCAAATACTTATTTTCCTCACTGTAGATATATCTTGATATATTCCAAACTAACTGGTCACATGGTTGCATTAGTTGCTCGTGCAAGGGAGATAGCTGATATTAGAGAGAGAGAGAGACACTGGAAACACGCAATATATACTCCAACAGATTCCAAAAAGGATTCACCAACAAAAGTTATACAAACATAACAAGCTACTGGCACTCACTTTGGCAAACTAATTTGTAAGACTTCTGTAAGACTGATTTACAGGCAGAGAAAGCAAGAAGTTTCAAACAGATGGGTTGGCCCTTCTCCCTACCAAGGCTGCAAGTCTTCGGGAGTTACAATATACTGAGACTGAAGAGACTGGAAGAGAAGGTGAGCTCTCTGAACTGGGTATATTTTCAGGTTGTTTTCACCCCTTTGCCATCATTTACTAGTTTAATTGTTGATTCATGCTGAAAGTACTCTAGGACGGTAGGACATTTTCTTACCTCTGCAGACTTTTCCGATCTATATGTTTTTGGTCATTTATGTTATACCCCAAAATCATTTAAGATGAGAGGCACTAATAGAGCCTGTGTATCATGTCACTGTCCTTAAAACACATTGCAGGAGTCTTTGGTAACAGAAAATCCAGAGACGGAGGTTTCTGCAAATGTCATATTTGAGGAGAAGCACCAAGAGGATACTGAGGCATGTGCAGGTGAGCACTTAACTTCAAATATACAGCATAATAGTAAAATAACAGAACTGGCAATGCACACATGCAAAGTTGCTGAAAGAAAAAAAGCGTAGGAGGTACTAATCCACAAAGAGGATATGCAAACAAAGAAACAGCAAACTTGCATGTGTTTTGTCCTAGGGTCATTCAGAACCTTTCTAAAATGAACGAAAATATTTGTTTTCAGACACCAGTGAACACAATAGTCAGAAGAGAGCCCAAAACATCTAACTGAGGGAGATTGTGCAGAAGAAAAGGAGGTATCCGAGGCCCCAGGGGTGTTAGAGGAAGAGCAGAAAACAGAGGAACAAGGTGTCCTACATTTCAGGAAAAGTCTCCAAATGCACCTGAACCTAAGAGGAAAGCATACAGCCTTTCCAAAATCAGGCGCAACTACATTTACAAACAATCTATTACAGCAGGGCAGATTTGAATCCCAGTGAAAGCACCAAGAACCCTGTGAGGGCGGAGACCCTCATGGTGCGGGTAATGAACTTTGTCTACGAGATGGGAAATCCAGCAAAGGTGGAGTGGCCAGCCCTCAGTGTGAGTAAAGAGCAGTTCAAAACAGAAAGAGAAAGCTGATGAAGAGACCTTTGGTACAAGTAAATTTACTGAATTGCTGAGGGTAAAGTTTCAGATCCATCTGTACTTTCCAGCTGCCAGACCGAGAGGAAAAGTGGACAAGGGAGTTTTGACTGTAGTGGCAGCAGACTGATGTTCCCATACTAAAGTATTTCTCTAAATATATATATTTTTTACTTTAGAGCTGCATGGGATCATTGTGATCCATCTACAGTTCTTCATCCATTACAATTCTACTTAAAGAAAAATACTTGACTTCTTTTTGCTAGTGAATTCCCAATTTATGACATTACAACAAATAAAAGCTTTTCTTTTATTATCTTTCCTTTAAAAAGGCATTTCAACATTTCCGCATCATGTTTTGAAATAATATTCAGTCAGACCATCCTCACAATTAACTTAATATAATTAATACAAAATCATCAAAACAAAAAATACCAATATTCAACATTAACAAAACACTATGTTGAAATATGAAACAGTCAACGCTAAAATGCACTGCATTTATACAGGTTGACCTGAAGCAGCTGACACAAAAAATGACAAAAAAAACAAACAAACTGGGGCTTCCATCATCAAAATGTTGATCAATAAGTTAGAAAAGAAGTGCATTTAACTCAGCTGGAGTCTAGCTGACGGCATGGAGACCCAGTGTAACTACTTTGTTGCAAACCACCAACCAGCATGTGATTCCCACTCCACCTGAAGGAAAAGAACAGCTCGATCAATTAATGGATCAACAGCTTGGGCTTAATGACAGTTTTAAGAGAGGGAAAGAATAGCATAGTGTTTTTATATGGAATGGAATATATATATATATATCCGCATTTTGTCTGAATCAGTACAAAAATATTCCATCTAAACAAAAGGAGTGGTGTTTTACAAAAAAATGTCCAACATGTAGTATATTATTATGGATGAGTCCTAAATTATAGTCTCAGTTATCAAATATGAAAAACAGATTAATTACCTGCCACTCCTGTTGGGAAGGCCACAAGGCGCTCCACGGGGGCTATCCATTTACTGGGGACCACTGTCACTGGATCAGAGTAATACTTCCATATCAAGGAGATCATCACAGCAGCCTGACAAATAAAAGAAATATGTTGGTATATAATAGGCATTTTACTAGCATTCAGTGAAGTACTTAAATAGCATTAACTGGAGGCTTCGATTTTTGGTACTGAAGCCGCTCTCTGGGTGGGTCTCATAATTACATTAGAATATACAATTAAATGCTTCTACTTATAATTTCCACCTACCTGCAGAATATAAAAGACAATGTTCACAACCCATTTCATTTTGGCCTGTTGTGCTGTCCTTGATTTCACTGCAAAAGTGAAGAAATACATAACGGTTAGTTAATATTCAGGTTCTTTAATACTACGCCAGTGCCTTTTATCTTATGAGGTTGAATTCCTTCATTACTCAAGGTCACTGAAAAGAAAAATCAGCAATTCAGAGGTCTGAAGCACCTATTTTTGTACAGCCTCAATTAATGTTTTCAGTCAGTCATAGGGTAACAGTGCATTCTCTGTGAGGTATTCTGTGTATAAAAAAATATAAGAAATATCAATACGCTACATAAAGTAAAGTTTGTGTTTTGGATCATTTCCTAAAGATACTTTTCATTCAGAGTGGAGAGTTCCCCTTAATGAACACAACTGTAGAGACTATAAGTCAGCTGTTTGGGAGTCAGAAATAAGTGATTGTTTGGTATTCATTAAAGTCATTTAGAGTACACCATGAGCTGTATAGCATGGTCATTGGAGGTTTAAAACTGACTGTGTACAAATAATATATCACCGCGGAAACAATCTGAAACATCCTTTGCTCGCTCTGCTGTGCATGTGTATCGTACTGCAATTCTGTTTAGACACTTCCTGTTTGTGCACAAGATAATCCTGAGGCTGAGAATGAAGAACAGCAACAGGCAGCAGCTGTTCCCACTGAACACTCATGTTATCCAAGACCTCCTGCCACTTCCTGTGGTTGGGGGTTTTAATGTGTGAATCTGCTGTAGTAGACATGCGCAGGTGTGGAAAGTACATTATGTGCTTTTTGCAGTAAAAGTGACTGAGAAGCATTTGTTTACACTACACCTAGGGTGGACTAAACAACAGGAACAGCAAAATAAAACAACAGCCCTGCAATAAACGCTCTCTTTTGAACGCTTGTTTTAAATGATTGTTGAAACTGTCAAAGAAAGGCTGATTGGTATTTAGAGGACATAATTTGTAGTGCTGCTGTAGTGTTGCTTCCCTGCTGTTGTTAGTTTAATGTGAATTGAAGCTTCTTAAAGGCACTCTGGTGCTATTTAGTATGAAATGTATGGGGTTGATTGTTCTTATGTTGTATGTATGATGCTTTGGCAATGTTGTTGTTACACATTCATGCCAATAAAGCTAATTTGAATTGAATTATAGTATTGGACTTTGTTTTGGGGGTCCCATCAAATTGTCCTTCCTAGGTCACTCACAGTAATTACATCTGTCTCTCACCGTGTGTTTTCAGCTTGTCTGTCATCTTGTTGATTTTGCGCTCCAATCTGGCATATCTAGCAAACTCATCCATCATGCTAATTGAGGACTGCTCCTTCTTCATCTCCTGGATTTCAGCCCTCATCTCACTCTCCTGCTCAGCATCTTTCTGCACCATCTTTGAGAGCTTGAAATAAAGAAAAAGGCAAAGTTATTACTGAAAAACAGAAAGAATCTAAAATGTAAATTAAACTATTGTCTAACGTTATGGACGCACAGGCTCAATTTCAGTTTTTAGTGTTCACAGTTACACATGGTTAACGCCACAGTCGACTATTTACATTTGAACAATGGTGCAACACTAAAATGTTTCCCCCTTATTATGTGTAGAAAATATACCGGGACCCCACCCCCCTGACTAGCAGAACAATTTACATTGCTGCTAGCTAGCTATCCGACTAGCATTATCCATTAGCTTTAATTTACAGTAATACAGTACCGTCTGTGAGATCAGGCAACAGGAATTGCCCTAACATAAAGTTATAGCGTGTATCTTCAAGGCAAACACCCCCTACTTACGAAAGAGGATATGGTCGGCAGGAGTGTTTTCATGAGATTGCACAGAAAAACCGACCCCAGCACAAGGAACCACGCATACCCGGCCGCCATGTTTGTTCCTCCTTGTTGCAGCTGTGGCGCTGCAGCGCTCCACAGCGCACTTACACAATAATGAGGCCATTCAGGTTGTGCTGCTAACAGCTAAATGTACACGAAGGCTATTTATTTGTGTGTTTACAACACCAATTAACTTATTTAGTTTAATATGTTTATCATAAGAATTATAGTCAAATATGCTTTAGTGAAGTGTGTCGTTTCCAGACGGTAATATAGGTAGACTATGCATGCACGTCAACAATCGTAAAGACATAGAGATCACACAGTGCGGAAATGCAACATTTGAAGACTTGGCATGCTTGTTTATATATTATGTTTATTCATCTATATTCTTATTTAACGCATTAAAAC
The DNA here is from genome assembly GCF_014851395.1 of Micropterus salmoides. Taxonomy (NCBI): domain Eukaryota; kingdom Metazoa; phylum Chordata; class Actinopteri; order Centrarchiformes; family Centrarchidae; genus Micropterus; species Micropterus salmoides. The sequence continues at coordinate 15,829,273 of NW_024042261.1, read as the reverse complement.
AGATGGTTGCCATGTATTTTCCACATCTTGCACACACCCTGGGAACAGCCCGTGATTAAAAAGCGAGAGACGGCCGGGTGCAGTGATTGGCATGCAATCCTGCCCACACAGGTAAAATGTTATGGTTCAAAAATGTGCTGCCTCGACCTCAAAGCCAATCACTGGAAGCAAGGGGCGGGGGGTAACTCCTTCTGGTAGGTTGGTAGGATAAGGGATAAAATATACCGAGAGGGGGATCCAATCCGGTTTGAGCTAGTTCTAGTACTGGTCGGGCGTTTATGTTAACTTACAGACTGTTCAGGAGGTGTAGGACTGACTCATTTAGTTTCCTAAACTGTAAACGCTCGTGCTATTCTTTTATCTCTGCTGCACAACATAAGCAACAATGGGAAGGAAAAAAGTAAGTTAAAATGTGTATATTATGTGAAATGTGATACATACAGTAGATTTATTGTCATTAGTTAAAAATGCATAGGCTGTATTTCTGTTTCGCTACAATGTGCCTGTTCGCACTGCACGACCTGTAATGTAACGTTAGAAATACTCGCTGCAGCGTGTCCATGTACATGCATTTAGTCCACCTTGGCTGTGCTCAGGTCCGTCGTGTCCACCCTGTTAATACAGGGAAGTGGCGCCTTTTTACTTGGCAGAGCCAAACATGCTTCCACATCGAACAAGTTTGCCAGCGGTATTGTGTCGTCTAAAGCGAACACTCTTGTGTTGGAGCTGCTAAATGTACGTCTGGCTGTGGTTTAGTCATGATTTGTCTAAACTTGCGCGCTGAGATCAAACAAAGAGGTGGAACCACCGTCGACGAACAGGTTGCCATTTCAAGGAAATTCCTTCCGTAATTGCCTTTTGATAACTGAATTTACTGTGTGTCTTACACGTTATTAAAAGGGCAGCAGTTTTCACGTTCTTTATGTCGAGTTGTTATGTGCGGATTTGCAGCTCACATTGATATTTTGACCTCTTTCTGTACGCAATGTAAAACTGGAGAGCGTCATCCTTGAGGTGTTCGGTCTTTTCTTTAAGCGCGTCATGGCAGCTCATATATCCTCGAAAAGACAGCGACACGTCTGGTCGTTTTAACTGAAGCCAGTATAATCATGTCAGAAGTTTTGTGGAACAAGGCTGATCTTCAGTCACGTTGGAAACAAAAAAGCCGATTGATTGTGTCGATGTATGGATGCGCATGTGGAGGTGGGGCGACCCTACTTCCTTCTTAAAGTAGCTAGAGCACCATGCTTACTTAACACATCTGTCTCTAAATGATACACCACAGTGCTTGGCGGGAATAAACTAGAACAGGCAGGGGCTTTTTTAGTCACTGTAGAAACGTGTCGGTCTCCCCTCCCCACTTTTAGATTGCATAATTTCTTTGTGACTTAAGGGGAGGGAGAGGTGCCCATCCCCCCTTTGCATTACACACCCACTTTAGCGTACCCATGAATGGTTTTTGTTCCTGGCTTTTTAATTTTCACTCTCTCTCTCTCTTTCTCAGTCTACCGTTGACGCAGATGCAAGTGCAGAGGTTAGTATTCAAGTATTCACACACAAACTGACTCAAACGGATGTTTACACCTCAAATGGCACCCAAATGAACATTATGTTCTACTTTCAGTCCAAGACAAAGAAGGTCTTGGTTGATGCATGATGGCTTTAGGTAGCACAGTCCAGTTTTTATCTTGTAAGGTGGAACCTGTGGTAGTAAGGATGGCCACGTTAATCAGTTGGTCTAAATGTTCAAGTTATGATCCAAACTTGGTCAGTCTGTTGGGTTTTAGGAGCTCCTCAACCAGTAGGGGGCGCTGGCTAGATATGAAGCCCAAATTGGTCTTTTATTTACACAATATTTTTCAACACATACTACAAGACAATGTTTCACCTTCGCTCCCAAGATGACAGTAAAGTACATCAGTGCAGCATTACATTTGTTCGTCTACAACAACTAAATCTCAAATGTACTTATTTAAAGATCCACTCTCGTCTGAGTGACTTTAATTCAGTTCATGCAGGTGAAGGAGACATAGGGATTGTTTAATAGACGTTCTTAACCGGTGAATAAATGGTTGTATGTGGAAACGCACTCGTTACTTTCCCTCTTGTGCTCATAGCACCCTCCACACATTGAGTAACCTTTTGTTCCCTACTTACATGTTGACGTTTTAATACTTGCAAATGCCTACATTAACATCTTGTGTTTTTCTTCAGCCAAGGAGGAAGTCTCAAAGGTTGTCAGACGTAAGTTCTACAAAGCCAAGACCACAACATTTTAATAAAATCAGTGCATATTTTGTTACTATGCGTATTATGTTGGCATCATTTTTTTCCCTCCTATTGTCTTACAGAGAGAGACAGAGCCAAAACCACAGCCAGAAAAGACGAAGGTAAAAGGAAAAATCATGCACAAAAGCACTGTTCACTTAAAATGCACTGTTTTGATCTCATTATGTGCAGTAGATGGTGCCTTTCATGCTGTATGGTTTGTATTTGACATGGTAGGCACCTCCCAAGAACAAAAAGGTGAAAGAAGCAGCAAAGGCCAAGCCAGAGGAGAAGAAAGAAGAACCTCAAGCAGAGAAAGAAGAGGCTCCTGCAGAAAATGGAGAGGACAAAGCTGAGGAGGTATTACAATTTTGCCTCTCCATGTGAAACTTGCACTATAGCAATGTTAAGAGAATCAAAATGTTAAAGCATGTTTTTCTCCATCCTTCAGCCAGCTGCAGCAGCAGATGAGGCAGACGGAAAGCAGGAAGAGGCTGACGAGGAGGAAAAGGCAGCGGAGTAGTAGTGCCACCCCGAAACTAACTTGCCAATGCTCCCCATACCTCCTTTCTTGTACAATGCAGAGATTATTTTTATCTACTATTTTTCATAAGACGGCAATGTTTTTAGGGATGCTGAAATGCATTTTAAAAAATACTAATTCCATTCAATTTCATGGCTTCTGTGAAGGGAAAGTTTCAGTCATGTTGGGGTTTTTTTGTTTTTCATTGTGCTCGTTTCTCTCTGGCTTCTTATATTGCTTGTAGGCTGTAGTTTTCTATATGACATGCATTCATGTTCATATCAGGAATTTGATGTTGAACCGGGAGAGTTTACCTGAGACATTCTTGATGCATTTTGTAACCTGTACTATTTGGGAATGGAATCCATCATAATGCTATGTGTTTGATAGCGAATAGGATGATTGATCGTTTGAGATTTGTGTTCTATGCGAAGTCTGGCTCGCAGCGTTCACTTTAATCATGTTCATGTACTAGAATGGGTTGGACAATTTTTATTTTTTTATGCAGTCAGTGATGGTAGTCAACGATTTAAATACAGTTAAATTGTTATATTAATATTCTCAGATGTGCTTAACAAAATGCAATATTTCTCATGGTATTTTCACTCGGTCAACAAAATGGATATGTTGAAAATTTGTGGATGTAGCCATAGTGGTTTGGGGATTTCTCTACAAATGTACAGTTTCCTCCTTTTTTTTGTATTAAAAAAAAAAATTAAAAAAAAGTTTCCTTTTGTAATGAATGGTATAAAATGCCAATTAAAGTGGGAATTACTTAAATGTTAAATTGTTTCTCATCAATGATGTATTACCTCCACCATACAGTGTTGAAAGCACTAGTTCAGATGGACCTTTTGTTACCTAAAATTAATTATTGTAGGTATTTTAAACCACTTCCCAAATCCTTGGCAATAACCTAAAAAGAAGGCTGGATATGTTAAATGCCCATTTGAGGTATATTCATATAAATACAGTTTTACTGGTAGGTAATGGTAAAATGTGTGCTTTAGCATAGTTCAAAATGTTTTTTTAACTCCACGAATGTGCATGTCCAAAATAAGATGTTAAATGTATACTATAATGCAAACAAATGCAAAGTACAGTATGTTAACATTTTTAAGGTGAAGCATACCCAGGAAATGGGATGTTTGTCTTATAAAACCATGCAAAGCATCAATAACGTGGCTGGATTAATATGCCTGGGGGCCCATACGGCTTTGAAATAGAGTTCATTTCGGAATACGCATCATGTAAGCATATCTGATGAAATAATGAAGATCTTGAAACTAGAATTGGACTGTCTTAAAATCAGCTACTAAAGCAGGTTCTGCCTTGCAGTTCTTAGGTCACTTGATATTGCGCTAAAGAGCATCTTCCCATATTTCCAAAGTTACAATTAATTACCACAAACACTTGCCACACAGTGAAGCTGGGCAGTTGCCTGCTTTACCAGTTTGCTAATCCAGATTACAATCTTGTATGTTGACTACCATTCTGGTTCATCTCAGGGGCTATGCCCTGTGAAAATCTAGAATAAATTTTTAGTAATAAATGGAGACCAGAAGAAAATATCAGTTTAAAATAGGCAACAAAGTCAGATCCTTTCAGTGCAACACACTACGCACAAATATATTTAACAGTGGTATTATTGGCTATCAACAATATCATCAGAGCTTTCCAACCTTGTGACCCATCGTTACAGATCATGGCCCTTAGTTGGACATGAGCTTTTGATGACGTGAGAGCTTTTCGTGGCAGCTGTGCCTCAGAAGGTAGAGCGGGTCATCCACTAATCAGAAGGTCAGTGGTAAAATACTGAACCCCAAATTGCTCCCAATAGCTGTGGCATCGGTCTGTGACATGTTAATCTCACATCTCCATGCTGGTAAAGAAAACTCAGAAATGGCTTAAGAAATTAAGGAAGTTTAAGAAGGCAAAATTCCCATGCCACATTCCTATTAATTAGGAGCAATAGAAAGCATCCTGACTGGAACATCACCGACTGGCACAGGATGTGCATGGCCCAGGACAGGAGGGCTCTGCAGCAGGTGATAAAAAAACGCTCAAAAGATCATTTTACCCAGCTACTGAGCAAGAATGATATCGGTGAGGTGAGGTGCAGAGCACAGCCCAAAGGATACCAGCCACAACCTGTTCACCCTGCTGCTGTCTGGCAAGAGATGCAGAAGTATTTACTTACCACCAGACTTCAGAGCAGCTTCTTTCCCAGGCCGTGACAATGCAAAATATATAATATATATAATTTTTGTCTAACATTTGCTTTTGATAGTAGAAAAAAAGGAGACTGCAAATGTCATACAACCCTACTGTAAAATTATAAATAAATTTATCTTGTACCTTGTGTGTGAATGTATAAGTTTTCAGTTTCTGATGAGCAGTTGGCACTTTGCATGGTAGCCACTGTCATCATGGTGTAAATGTTGTGTGTGTAAATGTGGTGTAGTGTAAAGCACTTTGAGTGGTCAGAAGACGAGAAAGGTGCAAAACAAGTACAGTCCATTTACCATTTTTCTGGAGCTTTCAACTGTAGCCTTTTTCAGCGACTGAAGTGAACTTTAAGTTTAGAATCACAGATATATGTTTCTAAGGGCAAGAATGAACCTCAATGCTCAAAAATAATTTTGTGTAACAGAATTTCTTTTAATCATCTTGTGGCCCTGCCCCTTGGGTTGTCCTGACCTCATGGCCAAATTAACATGTTAATTTAACCATCAAAATTAAGTGCACACAGCAGACTAGATGGCAGCTTTTTTCACAGAGACCCTGAAACCAGAACTCTTATAATGGAATACTACCTAGCTCTAGGTTTTCTGCATGTCAGTTTGGGGTTATTGGATGAAACATTTATTTAACTATTTTGCATAAGACTGCAACTAATGATTATTGTCATTAATCAACAAATAGATTAATTGACAAATTGTTTCAGCTGTACTTGTATATACTCGTGGGTAGTTTAAGTAATGCGAAACATCATATTTTGTAAGCCCATATGTTTTGTATGCCAAACTTTTAATTTGTAAAGTAACTTAAAGTTGTCAGATAAATGTAGTGGAGTAAAAAGTGATTTACCTCTGAATGGTAGTGGAGTAGAAGTAGAAAGTGGCATGAAAAGAAAAGACTCAAGCAAAGTACAAGTACCTGAAATTTGAGGTCTACAATACATGAATAAATGTACCTGGTTACCTTCCACCACTGCAGCTTGGGACCCTCTGCCCCAACCTCTAGGATAAGTAATGTATGAATACTCAAATAAAACACACAAAAAACTATATGATTTTCCTGGGCACAATAAAACTCCTCTTACAAAGAAAGAAAGTCAGTGACGATATTACAGTGCCTTTCTCCCGACCCCTAGAGGACTGGGTTGCAAATTTTACAAAAGTGATGAAGCGAAATTTATCAATCAAGTGATCGGTGAAGCAAATTGGCAACCATTACGTATGACGTCATGTGCAGAACTCGCGACCTTGGTCAGTATAAAGGGGGCGACCGTTCGCTCATGGTGTTTTTTGTACTATTTTAAAATTGTGTATTTATTTACATGTGGGGTTTGAATCGAATCAATAACCTGGCGTCACATTCAAATAATGCTAATGTTGCTATCCCACGGGCTAACGTTCACTTTTGTCTTTTGTTGAAAGTGCTCCTCCCCACCCCCTTTTTCCTGTGTTACTCCGCTGTGGCGGAAGTAAGTCGTATCTCAGGCCTCATCCTTCCAATGGCGACTGCAAACAGGCTGAATAGAAAGCGGGAGCAACCGTGGAGGGGGTCAGAGCTGTGTAACCGAAATTAAATAAATATATCCTATTCTCTGTAGTCATAAAGTTAGCCTAAAATTTGTTTCACCTCTCCAAATCACGGCCGATTCAATGGCCAAAAATCGGAACATTTCGCTCCTTGAGTCGGGTAAGCCGCAGAAGTAAACCCACTTGATAGCCTCATTTACAACGATATCGGTCTTGCTAATTGATATCCCAAACTGCTGTTTTTCCTCTCTCACGGTTTTAATGTCCTCGCTGTTCAATTTCAGAGCTGTATTACTTGATTTCTCGTTTTCTAACAACGGGTCCATGTCGGAGAGCGGCTGAGGTGAGCTGGCGTGCCTTGAATGGCACAGTGTTTTGTATTTCAAAATAGTTGACTAACAGTTAGCTAGTTGATACTAGAGTTAATAGAGGCAATCTAATCTGAATCGCCTCTTTTAATCCACGGCAGGTCCTAGCGAGCGAACTAGAGGAATATCAGGTGTGTATATCCCTGCTGCTTGTTAACTGCTAACTGCTATCCGTCGGTGTTGTCCGAGTCTGGGCATAAAACTTGTCTCACTCTTTTTAATATCCTTTTACGTCTCACTCGTTTGACATCACCGTTTTTTTTTACTAGCTTAATGTGTACCTGCTGGTGTTTTGTGTGGTGACTCCGCTTTACCAAACTCTTGTTTTCGATAGCTCTTACCCGGGAGGTTGGACTGGCTGGGAAACGAGCACCCGAGGACATATGAAGATGTGGTGAGATTTAACTTCACATATGTTAAGTTCATTGTCGCCGGTTGTTATTGTCTTGTGACAGGGGCACTCTCGTGTGCACGCTCTGTTCTTGTTTACGGGCTTTGTTCTTTTTCCTGCTTCACTACTGTTGGGTTTACTTGAGTTATGATGGTCGACAAGTTCACAGCTCGCTTACACCGACTTCATTTTTGAGTGAACTTGTGCTTTAGTCGATCAAAAGACCGTGTTTGGATAGAGGGTTTAATATTATTTTGCCCCGACTGTTGTACTGCAGATAGGGTGGGTAGTTCGGCTTCTTGCGACGTCGAAACGGCTTCGCCGGCCAATCACAGGCCGAGTTGCGCTGTCTCTGCGTTATGTTGCATGTGACCTGCGCTGTGATTGGTCCATAAAAACAAAAAAATATACATAAGAAGCCACGCCTCTCGGAAGAGGAGTTGAGAAGCACATGAAACCACCAACTATCGCGTCAGACATTTATTCTGACAACTGTTTAGGCAGGCTTAAAAACGTAACTTAAAGTGTAGTATATCAGCCATATTGGACATAATCTTTATTCTTTTTTTTTTTTATATCGTATTGCCAAGTTTATACTTTGTTTGTAATTGTTGATCTGTAGTACTTGCTTTATCTTTTATTTTCTAGATACTGTGTTTATTGTTATGCAACATAATACCATCATAATATCTTTTTTGACCAACAGTCTAACACCCAAACATATTCAATTTACAACTATATGAAACAAAAAAGGGCAGTAAGTCTTTACATTTAAAACAGTTAATGAGCGTTTTAGTCTCATAATCGATTTATCAAAATTGTTCTTGATTCAATTGAACGTTTGAGCAGTGATCTGTATACACTGTCATGTCAATACTCTGTCATTGCCTTGACAGGTCGCAGCCAACAGACATATTGCACCAAACCATTTGCTACAGATATGTAAGCAGATTGGACCAATTCTTGACAAAGAGGTGCCGTCATGTGTCCCAGGTGTACACTCCCTCCTGGGGTCGGGGAAGCAGTCAATGCTTAGGACCGCAAAAGGTATACAAGTATTTTTGGGGGCAGAAATGTATGAGCTTTTTTCCTTCATACTGTCTTGTGTAGTAATTTTGCATGCCTCTTACGCTGATATTATATATAATATAAAGGTTTTAATCGTTTTATTGGTTTCTGCTGTCACCATAATTGATACTATCCTTTTCCCACATACAGCTGGTAATCCGCCGACTCATTCTGTGAGCTTTTTGTTTTTCAGACTGCGACAGTTTGCGGTCTAAAGCTTCATCATATGCAGCCCTTCACCGGGGCAGACCACCAGAGAGGCCTTTGAACTGCAAGAAACCTCCACACCTAGGTAGATCTGGCCTCATCCAATATTCCTTTATTCCTTTATTTCCGTTATGTGTTTTTAACTAATTAAATGGACAAATGGATGTGCTGGGAATTGGTACATGAGACACAGCACTGTATTGCTTGGCAGTGTTTTTAAATGTCTCTCCCCATTAACCATGCGTTTTATGTGTGTGCTGATGAGTCATTTAATAATCTGAATATGTGCACCTTTTAAATGTCTGAAGAATTCAATTGATAGGTTGTATATTGTGTATTCCTTTTTTCCCTGACTGTACACGTTTTAGAAGAAGACGTTCTGTCATTGACAAATATCTGTTTGGTGCGCTGCCATGACTTAGCCAGATTGCTTGTCTTGATGAAGTCTGTTTCATTTCACCTAGAGGTTTGCGTGGAATTATGATTGCACTACAGAGGTCCCTCATTAAACGCTTAAAGCAACTTCATTTTGAGGCAGTGAGAACTTAACGCAGATAAAAACCTTATGGGTGGTGGTCTTATTTTGGGGATATTTTGTCGTTTCCCATAGCAACAGATACAAACCAGATGCATTTATACTTCAGAGCGGCTGTAGTAATGTTTACAGACGCATTTAAATTGAGAATGGCAGTTTTGTTTCATGCTGTTCACGTTTAAACACGCTAAGTATAAAAAGAGAGAGCAAGTGGTGAGAGGGACAAACTAAACTAAAACCCATCTTTATTTGGTGCCGAGACATAAGATTTATTGTGAGATGATGCATTATTGTACCTGCTCGCTTAAGCCCAAGAATAACAGGGTGATGTTCATATATTTCATTTCGTCCTGTGATGATGATGATGATGTCCTATCCACTCCTGCCCACATTAGAGTAAATATATCACATGCCCACTACATTTCTGTTGATCTCAGTCTTGTTGCAGCCCTGTAATTACATCACTATATTCTGTTGATTGGCATCTTATCAACAGTGAAGGTCCATCGAGGGAGAGAGCTGACAGGAGCGCAACGCTTCAGCTCCATCAATCCTGTCAGCAACTATGAGCACATGCGGCTGCATAGGCGGATACTGGGGCATCTGTCTGCAGTGTACTGTATCGCATTTGATCGCACCGGTCTCAGGATCTTCACAGTAAGATAGAACTTGTCAACATATCCCCCTACTCAAAAATAATCCCCTGTTTATTGTGTGCCGTAATTTTGCACTTTCAAACACTGATTAGCGCAGTGGGAAAACACATAACTTTGTAACCCAGACTTGTCTTCTAATGTATGCTAAAACAGAATATTGAAGTAGAAGTGCTTTATTTATTTTTTCAGGGCTCAGATGACTGTTTGGTGAAGATTTGGTCTTCGTTTGATGGAAGGCTTCATTCGACGTTGCGAGGACACTCTGCAGAGATCACAGACTTGGCAGTTAATTATGAGAACACACTAATTGCTGCAGGAAGCTGTGACAAGACCATACGCGTATGGTGCCTTCGTACCTGTGCCCCAGTGGCTGTGCTGCAGGGGCACACTGGATCCATTACCTCCCTACAGGTAAAGGAATCTCAATCATGATGATGTGCTGGCTTTTTTAGAAACGGGGCAATCATGTCAGGTGTCACATCAGTCAGGGATTTCAGTCTGTCCAGTTAGGAAGCATAAGCGACTGTGAATCCTTGTCATTTGTTGCAAATGAAAGTGACAACTGGTGCACTGGAGAGGCAACAGCAAGACAACCCCACAAAAAAATGGTTTTGCTGGTGGTGGCCATAGACAGTTGCTCTTGCCTTATCCTTCCTGACCCATTCAGGTTGCGCAGGTAGTCCAGCTTCTCCTGAATGGAACATCCATAAGTGCCTTTGCAAGAATGTTTGCTGTCTCCTATTGGGATGCATCGACCCTATTATGGTATCTCCCCAATACTGACTCAAATAGTTGGATCAGGTGTCTGTGACAAGGGGGCCGATCTATTCCATTCAGTTACGTGTATACTACACGATGCGTCATGGTCGACCCGAACATTTTGCTAGAAGAAGGTCTGGGGAGGCATATCCTGGAAGGATCGCGCAGACCTCCCAGTGCTAGCTAATGGTTCCCTATCTCATCAGTGGCGTATCCAAACGTTGTCGGGAGTGCATACAGGCACGTGGGGGCCATGTACCTTACTGAGTCACATAAGTTACCATGATGGAAGCAAGTTGGATCAGCCTGTGATTTCCGGTTTTTACTTAGATTTTTGGTGTGATTTTGAATCCAGCCCTCAATCAGTTGATTATTTCCATTGTCATTGTGTTCTCACCGAATTACACAATAAACGGCAAAGATTTTGAACTATTTCGTTCATCGAAATCTGATGTTGGATTTAAGTGTGGCTTTAATTTTTCTGAGCAGTGTATTACTACTGTCAAAGCAAAGGAGTAAAGGCTCGTCCAGACTACACGACTTTCCGTGTTGTTCACATTACACAACTTGCCGTCTTGTGACGGGAGTCTTGAAGTTGTTGTGGCGTTCACACTACGAAACTGATGGGTGACAGGGGGTGACGCACTACGTGAGCTGACAGAGGCTGTGTCACTCGGTCAGGTCTCCAAACCACGTTTTGTCAAGAAAACACATGTGAAACGGGAAATGACGCGAACCTACAGACAAAACCGCTGTTGTTTGTTGTTATAAAGATAGCAATTATAAAGACAAAGAATATGAGTGAAAGAATGGATTAGCACATGCAGGTAGCAGGGATTGTCTGAGCTACAGAGAGAGCTGGAGGAGAGTAAAATTGTTTTTTGGTGAAAGGTAGCTGCCTGCTCTCATTGGCCGGATGTGGATGCTGAGTCGGCCGACTCCTCCAGATATTTTGCATGCTAGATTTCTGGCAGACGTCGGCGATTGTGTCGGGAAGCCGTTGTGATGCGTTGAGTAGTTCACACACAACGACCGCTGATTTGCTCCCAATCACAGCCTGACAGTCGCCGAACTCGCCGGGCGGCAAATCGGGCTAAAAATCTTGTAGTTTGAACTAGACTTAAGATTCATGAATACTCTCTTAAATTTTAAGTATTTAAATTAATTTTGCTACCTACGTTCAAGAAATATACACTTGGATTTAACATACAATTACACATAAGACACTTTTTGTAGAGGTACAAAACACATCAAACAATCATGACAATTCTACTACATTATATCCTTTGGATTTTGATTTTAGTTTAGCAAGAGGACACACTCGATGTATAAAATAATTCTTCAGCCTGTTGCTTTTTAATGCAGGGATTCTGAATCGCAAATTGGAGAGCAGAAGTTGGTATTCTGCATTTAGAACATGTGAGGAGTCAGAAGAGATACTGCTGTGAGTTGCTTGAAAAGAGTGTGCCAAAGCTTGTTCAATAATATTCGCACATATTTGGATTTGATTATATAGTTTAGTTTTAAGTTTCACAGATGGGCTGCTGAGCCACATTCAGCAGTACATAATGACACTCTGAATCACGGATTTAATAAAAAGGAAAAAAATTACAATATTTATGCAATGCTTAACTATTTAAGGATATAGATCTTACAAGATGTTTTCAATGAAAAGAGGCTTATGTATATGTTTCCGCTACATTGACATTAGATGTAAACAATATGCAGAAATCATATTGACATTATTGACAGATATGCTTTTTTGTGCAATATGAGTCATGGTTTTAGTGGGAATGGTAATTTTAATAATTTGTTGGCAGGGGTGTCTCTAAAGAACCACGATGCTTAATTTTACCAATGGTATGTTGTCACACATTTGACCTTTTATCCTAAATCTGTGAACTACTTGTGTTTTTCAGTTCTCACCTTTTGTCAAGGGCTCAAAACGTTATATGCTGTCCACTGGAACTGATGCTACTGTCTGCTTCTGGCAGTGGGATGTCAACAACATCAATTTTAGGTGAGTTCTGCTTTAAATGACCATATTAAATGTGTTTGGACTTGGTGACATTCACAAATATTTCTTTGTATATGATCAAATTACTAAAGGTTTCTGAATGTTATTGTTTTCACATGTGAATGTTTCCCATGTTTTTCATGTGGCCGATTATTGGGAAATAGAATTTTAAACGCTCTTATAAAGGGGCAAAAGATTAAGAATTTTATTATGGATTTCAGAGGAAACATTCGCATTACAGATATTTGAACAAAACATGTTTGTTTATCAGTTAAATTGATAATAGGGTCAGGCCGAAAGACAATGCCATCGTCGATCGGCAATGGCTGACAGACATCATAACGTTAAGCTGGCATTGTGATTGAACCCAACTACCAAATTGTTTTTAAAAATAATTCACACATTACCGCCCTATAAAAGCAGGTTTTAATCCCCGCCAACATTATCATTTTAAATTTTAAATTTTAAATATACCTGCTTGCCTTGTCTCAGACTTCTCTTCTCCCCACAATCAGACGCACTCACACACACCTCCACCTCTGGTTTCTCACTGCATACACACCTGCTTGCCCTGCCTCTCTCTCCCTGCTCCCGTGACTTTCTCCTTCAGCAGTAGGGTATGTTTTATAAAGTCGCAGAAAAGACACAGAACTTGTCTTTTTCCCGGAGTTTTCCACCCGCCATCCATTATCACGGCTGCAGGTGCTCCCCATGCCAGCTTGTTAATGATGTAGCCTATCAAACAACCGAAACCAACATCTGCACTCTGTGTATTCACTGCTGCTTTGCTGCTGGTCCGTGCTTAAAATATCCACTATGTCCGCGACTTGTAACGTCGTAGACTACCAAGTTTTTTTTTTTTAACGTGTGAAGTCTAAATGTAAGTGAGCACATGCATTTTAAAAGATGACTGCTAATTTGCAAGCATTTAGTTGTAGCAAGCAACCAGCTGAATGTATAAAACAATTAAACTAATAAGAGAGTCTTGAACTAAATAGGTATTATAGGATTTCTGTTTTCCTCAAAGTAAGCGGATTACTATGTCACTATGTTCTTCTCCTGTCAGTAAAATTTAGTCTCTCGTCCCATTTTGTATAAAATCTTTAACATTTTCTCTACTATCCTACAAGTGATCGTCCGCACAAATTTACGGAGCGGCCGAGGCCAGGAGTTCAGACTGTGTGCTCCTCATTCAGTCCAGGTAAATATTCATTTTAGGTAGACCGTTGTGTTGAATGTTAATGCTGTTTGTGTTGATCAAACCTGCACATATGCCACCTACTTGTGTTTTAGCATACAATTCTCAGAATTATCAACTAGCTAGCGTTTAATAATTACAGACATAAAAGTTAACTTCTCAAAATTTTGGGTTAAAACACTTTAGACGTATTTTAAAGACATTTGTTTCCAGGTGGGATGTTCTTAGCAACAGGAAGTACTGATGATGTCATCCGAATATATTACCTGGGAAGCGGGAGTCCAGAAAAGATATCGGAGCTCCATGAGCACACGGTGAGAACCCTCTCAGAAGCCAAACTTTGTTGTGCAGCATGTTGCATATCAGAGAACATATTACACATTTACAGTTGCACAAAAAGTACAATGATCACTCTCCATGTCTCTGCTCTCTGTGTAGGACAAAGTCGACAGCATCCAATTTTGCCACTCAGGTGAAAGGTACAGGAAAATCATTGTATTTACTTACCATTGATTTTTCATAGTTACTACGCTGACTTAATGCCGTTAACAGTGTATACAGTGATGGTGCAAGTTGTTTGTTGCCGCCCTGTCTAAGGTTTGTGAGCGGAAGTCGAGACGGAACAGCGCGGATATGGAAGCTCCATCTGCGGCAGCAGTGGAGGTGCATCTTGCTCAACATGTCCGCCACTCTTCCAGGGTAAGGAGCACCTGCTGTTGTATACCAGTGAGGATATGGTGATGAGTGAAGTCTTTTCTTTGTGTAGATTCCTTTAACGTGTCCTCAGAACAAATGGTGACACAAAGGTGTACGCTGTATAAGCAACAGGAACCACTTGCTGTAAAAAAGCAAACTGCAAGATCTGCTAAATAAGCGCCACCTGACCTTAGCTGTCAGAATATGTACAAGTAAACCAGGTGCTGACGTCAGCTGAGTAAGCAATTTTTCAGAAGGTTTTTATTTAGTTGTCAGATTGTAGAAGTCTTAGCTCAGGCCTCTCACCTGATGGCAAAGCAGTCACCGGGTTGTGAACTTTACATCACTTCCAGCTAAGAACAGGAAAGATGTCGGATTCCGCGTGCAATATCATTATTTCTTTATAATCCTTTCTGATTGCTGAAAACGTTTTCCTGCTGTTGTCAAGGATATTATAAAAGACTGTCTGTATTCATTTTGCTGTGGTTTTAAACGTGTATATAATTCTAATATTAATAGCAATATGCCTTTTTAAATGTATTAGAATTAAGTACCCTCGCTTGGTATTTCTGAGATGTTTGTGGGTTAACAACAATGTCAGTGTGATCTGCCTGCTAAAACAACATGAGACACCACACATTTAATCTGAGGAGGGGGATATCACTGGGACTTAGGGCAAAGGTTTGACATTTCTTCCTTTTGCTGTATTAATCTGTGAGTCCGTACTCCCAGTTTACCACCAGCTCTTGCTTAATTGACAAAATCACATGGTGGCTGATTTTGGCTTCACTTCATTGCACATTTATTCTGGACAGTTTGTTCAGTCAAACTTGGCATGACTCCAAACTCTCTGGGCTTATTTCACTGTCGTTCATGCAGAATTTGTACACAACGGACAGGATAAAGGAGCCTCACTGGCAGTTTCATTAATTGACTCTTCTGCGAAAGAAGAGTCAATGTTTTTTTTTTTTTTTTTTTTTTTTTTCTCTCACAAGTAATATTTATGTTATAATGACCAAAGTAATTAACATTTCATAGCTATGTTATCTAACCAAGTTAGCATCACATAGTTGTAGTTATTTGTCACACTTGAATCACACTAAATGTACCCAGTCTGCTCGGTATCAGATTTAGATTTTATGGTGAATCTGCTTTATATCTTTATGGCACACATTTTTTTTGACACATTAGTGAAGATACTAACTTGTTTATCAAAGTGAAAGAGAAAAGAATGACTCTGTGGAAGGGAAACTGGTAGCAACATGCATATAGCCACAGTAAACAAAGGAAATATGTGTTGAAAACATTGGCTTAATTTCTATACTGCATCATAATACAGCGTCAGATAAAAGCTTCCATTAATTTTGTTGTCATTTGAGTTTAGTAATTAATCAACAGTATACTTTGAGAAGTGCAACATGTCCATTTTATAATTTTATGGGTTTTTTTCTCTCAGTGCTGAAACAATGAGTGAAGAGGAAAGCTACTTCAAACCCAAAGTCACCATGGTAGCGTGGGATCGCCATGATAATACAGTCATCACGGCTGTTAACAACCATCTCCTCAAAGTGTGGAACTCCTACACAGGACAGCTGCTACATATCCTTAAAGTAATTGTGCACAATGTTTTGTTTCCCTTAGTAAAATATACAGCATGGTGGATATCACAACCACCTGATGTAATGTCCACAAACTGACTTATTTTAAAAGCAGAGGCTAACCTAAACATGGTTTTCAGGGCCACGAGGCTGAGGTGTTTGTTCTGGAACCGCACCCTTTTGACCCCAGGATCATCCTGTCAGCCGGCCATGATGGGAATGTCTACATATGGGATCTGCTGCGAGGGACAAACACGCAGCACTACTTCAACATGGTAACAAAACAGACTTAGTTTAGTATATATTTGTCCTTGTGGCTCAAACATCAGTTTACTTCAGGCATCAGTCACACAGTGATTTTCATCCTGCAGTGGGTCTCACATTTATCCTGAATCTTCCAGTTCATCCTCATCCCTTTTTTTGGTCTATTTGTGAGCTGTTTGACGAGTCTGACCTCCTAACTGTTATTTAGTTTTTGTTCTCTCACAAAGCGGGTAAGAGGAGGATAGCCAATGTGATTTTCAAAAAAATCTACTTTGAGGTTCTGCAGGATGTGAAAGGGGGAAAAAATCATTCAAGAACAACAAAGTAATGAAAAGCTAAAAAAAAAAAAAAACATACATTAAGGCTATTAAGTGCTCTGCTTTTTGTAATGAGTTTGTCTGCCTCGCTAATGAGATTTGGTACCTGGGGTGATTTTGTGTTTCCAATCCAGATTGAGGGCCAGGGTCACGGAGCTGTTTTCGACTGCAAATTCACCCCCGATGGCCAGCGTTTTGCCTGCACAGACTCCCATGGCCATCTGCTCATCTTTGGCTTCGGGAGTTCCAAGCCGTATGAGAAGGCAAGGAGAAGTCTGCCGTGCACACAAACAATTCATCATTGTTGCTGGGTGTCATTTTGGGACTAGTTGTCGATAAATACACAGTAATCCATTTTACAGATTGAGAAAATGTTGAAGCCTTTGAACTAGGGCTGGACAATAAAACAATAACAATTATCGCAATTCTTTTTTTTTTTTTTAAATAACACTAACAAATGTTCAATAAATATTCAATAGTTTGATTTTATTCACTTGAATCATACATGAATTAGGACTTTATTATTTTATTTGTTGAGGAAAAAGGACTAAAAAAATCTTAATTTTACCCATGCATTTTTGTTAACAAAGATTTTATCATAATTGTTCTTCCTCAGATTTGTGAATTGATCCACTGTTTTGGCATCAGGTGTAGACCATAAAGAATATTTTAAACCACAATTAACCAGTCAGGTTTCTTCAACTTTCACTCAGGGTCAAAAGTCAGCCTTTTTATTGTGATAACATTTTTGGCCATATCGTCCAGCCCTACCTTGAACGTTAACGCCTTCACAGCTCCCTGTCTGGTATGAATAAATCTCACATCTTGAATTTAAACTGTTTCTTTCTCTGGATCTCCACACAGCTTCCAGACCAGGTGTTCTTCCACACAGACTACCGACCCCTGATCCGGGACACCAACGGCTTTGTGCTGGATGAACAGACACAGCAGGCGCCCCATCTCATGCCCCCGCCCTTCTTGGTGGACGTGGACGGAAACCCCCATCCACCAAGGTAGACGTGCCCTTCTTTGGGTTATACAGCAGCAATACAGTCTTCTCTCATTCACTGCGGGTTCAGATGTTTGAGTGTTGCTCTAGGCCGCTTAGAAAATCAATACTAAATAGAGTAGTGCAGTTCAGTTCTTTTACTCACATTGGCCCTGTTGTACATCTAATCTTGGTGTATAATTCATAGCAAGGTTGGTATTGGTTTGACTTAAAGTTAGTAAAGTTCAGTCAGCTGTGCTTCAAATGTATCTTGATGGATTTGTGCAATGTTTTTAAAAATGTCTTCATTTTCAGGTACCAACGTCTTGTCCCAGGGCGGGAGAACATTGCTGCTGAACACCTGGTTCCTCAGCTGGGCTATGTAGCCACCAGTAAGCATGGAAATCACCACACGCAGGACTTAATTCGACCACAGTCACAGGAATATGTAGTGTTAAAATATAAATCATAAATCTACTTGACTGTTTTATTAGCCAACTAGATTTAAGAACATCTGAACCATATCTGTCCTGCTACTATGTCTTGACAAGTTTGATCATTTCATAACTAGTCCACCAGTGTGAACCTCTTCCAACACCCCACTCATGCTCTTTGTCTCCCTGTTTGACAACCTCTTCAGGTGATGGCGAGGTGGTGGAACAGGTGATCAGCCAGCAGACTGCAGAGCATGAGGAGGTTGCCGTTAGACGCAGCAGCCTTCTGGATGAGGCCATCCGCAATCTCCAGCAGCAACAGGACCGGCAGACCCAGCCAGGGACGGAGGCAGCTCCAGCGGCTGTAGCAGGACCAGAAGGGCACGCTGAGGCACAAGGCCCAGCCTTGGCACCGAGCACACCACGCAGAGGTACCAATACACCACCAGTTTTGTATTGGATTGCATTAGCTGACACATTGATCCAGTGAGCTGATGGAGGCTAGCTGTGTGATTTTTGAAAGCTTCACACAGTGTGCTGAAAATACCAGTCAATAATTTCCTGAAAGTTAATATTTGTTATTTTTCCTTTGTTACAGTGTCTGTGAACGATCGAGCAGACGTGCAGTCACCCCCTAATGTGGGTCTACGCCGCAGCGGCCAGGTGGAAGGTGTCCGGCAGATGCACCAGAATGCTCCTCGCAGCCAGATGGCTACCGAGAGAGACCTGCAGGCCTGGAGACGCAGGGTGGTGGTGCCTGAACTGGCACCCAGCAGCTATGGGTAGGGACTTTAGACAGCGATATTTTCTTTACCATCCACAGCTGAAGACATCTGATGTGTCTAATTGGAAATGTCTTTGCTTTTTCTGGAGCTTTTGTATTGGCATATCTTTCCGAGGTGATGCTGTTTACAGAAAGCACTATTGATTATTTTTATAATGTAGTATTTTAATGACCTGAATGGAAATGGATCCTACTCCCATTTTTAGATCTGGATTTTTTGACTGGCTTCATGATTATGATCTTTTTATTTTTTTTTATTTAGCCATTCATTTGGCAGACTCTTTTATCCCAAGTTACTTACATTTGAAGAACAGCATACAGGCATCAATAAAGTACAACATCTGCAAGTGACAATACATACTAGTAAGAGCAGCAATAAATACTAGTAACAGCTATTAGCGCATACGGCAATATTGTGGTAAATACCTAGGGAATGAAGTAAGAGTTAATGAATAGTACAATCAATACAAGAGGATTCTAGGGAGATAGAAGAAGGAAATGCACGTTAGAGGTTAGGGGTGTTATAAGACAAAGTGTTCTCTGAAGAGATGAGTTTTCAAGAGCTTCTTGAAGTTAGAGAGGGACGCCTCTGCATCTGTTCCACCATCGTGGTGTCACCGATGAGAACAGCCGGGACTGAGATTGCTTTGTGTGAGAGCCAGAAGGCGTTCATTAGAGGAGTGCAGTGGCCCCAGAAGGAATGTAAACGTGTAAACGTGTATTATGGAGTTTAGGTAGATGGGTGTACAACTTAGAGACAGCAGCAACATGCTCTGAGAATGACAGTTGGTCATCAGTCGTGGCACCCAAGTTTCTCACCACCCTGGTAGGGGTGATGGTTGAGGAGCCAATTTTTTATTTTGATGTTGTGGATTTTCCCAAACTTTTCTTTCATGAAAAGAAACTGACACATCAAAAGGATTTAAGAGTATATGAATATAGCCTGGTTTTGTTAATGATACAGACAGGCTAAGGGCCCGTGTCCACAAAAGCGTTTTTTTCTGACACCAGAGTCTTTTTTTCAATTCATTCCAGTGGGAGCGCCGCCTTTTTCCAAGCTGGTAAAAAAACGGCAGGAGCGTGAAGAGGCGCTGTGCGTCTTTTCTGCGCCGGGCGCTGAGGGTTTTTTTTCCTGGTTGCCGAGAGTTGAAAAATGTTCAACTTTGGGAAAAACACTGCGCTCGTCACTGACTTTTTACCCAGCCGTCCAATCACATTGCAGTAGGGAAAGGACAAACACCTCACCGATCACATCCCATCTTGAACGAAACGATGTGTCTACTCGCCGCGGTGTTTCCTCGCCCGCAAAATCTCATGAACCCACGTACGTCTGTGCTCTCATGTTTCAGCCTTCTCTTCATGCAGAGCAAGGGCCAGAACACGTAGGCCTACATACTTTGTGGTGACATTTTTACATTGACTAAAATGAAGTAGGCTACCCTACTTGCAACACATCGCCTCCACGGAAATTATGTATCATAGCAACCACAGCGTCTCGAAAAAAGACACTGCACCTCCAAAATGCACCCTAGCGCTCCCAGCTCGGCGTTTTCAGAACAGCAGGTGGCGTTTTCAGCTGTTAAAACACACTTTGGTGGACATGGGCCCTAAAGGGTCAACATCACAATTTTTGGACGGCTTATGGCTAAATGTACCCATCGAGCAACAGCGTGGGGTTTACATACCCCATATTTCAGCATTTCTTTTGCTTTAAATTTTGTTACTGTTCCTCTTAAACATTTTCTATAATGTTCAAACATTTTCAGGGACCAGGAGGACATTCGAACAGCCAAAGGAGATGAGGAGGTAGCTCTGTACAGTGCAAAGAAGAGGCGCATTATCTACAGCAGCTGTCGAGTAGGTTTCGTTCGTTTTTTTAAAATTGTTTTGTTCTCTGTATGATTGTAGTTATTTGATTCTAATCAAAGATTAAAACAGTTGTCAACATTTTTGTGCTTTTTTTCTTTCTTTGTTCACAACTATTTCTGTAAAAATCATTGCACCGGTGTTGAGTCAGTCCCATCTGTCCCTGCAGGATGATTCAGACGATGAGCCTACCTCTGCAAAGCGAGCGCATGGCCGCGGTGACGCGCAGGAATTCATCGACTTGTCATGCGAAGAGGGAGAGGAGACCGCAAGCTCAGAGGTACACACTGAGGTATCACATTCTCCGCTCTCTCGTGACTTTGGCAAAAGTATAATTTACAAGCACCTGAGGTCTGTCTTCGGGGGGCTTTAAGCACTTTATTTATTTAGATTATTATTATATCTGTTCAGGACAATGAATTAGATGGCAGTGAACTGGAATCCTCCAATGATGAAGAGTGGAACAGTGACAGCTCAAGGTATAAAGTTTTATACTCTATTGAGGAGTCTTTCTTTGAATTTGTTTGAACTTGTTTAGAGTACCAGATCAGAGGGTTTTCCTGAATTACATAAATTATGACAGACATAAAAGTATCGACTTTCATGTTAAAACTCTGTTACTCCTTTGTGTTGTCTTAGGTGGCAATCCCCACCCATCTGGTACCCCAAGCAGGTTAAAACAAGTTATTAAGTTTTTTGTTGCCTGTTTTCACGCGTTTCACTTAAAATTGTAATCATAACTGCTTGTGATCGGACAGCCACACGTCCAGCGAGTACTCTGACTGGACGGCCGACGCTGGTATCAACCTGCAGCCCTCCACCCCCTTGTCGTCGCGGAAACGAGTGCAGCGCCAACTCAGCAGCTCTGAAGAGGAGGAGGAAGAGAACGAGGAGGAGGAGGAGAAGCAGCAGAGTGATGAGGAGGAGAAACCTAAGATGAAAAGCAAAGAGAACGCCAAGAAAGTAAAGAACAAGGCATCCAGGGTGAGTTGATAAACACAGTGCATACAGTAGATACAGATACCAATCCTGATGAGCCACTAGCTGCGTTTCCACCAAAGGGACCAGGGTCTAAATTTAGTTCTGGGGTCTTTATTTTACCCCCCAAAAAGCTGATGGAGTTGACCTAAATACTGGGTCTGGAGTTGTCTGAAGTTTTCATCAGTCAGGAAGTTTTTACACATAGCTGAAGTCCGTCTCCTCCTCTCCAAAACGAGCGGAACAGCTGATTACAGAAGGTAATAAAGCTCGTTAAACATGCTGTTCCTCCGACGCTCAGGCGGACACAGACGAGTGCTGCTAGCTGATCTGCAGCTCTTGTCGGCTAGAAATGTTTTAATAACCTTCCAAACTGTCGTGATTTTATTTTTGTGTTGCTTCCTCTGTGCTGGAGTTATTTTAAGAACTTGATGGCTTTATCCAGTTTGTTATTAAATTTGTAACGAACTTTATTGTGTGTCTCTCCAACTTACTCCCACACAAAAAGAGCTGTTTTTAATGGTCAAGCGTAGCCTATAGATTTTCATTATATTCCACTCAGTGTTTATTTATAAATTTTGCTCATGGATAGTGGTTACAAAAAATGATGCCTGTGCATCGTTTTGTACGCTGTGCAGGCCTGCAGCCTATGTCAGCTGGTTAATTTGCCTAATCTTTGCAGGTCTTTAGACCACGGTGGAAACGCACACAATAATGGGCTGAAGGAACCTTTTAGTTCCTTGAAAAGAGATCTGGGTACTTTTGGTCAAAAAACGGCAATACTGTCTGAATCTAAAGCAGAGTGGGGCAATAAATAACCAGTGAAGATCATCGAGGAAATATAAATGATGAATTTTTTAACAAGCATTTTAAAACGGGTTCACGTTCACTCGCTTAACATTTTACGTCTTGTTTCTTCAATCAGCGTCCAAAGGCCAGACCATCCATCAACAGAGAAGTGTCCAATGAGTTCAGACCCTCACCGTGGATCACTGATGTCATTCCCAGGAAGTCTCCTTTTGTTCCCCAAATGGGCGATGAGGTATTATGTACAGCAGGATACTCTTTATGCCAACAATCAAACCTTCCTGAAGAGAAGTTTGGTCACTGCCTTTGCAGAACAGAGAAACAGAAGCAGAGAAAATGTAAAAAAAAAAAGAAAAAGCATTGAAAAACATGGATAAAAAATTTTTTTCAGACCATTAGAAATGCACTGTATGAAATGTGAGTACAATTTTAACATGACAGGCATGTGGGAAAATTGGAAACATTAGGTAGGTATTAGAAATATTGACTGTTTGGGTTGTTCTTAAATATACAGCCAGTGCATAAATGTAGTCTGAATTCTTTTAACTAACATAATTATCGCAATATAATTTTCCTCAATAACAACATAACATAATTTACAATAAATGTTCGATTTAATTTGAATCATAAATGATCCGGCACAAAATTTTATTAAGATATTTATTTTGTTGATGAAACGGCACTGAAAAAAAGATTTTACTTAAAATTGTTTTGAATGTTCAACCTCAGATTGGTGAATTGATCCAGTGTTGTCATGTTCTGACCATAAAGATTAGTTTAAAACACAATGAACCGTCTGCTTTCACTCAGGAGCAAAAATCTGCCCTTAAAATTGAAAGAAATAATGATTTGACATGATGATTATTGACACCGAATGATATGAAATATCGTGATAACATTTTTGGCCATATCGCCCAGCCCTTCCTTTTTTAAGGGTACCATTAATCATCATCATCCTGTTTGGCATCACATAGAAAAGTAATTTTCTGTGTCCGTCAGGTGATCTATTTTCGGCAGGGACACGAGGCCTACGTTGAGGCGGTAAACCGGAATGAACTGTACCCCATCAACTTAGACAAACAGCCCTGGAAGAAAATGCAACTGCGGGTGAGACTGAGACAAATAAGAACATAATAAAATATTCTTGGTAGAAGAAAAATACCCACAAATCCTGCTTCTTTTTTTAAAACAAAATGTCTAAACCAAACCATCATTCTTTTGTTGTAAATATTTTTTCAAGATTGTTAATCAAAATGTACATTACATGGAAACCCTGCTGTAAATTTCTTAGGACCAAGAGTTTGTGAAGATCACTGGGATCAAATATGAAGTCTGCCCTCCAACACTTTGCTGTCTGAAGCTGACCCTTATTGACCACGGCACTGGCAAAATCACAGACAAGTCCTTTTCTGTCAAGTAAGCAGCTCAGTTTCAGAGAAACTATTTGCATTTCTTATTCCCATTAGCAACCCAACACGAAGGTGGCATTTCCCTGAGTCTTATTTGAACTGAATGAATGAAGATGATGATGATTCAAATTAAGTTTTTATTATATGGAAATAGTAATGCCTACATTTGAGTGTTTGGTTGCTATTATGATTAGGATAATAAGCTCTCTGGCATTTGACATGCTGGCTGAATTTCTGGTACTGTGTTGTTGTTTTTTTTTATGAAATGGATGGGTTCAGTATAATTCAGCATCAGTCTCACAAAGAGTCTTGTTGTTTATTTTACTTCCCCATTGAAGTGACATTGATTTCTCCTGCAGGTATCACGACATGCCAGATGTGATAGATTTCCTCGTGTTGAGGCAAAGTTATGACGAGGCGCTCCGTAGAAACTGGCAGCCAAGTATGTTTGTGCACCTTGTTAGAGATGTCAATTCCTTGTTTTCGAGGCCATGTAAAATCCTCCATGTATCTGTTTCATCAATTTTAAACACATAAACCTACACACAGGAACGGTGCTCCCTAGTTGTGAATTTAATAGCGTTCAACATTTCAGACAACCTAATACCTGCTCGTAGTTGTAGTACTCTTGTAGGGAGCACCTTTCCACTGTGAGGATTCTTTTTCATTTCTCCATTGCTGCTTCTCAGTCAAGGTGCTGATAAATTAAGTTTTGTTGTTGTTCACATATGTCCTGTTGTTGAGCAGTGTAGTTTCTTAGAATAAAAACTGTGGATCCTCCTCCTAAGTGTGTTAACATCATCTTCTTTGCAGATGACAGGTTCCGCTCAGTGATAGATGACGCCTGGTGGTTTGGGACTATCGTCTGTCAGGAGCCCTACCAGCTAGAATATCCTGACAGTCTCTTCCAGTGCTTCAAAGTCAGGTGGGAACACACATTGTTGTCATTAGAGGGTAACTGAACATACTGTGGTTTTGGCTCCAGCATCAATACTAATTATTGGCTAGTTTCTAGACATACTGCTTCAGATACTGTTACAATTTGAAGCAAAGCTTTGGGCACTGTGTGTCTCGCCTGACTCCAATCATTGAAATGAAATTTGTGATTGACACTTGTGGATTGTCTCCCTTTACGGTCCAGAGTATATCCAATAGAGGTTAGTTAGACTAGGCTGTCTGTCCCCTAGTGGTCATTAATAGGCATGACAGTTTTCATCATCATATCTGACAGTAATGAAAGTTTGTAGTGCTTGTTTTTTAATCAAAACAAAACACCTTTATATTGAGGGTATCATATTATTCACTAATTTTACTGAAACAAAGTAAGGTAGCGCTAGGTGTTGCATGTGTCACACATGCAAGTTGACACTTGTTTTTGTGTTTTCACCAGATGGGACAATGGGGAAACTGAAAAACTGAGTCCTTGGGATGTGGAATCTATTCCAGATGATGGTAATTAAGAATTCCATCCACATATAAACTGTCGTATGTTCCCAAGCGGGGTTAGTGGGGTTTCAGTGCTTATTGAACAAGTCTGTCTCCGCTGTGCAGCCCAGCAGCCAGAGACAGAAGGAGGTGGTATCCCTGTGACACCAGATGAGATGAGCGAGCTGATGTACAAGCCTCTGCCGGGGGAGTGGGGGGAGAGGAGCAGGGACGCGGAGTGCGAACGCATCGTCGCTGGCATCGACCAGCTCATCACCGTCGGTATGTGTGCATAACTCTCCGTGTTTGCTCTCACTCACACGCTCCCTCTTTCACATGTCTGGTCACGGTGTCATTCACTGACACCAGGGTATCTATAGGTTCCTTTTAAGTGTGAAAGACTATCTTCCCAGTTATACTAACCTACCTTCCCCTGTGTTTCTGCTACAGAGATTGCAGCTCCCTTCTCTGGTCCTGTGGACTTAGTCCAGTATCCCACCTACTGCACTGTGATAGCCTATCCCACTGACCTGGGCACAATCAGACTCCGACTCCTGAACAGATTCTACAGGTCAGTCCTACCAGTTTTCCCTCCTGCCAATGTACCTGACGATGCAGCACAAAGGCATGGATGTATTTTCACTCCTGACATTTGACCTAACTCTGTCCTTGAATTGTCTTCGCCTGTTAAAATCCAAGTAACTGATTTTTATTTATTTTTTGTACGGTTTGTGAAGACACTGTATTTACTTACCTCTGGTGATCCACAGGCGCCTCTCAGCATTAATTTGGGATGCCAGGTATATTGCACATAACGCCCGCACTTTCAATGAGCCAAGGAGCAAGATTGCCCACTCTGCAAAACTCATCACAAATGTCCTCCAGAAATATGTCAAGTACGTTTTACTTGTTGTATGTCCAGTGTTTTTCCAAAAAAAAATATTCTAGATCATGTGAGGATACGCAAACTACAGGCACAGTATCATTCACATAATTTGTCTTGCACACTTAAGTTGACACATTTTTCAATCTTTCCCAGTAATCCAAGCTGCACAGATATCATGGAGATTTACAATGCTGTTGAAGAAATGGATGACGACGATGTAAGTCTGGCTGGTTTGTCATTAGTTTGTTTGATTTTTTCATGTCATGTTGTAAGAAATGAATTGGGTAAAGGGAACCTGAATTGGCTGTGAGGTTGTTTTTCCACTTTTAGTTGCAGTCACCTTTTGTTTAAAAAAAAAAAAGTAATTGTAATTCGGTTAATGATCATATTCAAGTAATCCAAATTTGATTACGGCCTACAGGAAGAGGACACGGAAGCACCGGGAACATCCTCTGGACACAGACTGCGTCAGGTAAACAGATACACAAAATAAATCAAACACAAAGTACTTTGACATGATGTAGAAACAAGACAACACAAAGAATTTCTAACATTGGTTGGTTGTTTGGATGGATGAGATTTTGGTAGCAGATTGACTATTAATGATTCAGTAGCAGCAGATACCATGAGTTACGTGTCACGATGATTTCTTCTCTTCCTCCTTGATATTTGCAGCGCTCTGTAGAGGTGGTGCCAGACAGAGACGCTTGGAAGGAACAGTGCAAGAAGCTGCTCAACTACATATTTGAGTGTGAGGACTCTGAGCCATTCAGGCAGCCTGTGGATCCTCAGAACTATCCAGTAAGTAAACCCAAGGGCATGCTATCAAACTAACAACCGCAAGTTATATTTTGAGTGTATTCCAGTGTTTTGGAAAATAAGTCTAAATCATGTCATGTGTGCATACCCAGGATTACCACGGTATCATTGATACACCAATGGACTTTGGCACTGTGAAAAGGACACTGGGGGAAGACCGCTATGACAACCCTATAGAGCTGTGCAAAGACACCCGGCTCATTTTTGCCAACGCTAAAGCCTACACACCCAATAAACGCTCCAAGGTAGGGTAATTGAAGTTTATCTGCTCTACAATGCAGGACATTATTTAATGTAATAGTTGTTCATCCAATAAAATCTCCGTGTGAATTGAAATATGAACTCATTTTATATGTATTTTGACATATGAGGTAATGTTTCCTCTTTTCTGCTCTGTTCTAGATTTACAGTATGACCCTGCGGCTCTCTGCCTTCTTTGAGGAGCAAATCAGATCAATCATATCTGAGTACAAAACTGCTGTCAAGAGCAGTGATAGGCTCCGCCGCAGTCAGCGGTTCCGCAAGAAAATGCAGCAGCAGGATCATCCCACCGCCGCAACAAGGTCTGTCCAGGTTATACGTTTCCTCAGCTCATTTGCACAAAAGATTTGCGCTTGAGTGAATCAGCTGGACATAGATTCAGACGTGGCTTAAAATACTGTTACTAACAAAACACGCTGCTTGCAGTTTTTATCTTTGAAAACCATCCAGTACAGCCTAAATGTTTAACAATGTTCAAATTTCATTGGAAACTGGTTTAGGTAGTCAGAAATGATGGCTTACCTGTTCATGTCAATGTCTGATGAGATTCTTATTTTCTCAAGTCAAAAGAGAGCTGCTGTAAAAACTCAGGAAAAAGTGGAGTCGACGTCAGTGACCAAATCTACCTCAGCCAAAGTGTCTGTTCCTGAGAGAGCCAGGAGGAGTCGAAGCAGCAGCTCAGGTCACAGCTCCTCGGAGGACGACTCCGGCTCCAAAGGTGCTTCATCAACGCCAGGTACAAAAGAAACTTTGCCTTAGTTAGATACTGTTCACTGAAAACGACGAGTTAAATGTGTAAATGTTTTTATTGTCCTCTTAACAGACTCCAGGTTTTTTAAGACCACTGCCAAACAATTGAAATGTCAATTCATGCTAAAAGTATCAAGATGATGATAATACTAAAAATAACAATCACCATCACGGATCCTATAGCCTTGAGGATTTTCAGATTTAAGGGTCAGAAAAGCGTGTGGCCATGCACTGTAAAATGTTTTAGTGTTTGTAAAACCAAAGTAAAAATCTAAATTACAAGCCGTGTACTGGTGTAATGCTAGTTATGTTAGTATACCAACATTTGTGAAATTGTTACATGGATCTAGTAGTATAACCAGCACTAGTATTATTTCCACATATATATTCTAGATTTTTACCACATTTACAGTACAACATCCCAGAAATGGTGAAAAACCATACTTACCATATTTTTTAATCAAATACATAATTAATTATCATTAAATATAATATTGACAACAGTGAATTTTCATTGTTGGATTTTTATTATTATTTTCATATCATATAATTGTAAATGTGTATATATTATAAATGTAAAAATCTTTGCATCACTGTAAGAAATATTTGTGTGTGAGAAGCATAGCTTCACTACTTTTACCCTAAAAGAATAAACAACCCGTTTGGTAGACTTCAGATTACATAATTCTGTTCAGTAAGATCTCTGAAACTATAATAAGTTGAAAACAATATGCTTTGCAAACTGAAAAGGCATACTATTTTACAACACGCCGACATCTAGTGGATTATTGTAGCATAACATGCCTAAACGGAGTGGTAGAGATGACTCAATCATGTTGAGTTTAGTTCCACGCATTTATTTTAATTAGAGAAAGTAACTAAAAATGTGCTCTACCAACAATAAAGGGTTTTAACTGCAATAACCTGTGAAGTCCGATACTTTAGCTCACAGACAAGTGAAGACTTACATTTGACTTCAGTAACTTGTGTTGTGGTAATACCACATTTTGGCCGCGCAGTGGTGTAATGACCTCCCCGCTGAAGTCAGCACAGCAGAGTCGCTGTACGTATTTCACCGCAGGCTAAAAATACACATTCACTTTCACCTTTTTTTTATTGCACCCCATGCTGGCTTCCATCTCACATCTCGCTCCTTAAAAAAGACAACTGCAATGTAGTTCTACATGTTGTATATTCTCACTTTTCAATGACATCTACATCTTTGCTTCCTTATTGTGTTTGAATGCACTTACTGTACGTTGCTGTGGACAAAGGTGTCTGCTAAATAAATGTAATGTAACCATTTTTTTTTAATTTCAGAGTCTGACAGTGAGAGTGAGCTGAGTGAGTCAGAAGAGGAGGAGAAACGTCCAGGTTCCTCAAAGCACCATCAACTCAGACAGAAAGCAAGAGTTACAAGACGCAACTGTGCCAAGCAGAGGAAAAAAGGTGAGGAGTTTATGTATTTCCTGTTAAAATCCAGTTTTCAAAAATCATCGTATCAATATCACCTCGTTAAATTCAGGATAATAGTGTCACATTCTTAAATTGTGTATTGGGCACTGAAGATATGTTATTGTTGCCAGTTGCAGAGAGCGATAGTGAAGAAGAAGAGGAGGAGGAGGAATTTGACAGTGAAGGTGAGGTTGGAAAGATGTCCTCCCAGTCGTCAGGTCGTCGCTACCCCAGCAGGAGCAAAAACAGCAGGAGCACACGGCTAACCCGAAACAGCGCTGGCGCAGACAGGAAGCGCACAGGTAAACGCTACCAGAGATGTTTTATAGTCACATCCTCAATAAAACTCTACGGGGAAAGCCCGCAACGGCAAAGATTGCAGTTATCCCGCCACTCCCACTAGAAAGCCAATGGTCTGCTTTTAACAGCCAAAACGGGAAACATGTATTCAGCCAATCGTGTGGTTCTACTGCGCATGCACGGGAGTGGTGATGCATGCGTAGTAGAAGTATAACCGGTTTGGGAAAACGCTTTTTAAACCTTATTTTGAGGCAAAGTCGTCAAACTTTTTCAGCAATTTTTATCAGATTTTACTGCTGATACTTGTCATGCAGTTTTATGTCCTGGTGACCAATAAAAGTGCAGTTCTGGCTCTCTCCCCATTCATTCAGATAGGAGCCTGGTCTTGTTAGTCTGAAATAGCTGCCTGGAGGCGTTGCCAAGATGGTGACTGAATGGCATGACTTGCCTAGAAGGACTTTGACGCTACTGACTGACCAGTCTTCTGCAAATCTCAAAACCCACCAGCCAAATGTGTTAAACATCTTTCTGCATGGCTCGTTTTCAGAGGACAGAGCAGAGGTGAACGGGCACGGCAGCAGGTCTTCTCACAGGGAGAGACGTCGCCACCAGGACTCTGACAGAGCCACATCCCAGGGCTCTGAGGGGGAAGAGGAAATCACGGTTCGTAGGTCACTCAAGAGAAAGACTGCAAGGGCTGCTGTGAATAAAATCAAACTCCTTGAAGCATCAGATGAAGACTTTGAGGAGGAGGAGGAGGAGAAGCCGAGGAGGAGCAGCAGCCGCCTTCGCCACACAGTCCGGGCCAGCAAACGCACCGCAGTGATCCTGAGCAGCTCAGATTCTGACGAGAAGTCATCAACACGTGGTAGACAAATGCTTTTCTTAATACCACTATCATACAACCCAAAATTTTAACCATCACATTTAAAATCGGAAATTGTATTTGCATTTTTCTTTCTACTTCAGCTTATTGAAAATATATTTTTCTTGATTCTCTTTCTAGCTTCTCGAAAAACAAAGGAATCAGATGTTGAGTCCAAGGACGAAGACGATGACAGTGATGCTTCAACCTCCTCCCAGAATCAGCAGAATGGACATACAAGGTCCAACAAACAGAGGACGTCAAGACAAGCTGCTAAGGGAAATGGTGAGAAATGTCCTCATCAGTTTTTAGTTTTTGATTCCTAGTTGCCACTTTCTTGGAGCTGTGATGACAGTTTCTTATGAGTTTGATTTGTTTTCCTCCTTTCTTCTGCAGAAACGTTGTCCCACATGAACGGACACGGTGCAAAACAGCCAGAAAGCAACTCTGAGCAAGAGGAATCTGCAGACGACAGTTCTGGAGAAGCTGAGGAGGAAGAGGAGCAGGATGACGTGGTTCAGAAACCGTCTAAAAGCACAGCAGCCACTCCTGCCAGGAAAAAGAGGATTACAAGCGAGGAGGTAGAAGACACTGAACGCAGGATCCCACGACACAAATCTCCTGTAAGCTCAGATGAAGAGGACAAAGACTGCGTGTCTCAGAAACACCCACACCAAAATGGAAGAAATGTGGAGGAAGCCATCCACAAGGACTCTAAGATAAAGAGCAAAGTTTCACCGTCAAAAAGCCAAGCTAAACAAAAATCTGCCTCAACTAATCGACTGGATGGTGCAGAATCAGAGGAACTCAGTGATTCTCCAAAGAGATCCGGCCCACGCAAGAAAAGACTAAAAAAAGATGAAGGACGCGAAGTAGAAAGTAATCACTCCAGTGAGGAAGTTGAGAGTGAAAGCAAGTCAAAGAGGCCAACAAGAAACAAGAGTAAATATAAAAGGCCTCACAGTGACACCTCAGCTTCAGACAGTTCTGAGCAGGAATACAAACCCAAGAGCAAGTCGAGGAGAAAACGCTCCACTGGCTCATCGGACGAAGAGTCGGATAATTCGGACAACACATCTAATAGACGGCTGAGTCTCCGAGCCCTGCCAAAAAAGAAATACATCAGTGACAACTCTCTTTCGGAAGAAGACTCTGCTTCTGCGAGCAAGGGCAAACAGAGGAACGGTAAGAAAACACCCACAGCGTCTAAGGAAGACGGGAATATCAAGAGAGAGTCCAATAGAACCTCTCCCAATGAAGCCAGGAATCAACTGTCTTCCAAGAGAAAACGCATTTACACCTCAGACTCTGAAGAGGAGGGTGGAGAGAAGGAGCCAGTGTCCAAGAACAATAGAAAGAGCAGGTCAGGCCCCTCAAAGCGTCCCAAAAGGGAATACAAACAAAAGGACGGTAACGGCAATGAGGACGAAACCTCTTCCCACTCTGATTCCAGCGAGGAGGAGGAAGATGTTGGTCGTTTGAGGAGCGGGAAGAAGAACGCAAGGCGGCCAAAACACAAACGGAAGGAAAGCTACAGCAGCAGCAATCACAGTTCTGACTCAGAAAGTGAGCAGTCGTCTTCGGCCTCCGAAAACTCGTTTGCCAGCTCAGGGTCCCACAGTAGTCCAAAGAGGAGAAGTCGCAGGCGGGCTGCGATCAGAGAAGGGACTGGCAGCCGCCAGCTAAGGCAGCGCCGCCGCCGGTCTGCCTCAGAGGAGGACAGTGACGAGTCGTACAGCAAACCGCAGCGAAAGGCACGCGTGAACACCCGTAACCGGGGCAAGCGGACGGTAAGTTACCACGACAGTGAATAAAGGGCGTAGCGGCTGGAACTACAGACGGAGACGGACGTTAACTGGAGACCTTAAAGACACTTGATGGCCACGTTATGGTAGTAGCACTGGAGTCCTCGAGAGAAAATGCTGTGAATCTGTTTCATTCAGGGATATTTATATTTTCTATGAAAAACATGTTTATAGATGTAATACAAATTCAAGCATTTGAACTGCTGGTTTTCACAAGGATGCAGAGCAAAACACCACCTCCCATAAGGCTTGTTGTGATTTGGCCAGCAGAGTAACAATTCTGGGGAATCTTGTCAGCTTGGGTGCTATCTAATATACCTCTGTTTAATCAAGCATATTGCTGGCTTGCACTAAAATACACTGTAATGAGGTATTTCATACACTAGTTTTGCATTAGAAACTCAGGGGTCAACTAAGTTTACTGTAGTCTCAGACATGCAGTTGTTTTTTGAGCTAAGGTTAAGGACAAGAAACAATTCTAGGTCGGCAGATGTCCAAGCACACTCATTGGGACGAAACGAATCCACGTTCAGACTTTTGACTACAGCACTCCTTTGTAAATCCACAAACTTAAAGCTCGACTGTGTTATGAGTTCATATGAGCCAAATGAACGATAATGAATTCTTTTCCCCATACCATTTTTTTTGTTTGTGGTTTTGTTCTAGTGAATAGGTGTAAATATGTGATTGAGGATTACAGTGTCTGAAAGGTTTGGCGATCAGTCAGTAGCAAAACGTTTATTTAAGTTTGAGCTTGTTTTCTTTCTTTCTTTTTTTACATTTACTGCATTGTCTTGCCATATGTCACAAATTGGTACCTTTTTGCCAAGTACAAAAACCAAAGTACTTATTGCAAAATACTGCGATTTCTCATATTGGGAAGACCTTTTTATTGTTGTCCTGTGTTACCTATTTTCAGTATTAAATTCTTTTTCAGAGTTGACTTCAAACATTTTGCCAGTC
Organism: Micropterus salmoides; assembly: GCF_014851395.1. Lineage (NCBI taxonomy): Eukaryota > Metazoa > Chordata > Actinopteri > Centrarchiformes > Centrarchidae > Micropterus > Micropterus salmoides. The sequence continues at coordinate 15,795,846 of NW_024042261.1, read as the reverse complement.
ACATGGTTTGGTTTTGTTTATGGGGAGGTTTCTAAATACAGTCGCTTTATGACACTTTGCTTAATGTTTTTCGTACTACACCTTTAATAACTGACTTCACAGGAAAACTATTAAGGCAATGTGGTTGTGGAGTGCAATGAATGAGTTATTCCTCCTATTAATAAAGACATAATTTCAAGGTGTATTCTGTGTTTGACTTAATCTTCACCATTGACATCATGAACATGATCCGTCTGTTTATAGTGCTCTAACATGGCAAATTATATCATTATGTTGCTGTAGGTGTCAGCTATTTGTCTAATTTGTTTCTCCTTACTGGGCTCTTGCGACCATCAGGGTTCTCATGTAGACACCCATGACTCTCAAAAACTGAATAGTGTGGACAATGCGGATCCAATTTAACGTAAATCCACAATTGCTTCAAAAGGAACTGTGATTATATACTAATTAGTGTCTTGTTCTGTTTATTCTTTGCAGGTATAAAGTTTGCACACATTCAGAAATACAACTGAATAGATATGCATTAACTGCAAAACAGACTTAGTCCTGTCTTCAGAGAGGCAAATAGATTTTCACACATTGTGGGCCAAGGTGAGCTTGTGGAAGGACGCCGAAGAAATTGTATTTGTGCTTCAGATGAATTGTTTGCACTGGCGACCTGTCCAGGGTGTACTCCGCCTTTCGCCCGATGTAAACTGAGATTGGCTCCAGCCCCCCGCGACCCTGTACGCAGGATAAGCGGTTGACGATGGATGGATGATGAATTGGAGAAGTATGCTTACAGGGAGACAGCGTAATATGTTCATCAAATAATTTAAATGACATTTACTCCTCTATTTGAAAGTATTTTTAAGATTTAAATTTACCTATGATGAAATGTAATAATAAATATAGAGACAATCTATTGCATGTAGGTTTGGTAACTTGCTCTGTCTCTAGATGTGTCAACACCCACCCCTTAAAATATTTTGAGGCATTCCCGGAGGACACAATCGTCATCTTCCAGATGAAATAACAAGTAAATTTTGCTTTTGATTGTTGTCTTTATTATTTATATTATATTTATATATTTGCTGTGTAATTGTGTAGTTAAATATAATGAGCAATAATGTAATGTAGATTGTATTTTGGTGCGCGACATTAAGCCGCTTTTATTGTGAAGGGCTTCAAAACAAAGGTACTCACCGTCGCGTCAGTGTGACGACATAATTGTTTTCAGTAGCTTGTCGCACTTTCGACAGATTTTATTTGGACAGTTTTTAATTACTGTTACTTAGCAACATTATAAAATGCGGCACTATTCCGAATAATAAATAGTGTCATATCCTTTTATTTGCTAGTTTCTCCGATATGTATTTATATATATTCTTACTTTGTGACGAAAATACCACCTGTGACAGTCATTTATATCAGTTTGTTAGCCAGGGAGCTAACATGTGAGCAGCTTTGACTCTGGATTGACAGGTAACATTAACGTTATACTGCCCGTGACAATAAAACCCTGAGAGAGAAGAAAGTCATAGAAATATATTAACGTTATTTAGATTAGTTATTTATATGTCCGGCTTTTGCAAACAGGCTCATGTTGAAGTTTAAGTATTGAATGTCCTCTGTGAGCACACACTACAAGCTTTAGCGACTTGTAGACATCAACAGCACAAAACGTTAACTTACAGCAGCTTTGGGACAAAATGTCTGCGTGTAAAAGATTGCTTTACGTTGTAAAGCACAGAAGCTTATGGACGCATGTTCGGAGAAATGTCACGACATGGTCTCCTGTTGGAGCTGCGTTCAATGCCCAGACTCAAAGGAGGTTGAACCTGTTCGAGAAAAACGGGGTTCGTATGTCTTTAACACTGCTAAGTTACATTAATGCATAATTACAGGTTCAATAAAGTAATATCAATAGAGAGTCTGTGACCTCTGGTTTACAGGGTTTGTTCGGGGTGCCAGAGCTGAGTTGTCCTGCAGGTTTCCAGGTCGCCTCAAAGACAGCTCTCAAGAACACAGAGCGTCTGGTGGAAAACGCTTGTTCTTGTTCTCCAGGCGTTGAGACAGTCGAGTCTTTTGACCAGCTCTCAGATGGTTTGTGTAAAGTGGCTGATCTGGTGAGTTGTACACCCAAATTGGGTTCAAGCGTTGCATTTTAACTGGTCAAATATATAACTTAAAGATAAAATATAGGCTGCCTTTTATTAATCCTACATAGGGGAAATTCAGGTTGACACAGCAGCACAGGGTTGTTCATGATGGCTTTCAGCTTCCCTCCATCCTCCTCTCAGTCACTGTCCCTACATTGTCCAGTTCCATCCCCGCCACCGAGCTGGCCTTCCTCACCAGCTTTTAATATCATCATTTCATGGATACTATATACCCCAAGCTACCCAGGTGATTTAACAAGTCATTATTAGTGGTTGACTGATACAGGTTTTTCAGAGGCTGATATATAATGCCAATATCAAAACAAAGAGATGTCCTGTATAATTCTATTATTCCATGCAGAGTACAATCTAATGTACAGAGTTATCTTAGCCAGTAGCGTGTTGTCTTAGATGGATTCATTATTAATGAATGAAATAAAACAATACATGCTGTAGATTTCAGAACATGAGGGCAGGATACAGTTTGTCAGAAGTGACATCATTCAACTGCATTATTCTCTACAGCAGCCGTTTTCAAAGTCTGAGACTGTGGGAATTCCATCAGACAAAGCTTTGGAAAAGGTGCCCCCCTCCAGTTTACTTGTTTAGTTTCGCTCAATTCCTGGATGCCTGCGGGATCATCATTATGTTATTTGATCCCATAGGCACTCAACAATTGAGCCAAGATAGCCTAATATTGCTGTTTGAGAGACTCTCTCTCTAACCAAAATGAAATTTGTCTTTGTCTTACCAATGATAACAATAATTTTATATACAGTCTATGCAATAAATGCAAACACATCACACATCATTAGTAATATAAAAATGTGCAAATCTCCCCGCATGGGGATATTTTAGAGTTGTTTGTTCATTACACACTACGCATGATTCAAAGGATCCCTTAAATATTGGTTTGTTTACCAGAGGCATTGACCAGAAGACATTAACTTCACAGTGGAAGGGAAGCTATTAAACAATAGATTCAATCAGTATTATGCAGAACATCTAATGATTTTTGCTGGCTAACTACACTTTTCCCAGCTCTTCTAATGACCCTAGCTTTGGTCAGGGTACCATACCAGACTGAGATGTTAAACACAAAGGTGCTCACTGTGACTCATGTGTTGTGCATTGTATGCTTTATGTGATTCCTGTAGAGTCATGAGTAAAATGTAATTTTTCTCCCTTTAACAGGCAGACTTTGTAAAGGTAGCACATCCAGATCCAGCGTTTCGTGAGGCTGCTGAGAAGACCTGCATAGAGATTGGCACAGTTGTGGAGAAGTAAGAGGCTATATAAAGATCTTTCAAAGCTGCACAATACAAATACACACCACAGCACACGTAGGTTAGGATCAAAAAGAAAAGTAGTTGCATTGTACTGCATACAACAGTAAAGTGGTGCTGGTCATTAAAAGACATTTGTCTGCATGCTTCAGGTGAGGCAGATCTTGAGTAGCTCTTAATAGATATTCAGGTTTGCTGGTTGTGTGTTTCAGGCTGAACACTAATGTTGAGCTGTGCAAGAGCCTAAAACAATTGCTGGACAACCCAGACATTGTGGCTCAGCTGGACCCTGATACAAGGTAATTTTACTGTCATCTTATTTAGTATATGATTCTGTTGTAGGGCCTGTTGAGACAACTGTGTATATAGAATGTATTGCTTATTTCTTTCCATAATGATATTGATATCTAATGATAATATCATGTCTAATGATGGCAAGTTATTGATTTTTTTCGTCTGTCCTTTGTAGACGAGTGGCTGAGTTGTTCATGTTCGACTTTGAAATAAGCGGAATTCATCTGGATGACAAACTGGTGAGACGCTCGTGACATGCAGTTGCTCCAGCTTCACACTGGGCTGTGAAACACGAACGTGAACCGACAACATCAATAACACACGTTTTAATATACCTCTCCCCTGTCCAGTGTAGCATATTTACTGAACCTGCTACTCTTTTCTCTGCAGAGGAAAGAAGCAGTTTCCCTCCATGTGAAGCTGCTGGATCTAAACAACGAGTTTCTGCTCGGCTCTCACATGCCCAACAGAATTGCGAGGTCTGCGATTCCTGAGCATCTACACCTGCACTTTGCTAACGAAGGGAGCTTCATCCAAATTGGGGGATTACATGCAGATTCCCCCGATGACTTGGTATGTACATTGCTTGGTCTGGGTCACTGGAACATTTCTCCCTTTTGCTCTGCAGGTGGCGCCTTTGCCACATAACAGATCATAGGCCGGGATGTAAGGGCAGGTTGAACATCATGGCAGCATATTCTTTCCTGAGTAGTAATCAGATTCAAATCACATTTTTTTTAATGAAATATTCACTCCAGCCTCCTGTTGGCATTTGCTTACCAGTAAGCAGTTCTGGTAGCTATAAAATCGTTGCAATTATGTTCTCTCTTAAAATTATTAACTTTAGTTTTAATGATTTTAATACTTTACTGATTTAAAACTTTTAGAATCTTTATGTTATACAGTTATAAGAATAGACTTTATGTTAACAGATTTTCTGTAACCTTAATATGATGATAGTAAAGCCAATGTGATTTTTAGTGTTCGCTCATGAATTAAAGTAGAGGGCAGTATGACACAACAATTTATAAAACAGGTAGCTCAAATCAAGCAATCTGATTAGCAGTGATATAATGAGCGTATATAACGGGTATGACGTCGAATTCCTTTGCACAGATCCGTATCACTCCGCGACAAACAGGGTTTGAGTTATAATCTGAGTTTCGTGGGGGTCTCACACCCCATTTACACCTGGTATTAAAATGCGATCTGATACAGATCTGATACAGATCGCATTTTACTGGCGAAGATAAATAAATAAATGATGAGAGAGAGAGAAATCATTGCTTTTTACATGATTCAACATTTCCCTCTCTCACACACACGAAAACACACACAAACACACTCAGCAGTCCACTACTTGCTCCAGATGTCTGCGATATTGCAACAGAGTTTAAGTTTCAATAACCTGTTCAAAAGACTACTGCTCAAGGAGAGACGCAATTCCGCCCTTTATGGTAGGTATAATATTAAAGTGTTATTATTTTACACACTGCTGGCAGCAGAGCAAGCATATTATAAGTTACCAAAATCAATCTACTGACGCTGGACAGTTTTTAGTGGCTGCACAATAAACAGCAACATGCATAAATAAATAGTTCTAATAATTCTAGCCTTTGGTCTATGTTGCTTAGCAACCATAATAGCCCACCGGCAGCCTGGTGGAACTACTTTTTGTATTCATAAAGAAATGTCTGTTGATGAAATAAAACAAAGTCAAATTGTAGTGCGTCTGTTAGCCTACTTTATTTTTGCCACACTTGGTAACCGTTTTATAAAAGCAATAGCTCACTTCAGTCCGTGATATACACTTATTATATCACAGTGAAGGGGGTTGCCAGCACCGAACAACGCCCCTTAACTGTGATATAATAAGCGTATACCACGGCCTGTCGTGAGCTATTGCTTAAGTATAAAGTCAGAGTACAGTCTAAGTCACATAAAAAAAGGACACTTTACATTAATGTATAAAAACATAACAATCCTTTGTTGATATGTTGCTTTTTAAATGTTCATGATACAAGATAACATGTGTCTTCTTACATGTGTCTTCTCTTCCACTTGTAGTTGCGAGAAATTGCCTACAGGGTTTACCTCTATCCAAATGCAGACCTGATGGAGTGTCTGGAAGAGCTGCTGAAATGCAGATACAAACTGGCCAAACTGGTGGGTTACGATTCTTACGGACACAGAGCCCTAAAGGGAACGATGGCCAAAACACCAGGTTGATACGTCTCTTCACTTTAGTATCAACGTAGTTATCGTTAGTCAGTGCTCATTTTAGAGGTTTAATATAAGCTACATAAATTATTTTTCTAAGATGCTCATTCTGTGCCTTTGGCATCTAGTCTTAGATAGTTTTACATGCTGCAACTTAATTTTTGTTGCCCTTCGCAGAGACGGTGATGAGCTTTCTTCAGTTGTTAACAGACAAGCTGTCAGACAGGTAACAGTCTACTCTTAAAGGTTTTTGTCAAAGATGAACAGATCCAATATTCATTGTGGCAATCTACATTGCCGTTATCATGGCCTGATTTTAGTTTGTATATTGTCTTTAAAGACCGTTAAAGACTCCATTAAGCCAGTGCTAAGTTGGTGGGGCTTCGTAACACAGCATGAAATGAGTGACCCACAGATTAGTTCTTGTCACGTTTTGTCATGTTGTTGTGAACATTTTCTGTCTGTATATTCTGTGTGCTTCGGATTCCTCGTCACAGTCCAAAAATATACAGTTGGACTTGAGACTCTGAAATACCCACAGGTATGAATGTGGCCTGGCAGCCTGTCCAGGGTGTTTCCCTGCTTTCAGCCAAATGCATGCTGGGATAGGTTCTGCCCCCCCATTCGGGTAAAAACTGGAATGAATGCCTCAAGTCATTTAGAACATAACCTGTTTTTGTGTTTTTCTTTTTATCTCACAGAACAGCAAAAGACTTTAAGATGATGGGGGACATGAAGAAAAAACTCAACCCTCGTAATTCTGTGAGTGATGTTTTCTGTTCACAACATATCAGGGATGTTTTCCTCGACTACACAACATCACAGCATAACTATATAAATATCAGTAGTAATTGCTTTAAGGCTTAACTTGATGTAAGTTTTAATATATATGAGTTTCATTCTGTTTTACATTCACTTTAATTCAGTTTAGTCTGTTTTAACATAATTTGTCTGAGATCACACTGCAAATAAAATACTCCCAATTTTATCTTCCAGGAGCTCATGCCGTGGGATCATCCGTTCCTCAGCGGTGTTTTGCGTGCTGAAAGGTGAGTAGTAGGTATCTTATGAAACGCACCCAAGGTGGGTTAAAGTTAACCCACCTTGGATAACTATGACCTGGATGACTGAGAATCTTCACAGACATCTTATGAAATGTATCTTTCAGCCTGCGGTCATTTGATAAAGTCACCTTGATCAGTGTCCATCTGCAAGGTGTACTTTGTTGTTGGGTCCCAGCTCATCCTCAGGTATCAGATGTTACAAAACGTGTTAAGGGAGAAGTTCTTTCTAACTCAAATTCAGGACAATGTTGTGTGTTACTGTCAACCTCTCCTGCTTCAACATGTTGTCTTTCTTTTTTAGTGATTTTATGTACAGCCCTGAATCCCAGTGTGTTTAAGGGCCAGGATTACTTGTGCTCGTCCATACAGCATTGCCGCTGAGTTCAGAGCATTTGACATGCGGCTACATTAGTGTGCTAAAACTGTTACTCCTAAACCTGCTTCTCAAATGAGAGTAGTTGCTGCTTTTCTCTATTTTATAACTTTGTAAAAGGAAGATCTTTGGGTATTGGACTGTTCTGTGGACAAATGGGAAAAAACAGTTGTGACAGGTATTTTTCACATTTTTCTGACGTCTTAAAGACTAAGTGATGTAGTTTTAATCTTGTTATAGAAACACTTTCATTGTCATCATTTTATGTCTTTATTGGATCAATTTAGTAGCGAGATAACGGGAAAAGAGGGAATGAGAGAGACAGGGAACAATATGCCACAGAGCTTCCCGGCCAAACACAAACTGAGTTGCAGAGTATGGTCTGCACCTCATCCTCCCGAGGCCAGCAGGTCGCCCCATTACTGAAACTCATTGCTCATTTTAAACAGTGATTTTCTTTGGCCTTAAGCAACTTTCAAAATTCACAGCTGCCTTATTCTATGTTTAGCTGTTGTTAGTCTCACTCTGATATCTGTTCTTAATGAACTGCACTTTTCCTTCCCAACACTCACCAGAGACTCTTAATATGACAGGCCACACGTTCTGCAGAAGTTTTATGTAAATCTCAAACAATATAGATCCCTAATGTGTCCTTTGGATTTAAGCAGCCACCAAGGGTGTGTGTGTGTGTGCGCGCACATGTGCGTGCGTGCGACCATGTGTTGGTGACTGTTCCCAGGGCTTCTGAGGAGGAGTGGATCTGTTAGCTTGTCGTCCTCCTCTCTCATGCTGCCACAAATTTCAAGTCTTCTGCTGTTCGTGGTTTTGGGCCCTGCTAGTTGGCAGGAGATCTCTAAAGAAATTTAGGGTGCAGTCTGATTGTATTAAAAAGCGGTTACGCCAGAGCTGCTTCTGTTTTCTGCTACACACAAGTTCTCACACACACACACACACACAACCACACATGCACACAGACCCAAAAGCTGTTAATCTTTCTCACAAACACACCAGTCACGATGTCATGCCTTTTCTCTCAATCACTCTTTCCATCACTTAAACTGGAAAGTGTTCAAACCGTATTAAAATTAGGGACTCTGTGTGCGTGTGTGGTAAACAGAGCTATTAGCTGTGCTCAGCAGCAGCCTGTTATTCATCACCGATAATACACTAGATGTGGTGTTCAAGCGTTTTGGTTTGGTGGTTTTTATCTAAGGTGCCTTAAAGCAGCATGAATGCATCCCTTTTAAGCATGGGTGGCCCCAGGACAGGAACAACCCTCCCCTACCCTGAGCTCTGGCTTTGTCCTACCACCTCACATATCACATGTATAATGGTCAGAGGATGTTTAGCCTGCCTGCACACTAGCCTGCAACAGTTACCGAAATAATGTGCTCAATTTAAATTGGGTGGTCTTTGTCATGCCTCAAAATTAATTGTGTGGGCATTAGGTCTGCATTAAGAGGGGCCTTTTGGAACTTTTGGTCTATCTGGTTGTGTTTTAAATAGCACTCTCGACTGCACTTCCAGACGAGGGGTAATCTTGAGTCATTTTAATAATAACTTTAATTAGGGTGGATTGGACAGCTTGCACATTACCTCTAGCAGTCATTCAAAATGGCTGCTTTCCTCATTCCTTTTGTTGTGGTTTATGTTTTGCTCATGGCAGGTACAACATAGAGCCCGGTCTGTACAGTCCTTATTTGTCTCTGGGCGCCTGTATGGAGGGTTTGAATAACCTCTTCTCTCAGCTGTTCGGTGTGTCCCTCATGTCCGAACACCCCAGTGCTGGAGAGGTCTGGAGCGAGGACGTCCGCAAACTGGTAAGTCTCACAAATGGAGCAAAACATCTGGGATTGTTTTGATTATTTTTGCATTAATGAGGCAGTAATGCCTCTTTGTAATATGGTGAATGGACCGTACTTATATAGCACCTTTCTAGTCTCCTGGCCACTCAAAGCACTTCACACTACATGTCAGATTCACCCATTCATACACATTCACACACTGATGGCAAAGGCTAACGTTCTGACTGCTCATCAGAAACAGAAAATAATCATGCACAATCATGTACACAATGATTACACTTCAACATGCAGACCAGAGGAGACTGGGATCAAACTCCCACCCCTGATATGCAATATGATTGGATGTATGTCGTTGGTTAAAGTCTGTTTTATGTCTTATGTTAAACCAAGTTTTCTACCAAGACCTATGTTTTTTAAATACTGTATGTGTGTTTGTTTCTGCGTGTGTGTTCCCAGGCTGTCGTACATGAGACAGAGGGATTATTGGGATACATCTACTGTGACTTTTTCCACCGGCCAGATAAACCTCATCAAGTGTGCACAAACACACACACACATCTACATTACAACTTCATGTTAGCGTCACCTCTGAAAATGGGGCTGTTCTTATCATATTTTTAAGATGATCTTGTTTTTTTTACTTATTCTTGTTGTGGAAATTGTACTCCTGGTGAGAGGTTGAGCATATAATTGAGTTACAACGAACCGTTGTCTTTGAAGAATTTATTTAACAAAAGAGAATACGCAGAGAAGTACTACAACAGAATCAGCTGGTCTCCTAAGACAGTCACTAATGTCTGGCCCAGAGCAAACAATTGCATGATCATTTACACAGTCTGAGCATCTATGTTTTGGGAAACAATAGATCCTTGACTGGTCCCAGTCAAGGAAGGAGAAGAACAGCTAGTGAGGAAAACAATCAACAACCCCACATCCTTGACCTAAACCCCACACATGTGGACAGACTGGAATAACAAGAACAATAATAAAGATGGAACAGGTTAAAGATTTAAAACAATATATAAGACATAATAACAGGAGAAAAATAGCACTCTTATAAGTACTTGCATAAAAGATGATAAGTGTAAGAAGAAAACAATTTTCTGCCCTTACAATTCTCAATTCCATTGATATTCAAATACAATATTATTTTATTCGTATAACAGAATAAAAAGTCCATCTTACTGACATACTGCAATACGAAACCTTGAAACTGGCAAATGTAGTAAAAGGTTATCAGACAAGTCAAAAATATTACTGAATACAGGTGCATCTCAAAAAATTTTTATCATGGAAAAGTTCATTTACTTTCATAATTTAATTAAAAAAGTGAAACTTTCATATATTTTAGATTCATTACACATGAAGTAAATATTTCAAACCTTTTGTTTTAATCTTGGATGATTACAACTCTTGGAAATCAAAACTTCCGTATGTCAAAACTATTTAGCTGAATCAGCTAATTAACTCAAAACACCTGAAAAAGGTTTTCTGATCCTTTAAACTTTCAGGTCTGTTGCTCACAATGAACTTTTCCACGATATTCTAATTTGTTTAGATGCAATTGTATATCCATAAATAATAATGTTAATAAAAATTATCATTAGATGCCAGAAGAGAAAAGGCACAGTTGCAATCAATAACATGTACTTAAGTTATTTTCTTAATTAAATCAGTGACAAAATATGCATTTTCATTATAATTTTTTCAATCAATCTCACCTTACCTGCGCACTTCTGATCTCCCCACGTCCTCCTCCTCCTCTCAGGACTGTCACTTCACCATCCGTGGCGGCCGCTGGTGCCAGGAAACGGGTCAGTACCAGCTTCCAGTTGTGGTGCTGATGCTGAGTCTGCCCCACCCCACCAAGAGGGCCCCCACCCTGCTCACTCCGGGCATGATGGAGAACCTCTTTCATGAGATGGGACACGCCATGCACTCCATGCTGGGACGCACTCGCTACCAGCACGTGACAGGTTAGACACTGGAACCAGGTGCAACTTCAAAACTTTACTGGAGTTTACATCTAAATAGAAATGACAAATAACCAGAAAGTTAGACATAATGGAGCCTGGACTGTAGGATTCAGTAGGTGTTATTCAAACTGTTTACCTGGCAGGGGAGTTAGCAAAGTAAATAACAATCCCCAAATGTGGTGCGAGGTCATTGATTTTTGACAATTTCTGAGCTCTGTATCTTAAAATGATGGCTATGCGGTTCCCAAATGTCACAGACTAGAATTATGTTGTTAGATACAGCGATGTAGGTTATTCATTACAGGGTGGCAAATTGAAAAATAGAGGATAAATCCGATTAAGTGTAAGCCCAGAGGAGAGCTTTAGATTAGGCTTGGCTACCAAAGCTGTCATTCGATGCTGTTCACTTGTCAGATAAAGTTGATGGATATCTTTTCCAGTAATTCAAGATCCCAAAAGTATTTATGTTACACTAATAGCAGTATCCATTAACTTAACTTGAGGCTGCTTCTTTAGTGGACATCATGTTCACACCTGTTTAGACATACTAAAGCTCACGCTTCCCTGTAAATACATTTTATATCAGATAATGGTCAAAATGATCACTGCACTGTCCTCATGAGAAGCACCGTTAGCGTAAAGAGTGAGCGATACATCTGCATTCGCTGTGCATCGAACCACACTGGAAGAATGAACTGCCTTTGTTTAGGTTTTTTGTTCTCTGACATCTCTCCTCTAGGAACCAGATGTGCGACGGACTTTGCTGAAGTCCCCTCCATCCTCATGGAGTACTTTGCCACTGACTATAGAGTCATCAGCCAGTTTGCACGCCATTATGAAACTGGACAGGTACACCTAAACCCTCAGAGTAAAGAACAATTTGAAGAGTGTCCAACAAAAAAGATATTTTCCAGTGCATCATAATTTATTCTAATATTAGCGCCTTCATTTTTCATTTTAGCTCTAATGTTGTTGCATCAGCTGTTATAATGCCAGACGGCAGATATAATTAAGAAGCAAAATAATTAAAACGTTTATTTTGTGATATTGTCTACTCAGCCTCTGCCTGAGAGTATGGTGGCTCGCCTGTGTGAGTCGAAGAAAGTGTGCGGAGCTGCAGACATCCAGCTGCAGGTAAAATGACCAAACTCTCACACATCATGTCAGAATTATACCTAAAAGTGTCTTAACAACAGCACACAACAGCAGAAACCTTGAGTGTTGTGCAATGAAGAATCCCTGAGTACAAAAGCCTTCAGTCCTTTAAAGATAAACATTGAATTTAGATTGCATCTGGTGGTTGAAACAAGCTTCTTTTCCTAACTTGGTGTTCATGAAACCACTACGGATTTTGTCAAAAGATTGTATGTTTTTCCTTGTCTTATCTGTCTTATAGCAGGATTAGCGAACATTGATGACACAGTCCTCAACTAAAACTAAATTCAGTAGTAAAAAAAACAAACAATTTGTTTGCCTATTTCTACAGAATGTGTCAAGACATAAGAACTGTTTGATTGTTTTTTTCTGGGCAGATTTTCTATGCTGTCTTGGACCAGATCTACCACGGCAAACCTCAGAACCGCTCCACCACAGAAATCCTAAAAGAGATGCAGCAGAAATTCTACGGCTTGCCTTATACGTCCAACACGGTACATCCCCACTTGCTTTAAGCTATTTAACACACTCTTTTTGACTTATTTTCATTCGAGTAGCCCATCTCATTAAAACTCAGAATACAGAATATCTTTACAGTCTTTGAGGTTGATAATTTCTGGAATTCCTAAAACACTCTCCTCTCACAGCACAGAAACAACACAGGACTCAGGAGTCCTTTAGTGTTCTACTCTCTTTTCCCTTTCTCCTTTCCTCCCTCTCTTTCTCTCCAGTTTTATATATTTTACCCAGGCACAGCAGCATTTAAGGGATTAAAGCCTTTTTTGAAGCCCTGCTAAAATCACAAAGCAGAGGTATACTTTGAATGAGCTCTCCCTGGGGGAAATATTTGAAACTCTTCTTCCCGGTCCTTTAATGAAAAAAAAGCTCTCTATTTCCCCCACTTTTGCAGCTGTGGATGAGGGGATGAGGCCAAGAGGGAGAAGGGAATCAAAAACAGTCGTAATTTAACCAGGAATGGCCTTCATAGAGCATTTACTCTGGGCTATAATTATGTGGGGTGCCATCAGGAATAGAGATTACAACTGCTGTATATTCTCCCAAACGTCAGTGCTTCTCCTCACAGGGAGTCGTCTTCTGCTTGTGCCCTGCTTTGTAGCTTCCTCTGCAGAGATTGTGGTTTATGTTATATAGTTTCCCACTGTCTCAGTCGTTCCTCTTCAACTTTTTAAACCACACTGAAAGCTCTAATAGACACTTTGCCTCCTTGTGCACTGCTAACCACGGTGGGATTGTTTTCCTCATTTGAACCTGAGCATGATTGCAGTGCTTAATTTCCTGAATTGGATCAGTGCAAGTGAAAACAGATTTGTTTAGATCCCTTCAATGACAGACTCTACTTAAACGTGTTCCTTTCTTTAAATTCGCCCTCTCTCTCTCCTTTCACCCCATAGAAACATAGGCTCAGGAAAGGTTTCCAGAGGGAAGTGAACATTTGAGTGGCTAATAGGTTACGAAGAGCCACGGATTATAAACATTAGGGTGAGACTGACATGTGTATAGTTTATAAAGCAAGGCTATCATTTCCCGCTGTGTGCTGGGAGAGAGGATCAGCTGTGAGTAACACAGACCACATGCTCACCCTTGAGCCGAAGATAATATTTGGAAATACATGGCAGAAAGCAAGACGCTCTGCTCGCTGTGTTGACATTTCTTTAATCTGCGATTTTTGGCTTGAAAGCTTTAAGGCCCAAGTGGTTTCTGCTCTTTTTAATGAGCAGTGTTTTTAACGCACACTCAAGCACATGTAATGCACATTCTCCTGTAAAAACAAAAAGAAAAAAGTGGAGTTGCACCTTAGCACCACAAAACAAAACACCACGAGATGAGTTTAGAAAGAGGAGCAGAGTTAAAAAGCCTGCTCTGACTTTGTCTTCTTTTGTATGTAAGGATCAAAAGGATTTCTCGCTGATATGTCAACCACTTGCAGTCTCACAAAAGTTGACACAAATCATTTGATGTGAGGCAAAGGGATTGGAAACAAAGAGGAGCTTGGAAGTCTGAAAATCATTTTCGTGGCACGTTGTAACGCGTGTTTTAGAAGCATCTTGTCAAAGACTCAGACCACATACCAAACAGCTCTTCAATGGCTGCCTTTCTGTTTCCAGGCCGTAAACCACATAAGAAATACAGTGGAGTCAAAGAGTCTTCAAATGAAAGGTTGGATTCCCTATAGCTTTAAACTTGAATTAAAAAAACACAAAGCACAAAACGTTGTGTGCTATTTGTTTTTTTAATCTCAATTTATTCTGTTTTTATGCACCAGAAGAATATGTGAATGTATTTTGTCAGTGTGTTCTATCTTCCCCTTTCGTATGACTATGAAGACAGACTTGGAACCTGTGTGACCCAAGGCACTGTATCACTGCTGCTTTCAGCTGACAAAGCAGACTCCGTCAGCTTTAGCTTGCCTGTGGTTTTCTGAGCCAGAACACCTCTCTGGAGGGCAATTTACTCTTATTAAAGTCACTGCAGCCCAGAAGAGTCTCCTCAAGTTGACACTTTGGAGCTGAAGCATTTTTAATGCTGCTGGATCTCCCAGATCAGACCACAGAGTTCTCACCCTGGTGAAGATGAGCAGCCCCCATTTTAAGCTCCCAAACAGCTGTTTCAAAGTTTGCTTAAGTTTGTCATGGAACGCAGTTATTTATCATCAAAGTGTATGCAGGTGTCTTTTATAGATGCTGTTTGTGGATTAGTTGTCCACTTTGCAGTATATTAATTTCTTTCATTTCAAGGACGGCTTCATAAACATAACAAGGCTAATAAATCTTTATTAAAATGAAACCATAATCATTTCAAGGATCTTTGCCATACCATCTACCTCAGTTTGTTATAATAAATTGTAGATTCAGAGGTAACGAATATGATTTCATAATATCAACTTGCAAATCTAATGAAACCGAGTCCGCGGTTTGAAACCGAAAAGCGAATCTGATGAACCCGAAAAGCAGTCTGGCGGCTGCAGTTGCTTTTCTGTGGCTGGCCAAAGTTGGAACCACACTATTGCCTGGTCTTGCAGCATTTTTCTTTGCCAGTACCTCAAGATCAGTCATTGATGTCAGCTCCCAGTACACTCATGCAGGTAGAATGTGTCCGTTTTTTTACCCCGCCCCGTGCAGCTCACGTTAGACTATGAAGTCATCGCAGTCATCTCGAATGCACCTATTATGTCAATGTTGTGTTTATAGCTTGTTTCCACTGCCACCTAGTGGCCAAAAAATCTGATATTGCTGCAGTATATTGCTGTAAAGCTTGATTTATACTCCTGCGTAGGGTAGCCAGGCATTTATCCTTGTGCGTCTGTGTCTCCGTCATTCTGCAATTACACCCCCAAACGCTAGTTGGCGGTAGCGCTAAAGCGTCCACTGTGTTGACTTTTGCTGGGCGAGCAGGCTAACTTCCGGCTTAGCTCTCCGCTAACGTGAAGGGGGGTAAAATTGTATACGAGTGGCTGGTGTAGCCTTTTCAAATGTTAACGACCAAATGGTCGTTGGCCCGGGTCATCGATACCGCTGGTTCACCGCGGGCCAACGACCCCACTGAGGTTAAATAGCTGAGTTTCCCTGCCAGTCAGTCAGAACTGAAGAAGTCCTTTGGATGAGGGACGAAACGTCTTCCAGTATCTTCAACCAAGTCCAGTTGCCCTTGACTTTAACCTTCGTTGGATAACTATGACCTGGTTGACTGAGAATCTTCATAGACATTCTGATAGTAAAACGAGTCATTTTGCTCGGGTTGTGACGGTCAAATATATTTATCCACCGTGTTACAGCCGCTGTTTTGGCCTCTAGTAAAAATTACCACAAAAGGCATGGGGCACTTCCTGTCGGCTCGGAGGCATTGCGAGGCTACCCAGCCGACCAATAACAGCCTCGACGTGTAGTTACATTTGAGGAGGTGCACGTCAGGCGACGGCATAGCTTCTTTAAGTACAAATTACACTTTATTCCTTGTCATTAAAAGGTTTATTTTTGAGCTACACAGATTAAAGTCACTTTAATCACCAAAGACAATAAAATGTACCGGGATATTCTCTGGCATTGGTACTGAGGCAAATTGGTCATGAACACAGAATAAATATTCTGTCTACATCACCCTGATTCACACAATTATTTAACTGCAGTTGGGGTATAAATCATTAACATGTTTAAAGTAATTTTTATTTTTTTATTCGGAGGTGGAGGGAGATGTATGCAGTCTGTTATGGTTTTGTAAACTATGGCAGCTGCTGTTTCTAAATGTCTGAATGTTTGAGTGTTTGCCAGCTGAATTCCCCCAGAGTCCCCGTGCAGAGATCATAAAAGAGCTCGTCTTTATAGATATGGTAAGCGGGCGCCTCAGGCAACTGCTGGGAGAACAGAGGAGAGAAGGGGGCTTTCTACCATTTAGGAGTTTCCATGTTTTGTCCTTTTAAAGATGGAGCTGGCAGGTTATGATTGAATGTTTTGTTATAGAAGCTTGTTGGAGGAAAGGTGTATTTATTCCACCAATATAAAAACATCAGTAAAGACAAACATTAGAAGCAAAGGATTTTTTTTTTTCAGTTGTACTTTGACATCCACAGCCTGACGTGCTTTTCACTGGAATAGTTCGCCGCTGTCACAGAGCAGCTTCTCTCAACAGGTTTTAGGAGTAGCAACATTTAAGCCTTTTAAGGCTGTGATGTCCTCTCTCACCACACACTCAATAACAATTTTTCATTTTGTCAAAACTAATACACAGTGTCAAGGGATAATTGCATGCTCTGTTTTTGTAATGTCTTTATTTGGGAGCCAGAACTCTGCTATCACTTCTCCTCTCAGCCAGTTTGTTCTGTCACATCCAGCCTGGTGAAGTAAGACACATTGACAGCGAGATTATTTTAAGATGCCCTGTTGTTTCACTCAAGTGAAGGTATTGATGTTGTGGCTTCTTTTTAAAATTTCCTCAATAGGCATGGCAGCTGAGATTCAGCCACCTGGTTGGCTATGGAGCAAAGTACTATTCCTACCTCATGTCCAGGGCCGTGGCCTCAATGGTGTGGAGACAGTGCTTCATTCAGGATCCTTTAAACAGGTGAGACAGCTGCTTAACTGTACAGATTTCAGAAATGGGAAGGCTAAAATGCTCAACTTCCTTCTAATGAAAAAAACTTGTGTCCTCAACTTTTTAAGTCTGTTCAAAGCAAGAAAATATCTACTATTTATTTGGATCTTTTGAATAAGCTTTACTAACAGGGCATGGATAATTTCATGGATAATTTTTTTTCTGGAGTTTGTTTTTTATGGAAAGGCACAGGCTCATCCTAAAGAGTTTGGCTCTGGGGCAGCCTGGGATAAATCATTTGCACTGTGGTCTAATCCAAAGGGGAAATGGCACATTGGCGTTTTTATTTAATATATGTCACAAGTGGCTTTGCCCTCTACAGCTACCTCTAAAGCATCTTCATGTGGAGTGACACTAGCAACGGCCCCAAACTGATCCAAAGATATCGTTTACGACACAATGCAAGCGGGGATCCTTAACTGTAACTTTAAAAGTATTTTAAATCTCATATTATCAACATGTATCTACTCTACCTTTGTTTGATGTCTGAAGGCATGGGTTCATGTTTTCTTTCGGAGTTCAGGGAGAAATCTTGACTGCTACTTTTCAGGTGAAAGCATTGATATTGAGTTTTAGAATGATCGATATGAAATGATTTAATAATTTGCTTTATTTGATATATATTATTTTACGCAATGATGAAATTAACTAAACATTGCACTTCAAGTCACAACAGTGAACGTATCTTAATAGTAGTATCTCAGGGTCCTGTGGTTCACTGAGGCGTATTTTAGTTCAGAAAAGTTATTAATCACCCATTCAGCTCCTGTACTTCAGTCTCCAAGGGGATAGGATACATGCGTTTGATTAACCCACAGTCTTGACTCTCTTTTTGTCTCATGTAACCTTGTGTTCATGGTGAGAGTGTTGCACAGATGATGCAAATGCACATCGTAAACCTGTTTTGGGCGTGGAGCGCTGAGACAGATGCCTCCTGACAGGCAGTCGTCCCTGGATACTGTTTTAGTCTCTGCTGCCTGACATTGAACATTACATTAATATGAAACTCACGGCGACTTGGCAGGTGTCTGCTTTAATTCACGGACGCTCCCTGGCATCCACATTACCTTATCACATGTATTTGCCCCAGGAGAAAGCACAAAGGCTTTGTTTTGAAAAACGTAGTGGTAGCTCCTAGCTTGACAGAGTATAAGGAGGCGACGGGCAGTTACAGGTGTCTGTAACCTTATCTCTTGCTCTTCTGTGTTTGTCTTCCCTTTGCTCCCTTTCTCTTTGTCAGGGACATGGGTGAGCGTTACCGTCGGGAGATGCTGGCCCATGGAGGAGCCAAGGAGCCCATGCTGATGGTGGAAGGTAACTTACCGTGTCCCACCCCTCCCCCCAAATGTTGAATGAATCTTTTTACATTTACCCATAAAAGTCAGTTTACACACTTTATCTGATTGCCAGTTCATCTCTAAATATTTGAGTTACATCAGACTTATAAATTGTACTTTTAGCCCTCAGTTCACCATCCACTAATTTTGGTCTCTCAGCTGACCTTTTGACCCCACAGCCCCGTACAGGACACCCGCCCTGGGTAGATTTTGCTGTTTTGAACCATAGTTTGACAGTTTGAGATTTCCCCAGAGTTCATCTCCAGGTTTCCTTCAGTTTAGGACTCCAGTATGACTCCATTAGCTCCTAGTAGCACCGGTGAAAAAGGTTGTGTATAATTACTGAAACGTAATGCTCTTGGTATTTGTTTTGACATGCTGGACAGCCTGGAGGGTAGCTGATCTTTAAGTCAACAGCCTCCTCTTATATGAGGCAGAAAAATTCTTGAAACTACGTACTGATTAGTGACAATTTGTGTTGGTAGGAAGGTGTTCACACATAAAAAGTTAGATAATGGAGGTAACTGAAAAAAAACAACAACTTTGATTTGTCTCCACTTTTACACATTTGGCAAGGTTTGTATTTTTGTGATGAAATTGTTAAATAAAATTATCTAGATGATTACACAGGAAGAATAAATTACATAATAAATAAATAAATGAAAAGAATATATGGAAACAGAAAACATTGTTACATATTACAGGTACTACAAGACAATTCTGAACCCAATTTCTCCTGTTGCATAGTGAAGCTGAATACACAATTCAAAAAACAAGTAACAAAACAAACAAGGGGTGAAAATTAACTACAGTCAACACATTGATAGTATCATGTTATTATTACGTCCCATCCATTCTTCTTATTGATATTTCCAAAACAAAATTACCAATCATTGGGCATGTTTAAGAGAATACAGATACGTTATTGTTGGGTTGATAATGCCAAGGAAGGATCATCAATCAATAGCAATAATTTGAGGCAACTAGGTATTTATTTATTCAAGGTTTCTTGATGTCCATTACAGTCTGTTAACCTCACTGGCAAAGGTTGTATTGAAGATCACCTGAGGGGAAATTTCCCCCAAGTACTAACTTGAGTTTGTCATCAGACAGAAGCAGCTGTGAGTCTATTACTCAGGATGTAGTGTTTTCATACGTTTGCAGCTGCTGCTGTTGTGGTTTGGCCCGCTCTGT
Organism: Micropterus salmoides; assembly: GCF_014851395.1. NCBI lineage: Eukaryota > Metazoa > Chordata > Actinopteri > Centrarchiformes > Centrarchidae > Micropterus > Micropterus salmoides. Next base: position 15,775,895 of record NW_024042261.1, on the reverse strand, counting down.
GCTTCAGGTCCCACAATGGCACATATTTACCAGTTTAACACACCTCCCAAGGTTTCTTATCTTTGTTTACAAGAGCTTTGTCAACCCACAGACACAGCCAGTCCTGCCGCGGTAGGCTGCTGTAGGATAAATTGTCGAGTCAGCTCCCTCTGGCAACCACACACTATTCATGTTACTCCAACCCTTTTCTGAGGTCAGTTATTTGATCTGCTTAAAAAAAACTTAAGTAAAAGACATTTTTGAGCACAGACAAAATCTAGAAGGAGGGAAACACAGACATTGATGATTATGGGTTTGAGCGCTAAAAACTGCAGACTCTGCAGGGCTGAAAACCCAGACTGGTACTTTCCACCGTGCTTTTAAGCACTTCAGGTCAGCTATGGCTCTGTAGACGTAGGTCCAGTACTCTGGTCCAGACTGAAATATCTCAACAACTATTGGATAGATTAAGATGAAATTTTGTACAGACAATCGTGGTCCCCAGAAGATGAATCTTACTGGTTTTGGTGATCCCCATGACTTTTCCTCTAGCACCGTCATCTCAACAACTGTTGGACGGATTTCCATGCAATCTGTTGCAGTCATCCATGTCTCCCTCAGAATGAATTGTAATAACTTCGGTGATTCCCTAATGTCTCATTTAGAACGTGTTGAACTTTATACCTGCTAAACATTACAGCATAGCGTTGCCATTGTGACGATGTTAACATGCTGACGTTAGTATTTCGCTCAAAGCACCACTGTGCCTTATTTCAGCCTCACAGAGATGTTAGAATGGCTTTAGGCTCTTGTTTGACTATATTCTGGCATGCCTTATGGTTATTCTCCAAGTTTGTAACCATCAAACTGTAGTTAATCAGGTTATGTCATTTTAGCTGAAGTTTATCTTTACATAGGCTTAACAGGCAAAAAAGCCCTAATTCCTCCTGTTGCCCTCATCCCTTCATCCTCCCATCACTTCCTCCACTCCTGCTCTGGTTGTGCAGTCACAGTGGCATGTCTGGACAGGACAACAGAAGAGAAGGTGAGGGGAGAGAGACGGAGAGAGGGAGTAGTAATATCAGTTGACATTTAGGAGTGTAAATCTCTCCCTCAGGTCACCTCCTCCCACCTCCATCAGATTGTCCTTCTAACAGCTCCAAACAGGGCTGTGCCCAGCCTCTGAAATTACAGCCACCAACAGATCAGATCCTTGTTATTATATCTACTGACCAATTAAAGGTTGTTGAACTGACAATATGTGCTTTTATGGTTCCCTTTTGAAGTGAATGCTACTCTAATTATAGGCCAAGGCCCTGTGTGCAGGATAGTTATCAGGGACATATTGATCCCCCTGGCTGTCTTTCCCAGCCATAAGTCATTTTGCAAGGCTCAAGACGATACAATGAATGCTGGCGTAATACTTAACAGTATATAACAAAATCACTGGACTTTATAACAGACTATTCAGATCAAATTAAAACAGGCTTGAAATGGCTAGGCATTCCAGTCTCACGTATTTGGCAGCTTTCAGTCCAGTTTCAATCTGTGCACCTGTATTTGTGATAATCATCTGAAACCCATTTCTTTCTTTTTTTTTATCATCATAAAATCTATCCCATGCCTGGAGAAATGCTCAAACTAAGATGAAACGTCCCCACATTTTGAAAACAGACTCATCCAGACGATCACCATTTTCATGGCTGCATATGTGCTCATAATTTACTTCATGAAAGCTGTAGTCGGAGTTATAAAACTACATCAGTGCATGTGCTGAAACATTTTGCTTTTCACCACTATTCACTGTGGGGCTGAGAGGTTCATAGCAACCATCTTGATTTCGAACTGGAGAATGAAAAATACGAAGGACCCCTTCTAAAAGTAGTATTTAGGCCAAAAGAGTCCAGAAGACTAGAGGAAGGACACAGAATCCAGATCCAACACCACTATACACAATCCTTCAAAACAAAGACCCTTGTAAATTGAGGTGTGTAACATTTCCCTGCAGTCCCCTTCAGCGAGGTGGTAGAGGGGTTACAAGGGCACACAGGGAACCGGAGCAGGCCCAGCAAGGCCAATCAGAGGCCAGCCTTTATCTGCGTGGCTCCCTGCCCGCTACTGGATGTTTCCCAGGAAAGACAGTGTTGAAATGTAAACCCGGGCATCAAATCCAGGGCAGCAGCATCAGGACTGAGTGAGCGAGTCAGAGAAAAAGTGAGAGAGTAAGAGGGAAGAGAAAGGGAAGGAGAGAGTGAAAGGTGATCGACAGACTGAGCTGAATCTCGGCTCCTGCTACAGAGACGGCTTTCATGGCCCAGAATGTTCCCATAGCCACGACTGCCGAGCACAGAAAATGGATCTACTCTGACTTTGTAGCCGAATCCCAGGACCCTGTTAGTTCTTTGTCCGGAGGCAGCTTGACTCAATAGTTCTTATGACTGCTTGCATAGTCACTAATAAACCCCAAGAGCACAGTGGTCTACAGTCCCACACCACTTTTGTGACAATGATGTATAGTTCTGGCTGAACAGGAGGAGAGGATTGGATTGAACTTCACAGCTAAGATGTAACTCCGCAAAATACTTGATTTATAGCCCTTACTTAAAAACAGACATGATATATGATGAAAGTTATCTTTTTAGTGCTCCATACAGCACAGGTACAGACAGAAGTGTCTTATCATTGATTTACTGATAGTAATTTGCCTCTTGATGACAACAGCACTGGGAAGAAAAAGGTAATAAAAGTCCTGAAAAATATGAAGAAATATTTGTCGTTGCTGCTGACATAGATGCCAGTTTGTTTTAGCTTTTGTGTGACAGAAATCTAACCAAAGGGAGGCATTTTAAAGAACTGTGACAGTTGCAGAAATGCTGATAGATTTAGGCGTGTCTCCTTGCCTGACGTGTGTTTTTGAGTTTTCACAAGGAAATGAATGAACAAGATTTAGTCTACTGTACTTTGGCACATGCAGCACTTTGAGCTAAATGCTAACATCAGCATGATACCATCCTCACAATTACAATGCTAACATGCTGATGTTTATCATGTTAACTTAGTTTATCATGTTAGAATGCTAACATTAAAAACACAAAATACAGCTCAGTCCAATGGGAATGTCATAAACCAAACTGTTAGAGAAATTAGTCTGTTGGTTTTGAACCGATGGTCACAATTCAGCCTGAGGGGGGACATCAGCGTGTGAAGCAAATTTCATGTCAATCCATCCAAACGTTGTCAAAATATTACATTAAAAAACACAAATTTGAACCTTATGGTGGCACTAGAGGAAAAGTAAGGGGATCACCAAAGTCATTAGGATTTATCCTCTAGGGAGTATGACTGTCAGAATTTCATGGAAATCCATACAATAGCTGTTGAGATTTCAGTCTGGACACAGTGTACTCTTATGGCAAAGAATCATGTGTTTACTGTTTTTTAACAGGTTGGTAAGTGAGTTTTGTAGGGTTTATCATGAATAACATTGCAGGTTTTTCTTCTTTTTTCTTTCTTTTGTGATGGCACTTACTCAACAAAGAGCTTCCCAGTGCAATGTTTGTCATCACCCTTGTCTTGCTTGCTTTCTGGGCCTGTCTTAAGTGTTGTTTGTAGAAAAAGCTTCCTGAACTTCAAAGGTGTAATTACATAGGCAGTAAGCTGAAGTTTTGCCTCCAGGTTTGACAGAGCTAACTGCTTTTTGCACCTTGACATGTTTTGAATGGTTATGAGCAGCGGCTGAACGACTACTGAAGTAGCCAGAAACATGTTTTGAAATGTGTGATCATAAATTCTGAATGAATATTCTTTGATACACATACGGGGAATATGACGCTACGGAGGCAGTGAGGCTCAAGTGACTGCTCACTGCAGTTTGTTCGCATTTTAAATGTACAAATGTGGCGTGCTGCTGCTCCCTTTTTTTTCTTTTTTTTTTTTGCAAATGGGTGTAATTGGCCTTTAAAAGCAACCAATTAAATCATGAAAGAACAGGACACAGCCAAGCCCATGGGACTGGGATCAATAGCGCTTATAAAACAGCCAGTTTCAGCTAAGCCTTCTGCATGGTTAAAGGCAGTGCTAATTAGTGGTTTAATAGCAGAATACAGGTAAAAATAAAAGTGCTTGCATTCAGGGAGCCAAGAAAGAAATATGTGTTTTTGTAGTAAAGCTGTACTTCTCCAAAGGTTGTTCTTTACTCTGCATATTTGACTAATGATCAAAATCTTAAAGTTAAACCTGTTCAGAATTTCCTCAAACATGGGAATACTGTTTTATTTAACTGTTCTTAAAAGACTGTAGGTCATCAGACAGTTTACTCCCAATTTCTTTATCTGTGAAAACTCTTTTTTAGGCAGTTACTCAGATGTTTGATAAATTCAACCAGCAGTAGCTGCAGGCTGTGCAGCAATTTTGAAACATTTCTTCTGAATTTTTGTCCCCAGAGCCGGTCATTACCAAGGCACAGAGCTGTTAGCCAGCCACATAGGTCTTCATTTGACTGATACCCATCGCCCACCACCCTTTTAAATAAATAAATGATTCTGTGCGTGTTCTCCTGTGAGAGATGAAGCTCTGTTTACTTGAAAGACTTGCATTTCGCAGCCTATTCTGGCTATCAGAGGGTGGACACGGTAACAGACTTTTGCTGTTCACTGGGATTTACATGTTTAGTCATGTGATTAGAGCAGGTGGCATTAGCGGAAAAGCCAAGAGCTATGTTTAAGTACTATGTCTTAATAGAAAATGGGTTTCCATTTCTCAGTGGAAAGAATCCCTCTGATCTGTATTGGGAAATTGCAGACTAGAAGAGGCTGTGGAAGTCGAGCTGAAGAAGAGGGTCTGTGATTTGAACATTCCCACACCAGCTTGAAAAAAAATTGGGCAAGGATAGACAATGAGTAGTGCACTTTCCTTCCCCAACAAGTACACTTGAAGTACCTTTGACCAAGGTACTCAACTGTCTGTAGCTTCAGTTGGGCTGTTCAGCTGCAAAGCAGGGTTTGGCTTAAAAAGTGTGTTCTTAATCAGTAATTACTTTATTTGTCTTTTAACACCTGCTGTTTTATCCAACTCTGTTGGCCAAGGTGGGTAACGCTGCCGGCCCTGGGATGACTGTAATGGGTAGAAGCCTTGTTCTTTAATGGCTGTGTCAGTGCCATTATGAATGGAAATGGAAACTCTTAAATCTGAGATGACTCACATGGCAAATCCTCTGTCCTAAGGCTCTCCTAACAATGGACACAAAGCACAGTCTATG